>NW_012147797.1:1280563-1284556 GCF_000956105.1 Propithecus coquereli | reverse complement strand
AAGTTAAAACCTACTCCTGGAGGAAAAGGTAGACTTAGATGCCTGAATTCTCCAAATTGGCTGTCCATATTGACAATTTCAAAATACACCAGGATAAAGCAAATGAAGAGTTGTTTGTTTCATGTTCCGTTCCCTTTCTATGAGCATTGCCTATGTCATGGTGTTACATGTGAGTACCTGAGTCTCTGAAGATGCTTCTCTAGAGGAAATTTGATCGCATTTAGTAATAATGCCTCCACCCACAGCTCAGGCCTGTCAAAGTGGTCATTACTGAATTGGCCTTCTCTTGCCCCCCACCCCCAGCCCACTATGGTGGAGAAAGAGGAAGCTTCTGTTAGCGCTTCTACTCTGCATTAACATAAGCTTAGTTATGCTCCCCTCTGATGGTTCTACCTTCAGGACCATTTTAGGAATTCTTAACCCAATCAGCCAAGCCTAGTTAAAGGTGTAGTAGTCAGTGTTCTCAAATACCTCATCATAAATCCCTTTGCCCTAAGACTACCTCCTCCAAACATAATGGCTGGCAATACTGTCTGAAGAATTCTGAGTCAGGGAGTTCTAAATTTTATGTTCATGCTCTATCAGGAAAACATGATTTAAAGAGAATTTCCATGGCAGGGTGTCATGAAGAAAATAAAAATTTGTAAAAAGAATCATTGAAACACAAGTCAGTAATATTTTACCTTTCAGGCAAGAATTTGTGCCGGTGTGGCGTCTGATGATCCCAGCGCTGACAAATCTTGCCTGTTTCTGTGTGATCCATGGGGCCTCGATAACTTTCCCCATTGCAGGTCATGCATTCAACTAATAAAATCAAAGTATGGCAAGTTAATTGTTTTCTGACAACAAAATCAAAAACACCACTGTTCCATTTAAAGATCAGCACCTGTTTAGCAAACAGATTTTTAGAACACCCTACCCACCATTCTGATTTTAAGTTAGGCCTGAATATTTGTAAATAGTGGCATAAAATACATGCTACAGAACTTTTCATGTAGTTTAAATGTGATTTTTGTGATTAATGTCATACAGATTTACCATAGGGCCAGGATGCTACCTATATAATTTTTCAATAACTGTCTGAAAGGTACCTAGAAACTGTAAATATTAAGATAGAACCTTAGGGATTTTTCCTTTTTGGGTAAAATGCAAGTGTCTTAGTATCTGTATTATCAGCACACTAGTGTTCCTCTCTCAACCTGCCCTCCGAGCACAGACACAGAAATTACACAATTTAAATTGAGTTAATGTCATACTTCTATAGTTAATGCCATAATCAGGACCACATAGATTTAGGATATTGGCTTCTGATAGAAATCTGGTACAATTCAAAGAACATGGATATTTTTTAAAAAGGAAATCACAATTCCTTTCTGTTAGTGAACACTCACGTTAAAAGTTAAGTTGAATAGGCCGACTTACATTCCTACCCAGCTTAGAAGATGACCTGCTATTGAACCCCTTATACCGATTCTTTTTAAAATGTATAAACTGATCTAATTATGCAGGATCTTACTGATGATTCTGTGAGGTTAATGAATTGTTCTCTTCTGGCTGGCCTCTTATGTCACACTGAAAACTCTGAATCACATCAACTAGCTGAAAATGAGACTTCTCAAACAGACAGGTTGATTTGTAGCACAGCGAGCATCCTCTGGAATAAATCATTGCTTGGCTTTTCTACGAATCCGGCAAACTTCCCCAAACACATCATTTGTATCTTGTGATTACTGATCATGTAACTTTAGCAGAAGTGAAAAGAGATATCAATGTTTACTTTTATCCACTGGAATCTAGATTAGTGAGTATTTGTAGTAATTTGGCATATAATATTAGAATCATCACTTTCAAATCTTTGATTCTTATAATCTAATAGGACATTAACTATCAACTTTCTGAAACATGTGACCATTTGGCTGGATCTACCTACTTCCTTTCATGAAGTTTAATCCATGAACTAAGTCAAGGGACCAACTCAGCTTGCCCTTATTGGATACTGAGATTCCCCAGACTACCGTTTCAATTAGCATCTGAACTGTAAATGAAAACATATTGATAAAAGTGCTCAGCTTGGTCAAATTCATTTCCACATTGAAATGTCATCACATTTCAGCTTTCCATTTGAACAGAATATAGGTTTATTTAATTTCCTTTTTTAAAAGAACACAAGGTTTGACATCTTCAAAGATAATGATGTAGCACTTATCATTCTTGTTTGCTTCTCTGTATTGAATGAAAAAGTAGAATAGAATACTATGGTCATACATAAAAGATAAGTACCCACATATACAATTTTTACTCTTGTATAGTACTCAAGGATAAGAATATATCTATTATGTCTCCTTCAGCAAATTCAGTTTGTAATAGTATATTCCTTTCTAATGAGAGTGAATAGAATTATTTTCTAGGAAGCTCATAACAATGAGCATTATTATAAAAATTTCTCCCTGACTTATAGACATATAAGTCTTATTTTTAATAGTCCTATGGAAAAATAGCTATACAAATGAAACAGATGATCTTGTAAGATGACTACTTTCCAGTATGAGTGTGGTAGATAAATACTTCATCAAACAGTAGTGTGCCTAAAAATCATCTTGAAATCTTGTTAGAAAGCAAATTCTGATTTCATGGATCTGGGTTGGGACATTAATAACAAGCTCCCAGGAGATGTAGATGCTGCCGGTCCTTGGACCTCACTTTGAGTACCAAATTGTAGATAATGTGGTCTATTCTAAAAGTTACACGTTTGGCAATAATGATTTTTTTAAGATTTGATTTGGACCTTGAAGAATGGGTGAAAGTTGGATAAGGTATAAAGGGACAAAACATAAAATGGTACAGAAACATGAATTAGTATATTATATTTGTGGTAAAGTGAAGAGAGAGTTGTGGCTGCAGTTGTGGGCCTAATGAGATAAAAATAAATAAATAAATGTTAGCAAGAACAATGTTAAATTTTGGAAAGGAATGAAAGTTATAGTTGGGGTGGGAATTACACATATCTTGTGATAGAAATGAGATGCTAATATATTATAGTTACATATTATTTGATAATTTATTCCATACTTTTAACATATAAGAGATCATTTGATTCTTACAGTGAGGAAAACAAGGCTCATAAAAGTTTTACAGGACTTACCTAAAAACAGAAAATGTCAAACCTGTGTCTGGAACACAGGTCTTCTGACCCAGAGTCAAGAGTTCTTTGCATTTTCCCAAATTGCCTTTTTGATCTACATAGTTTAACATCTTTCCCCACATTCTAACTGGCCATATTTTAAGATAGACTGATAGCAAAAATTTTAGAAATTTGATATCTCTGCCTTTTTCAACATTTTCCCCATTACCCTCTGCCTTCTTGTTTATTAATACAACAGGAGGTTGCCCTCATGTTGGAGTCTCACCTTTTGGAGGTTGGGCAAAGGAGGCCATGGAAAAGTATCTAGACTGGCCATCTTATCTCAGGTAAGTAGCTGAAAAGCTGGTTGTTTTACCATTGAATCAAATCATCAAGTTAGTCATAAAAATTACTTCAAGAAAGCTAAATTTTGAACTCATATTCACTTTCAAATTTTTGGAATTCTCCGAATCTTCTAAACTTTCCTAGCTCAAAGGCAAGCAGTTCAGCTGGAAATCAAGCCCACTTCTCAAGGAAGCAGGTAAAAGTCTGAACTATGTAATAATAGTGCAGGGGGGTGAGAAACACCCTTGTGGCTTGTGGCCTTGTTGCCTTGTTGCCAACGCATTATTTAACCATGCTGGCAAGTTCCTCTCTTGAAAAAAAGAAAAAAAAGCAAAATACTGTCCTAGATCACAAAAACAAAGTAATAGTTTCTGTTCATAAGTTCAATATTTTTTCCAACTATAGTTCTGGACTAAATGATAGTTGAAAACTACACAAACTGAAGATAAATTAGGATTGATTTAACATCTTTCTCATTGTATCAACAACCAAAAGGTTAATGAATTGTTCTCTTCTGGCTGGCCTCT
>NW_012147797.1:1270701-1279522 GCF_000956105.1 Propithecus coquereli | reverse complement strand
AATAAATTGATATCCATGGATAGAAATGGCCCATTATACTCTTTAAGCATTCTGGATTTTGAGGTTTCTCTCTCATATGTTTATTTTAGTAGAAATTTACATCATATCTACAGTACTTTGTATATTTTGTATTATCCATCCTATCTCTGTTTTTCTCTATTAATACTTGGACAATGCTTCTTATTTTGGATCTTCTTTATTCAAATCCTGCTAAAACATTGTTCATTTTAGATTGAACTTAAAAGATCACAGTTCAATTCACACTCTCTAAAATATGTTTAACTTACAGGGCAGATGTTTGTTTCCTTCTGTCACAGGAGAGTTTCTCTACTATTGTCAGGTTTCTAACTGTTTCCAGAAAAAGCACATCTGCAATCTTTAGTGCCATGGTGACCAATAGCATCATGTGCCATTAAAACCAACGAGCAATGCCCTTTTGTAAATGAGATGTGATGATTTCAAATTATTAAAAGATATTAGAGAGTCACATTCTAATAAGGTACGGATGACTGAAAATAGAATTTTTCCCAGTTGCTTCTCTTCTAGCACTTTTAATCTATGTCTCCCATCAGCCCGGATCCATGTAAGTATATTTTGTTGAAGGTCCTTCTCATAATCCAGGAAAGGAAAAATCACATTCTCACAAGGACCAAGCAGGCAGTGTAAATGCTAAGCTATTTAAAGTATGACCACATTACCTGCCTTAGAAAACACTTTGCCAGGTCAAATAATAATAATAAACAAAACTCCTTACCAATGATTTTCAACCTCAGAAAACTGTGATAGTAGAGATTCCCCTACAGGTAGGATCTTTTTCTTCCATGTGCAAAGTTAAGACAAATATTAATCATAGATTTATTCATACAAAACAGACTTGTTCATAACGTTATCACAGGTAAGTTTATTATTTTTAAAAGAAAAGAAAACAATGAAGAAGTTCTAGGGAACAGAATATGATATGGAATGGAAAGTAAGAATTTACAAACAAAGATGAAACTGGCTCTAGCACATAAAGTCGAGGATTTTAAATTAACCAACAACAAAAAACAAATTCACCTTCTCCGTGACAATAAACTAACAATGGCCTTTACTTTTCGTGAGATAAATATCAACCTAATATTCAATGGATATTTCTGGAAGAAATATTATTAAAGAAATATTCGGTTAATAACAAACAGCTAAGATATCTTGCTATAAAACTTGGACAGCATTCCAATAGTCCCTTACCCAAATACTTCAAAATCTTAATAAATTTCTAACAGAATTTCGTCCATGTTTCACTTAGATTGTTGGAAATTTAGACTTTCTCACAGAACTGAAAAACCCAGCTATTCAATAGCTAGAGAACTTAGAAAAATGAAACCACAATCACTGCTGAAATGATTACTCTTCCATCTTGTCAGCCATTCAGTTTTCCACTGCAAAAGTAAGGACAACGCCCTTTTATGCTGTGAGAAGAGGTAAAAACACAGACATGGATTTAAGGTGCCTGCCTTCAAGACAGCTTGGGATCCATTGCTTAGATCTCTTTAGATACTATTCTGAATGGTACACAGTTCCAGTCTACATGTCAGATTTGGTTCTAGGCAGCTTTTCACCAAAACGCACATGGAGGGAGTGGAGGTTGAGCTTCCAGCATTCCCTCTCTTATACTGTATTCTCTTCTGGATCCATATACCCTTGTCACACCATTTCAAAGAAGTTTTGACAAAATTTCTGTGGAAGCAGGTGCTAGATGAACACACAATTAGTATTACTAATAAAGGATTAAGTTTCATTCTGCTCCTACAGGACAGTAGGTACATAAACCTACTCTTTTACACTCCCCAGAGGGATGTCTCAGGCTGTGTTGGAAGTCAGATGGATAACTCACTCCATTATTTTGCAATAATCTGTTGATAATCAGATAGTTTCAAAAACATTGTGTAAAAATGCTCAAATAATTATCTAGAGTTGCATTTGAATGAACAACATATTTATTGTGATTGATTTGTTTCTATGAACTTTCAATGTGAGTTACAGTTCTACACACAGGGGGAATAGAATGCCCCACATGGCATTCAGATTCATTTACCTTCTGAACACTGAGGAATGTCACAGACTTCGTAGCGTACCTCTGGATTGCTTGTGAAACACCACGGTCCCCCTTCTTCCCCTCGAGGATTTCGACAGTAGTTTTCCTGTAGGTCTTTACCCCGATAGCTCGAAGGCAAAAAGCTAGTTTTAAAATGATAATCATTACAGTATAAGAGCATGCAACTTTATTTTTGGCCTATTAATTTTACTAGGTAGCAGATATGTTTGTCTGAAAGTTGAGAAACGCTTTATTTTATCTCACATGCCTTCCTATATTTTAACTTAAATTCTGTTATTTCCATTCATTCTTAAAGTACTTGAATTTTATTAACATTCATTTAACTGAATTGCCATATTCAACATCACTTTAGAAGGATTAGCCTTCAGATCTGCCAAGAGCCAAACACTCTAGAACATAATTGATGTTTGTAACACAATTTCCAAGCTCCACTCAAGGGTAGCAAATGATTGAGCGCGTCCACTTAGGAGAGAACTGAGAAAATGCTGCAATTGACTTTGAAATCTCACTATTTATTACATTCCTTATCCCAGATCATTACTTGCTTGTTTATTGCTTTTCTTATGAAGAAAAGCCCCCTTTTTTTCTTCACAATTGAGAAACAGATTGATGAAGTAACATGAACAAAGAGTACAGAATCAAATTAAACCTGGACTCAAATTTCAGCACTTTCTCTCACTGTGAGACCCCAGCAAGTAATTTAGCCTCTTTCATCCTATTGGCTTACCTGTATGCTGAGCATACCATAACCTACACTATCTTACACCTTATATGCTTGTTCTGAAAAGCTCAATAAAATGATAGAGTAATTGACACTTAACAGTAACACCGATAACACTGATAACCTGTTATTAAGCACACTCCACTTTGTGGCCTCTGTCCTAATTAAAGAACAGAATTGCTTATTTTCCTCAAAAATTTTGATAATTTTGACTGGGGCTTGGTGCTCCCAGTTTTAGTTTATAATAATAGGCCTTTGGGTGCAGTAACCGTAATACATTACCTTCATTTAAAATTTCTAATGTCCTAGTCATAGTTTTGTTACCGGCATAAAGTATTTCATCGCAATCAGAAAAGCCCAAGCCTTTTTTATTCTTTTGTTTTTCTTATGATATTAGACTCAAGGATGCTACATTTTTCTGTTAGACTGCACACAAAAGATCATAATAAAGAATATATATCTGTAGGAAACACTAGTAAACATTTTTTTGAAAATCCAGTTACATTTTCAATATTCATTTTGGTTTTTGTTAAAAATTTTATTTCTACTTTTACTGATCTCTGAGTCCTACATGAAACTTAAATTAGAGTGAAGTCCAAGGATTGTAAGCTCTCAGTAAATACCATTCACATGTGTTCCCTACCCAATGAAACTTCTAATAAAGAAACCATCATTTTCCTTTATGTTGTGACACAAACCAAATACAGACATGCGTCAGGTACCAAGCAACATTTTGCAATGAAATTCTCTCATTTTGACATGAATATACACCTGAGTTAAGTCCTCAAAAAATACAGATTACTGTTCAAAAAGAAACAGTCTATTCTAAGAGACTTATTACTAACTAAACATTTTCAAGGAACCAATTAAACATTGTAAACATTAATGCAATTCCTTAAGTGTCTTTAGATAAGGAGTATATTCTTTCTTCACTAGCATTTTAAATGTTGTGAAACAAAAATAAGACAATAGGCCATATGATTAACAAAAACTATAATGCAATTAAAGCTCATCATATTAATAATTTCACAGTTTCAAACAGTGATTTTAAAAAAGGTCATTTGTTTTTTGTCTTAGTTTTAGCCCCATGATTAGAAAATATTTTAGTGTATCTTTTGTTTGTGGTATTGCCTGAAATTTATTTTCTTTGATCTTTTCACCTCTTCAATTTTTATAGTAAATTTATATGAAAATATTCTTTTTTCTGTCAGAATCAGAAGTGACTTTTGCTTCATATATTTTTACAAAGTAATTCCCTAATCAAATTTATTTAAGAAAATTCTACTGTAACTATTTTATGAAAAAGCTTGGTATAGTAGAGTGGTAAGAAGTTATTGTTAATCATAAAACCTACATTGTTGTCGTATATATTTCACCTGACTAGTATATGACGTTAGCCATTAGACAATTTATTTATTTTCTGGGTTTCAATTTCTTCACTTATAAGATGAATGGAGTGAACTAGATTATTATACTTTCCCTTTTTTGGTGTCATTTTATATATTAAAATTCATTAAGAAACCTAGTGGTTTTACCATATGTTCAACACACATATGTATATTCAATATCTACAGTTTTAGAAAGAATTTTCATCCCATACACACACACACACACACTCAGAAATACACACACATATATACACGTGTACCTTTCCAATGGATTTGTAAAGCCAAAAAGAAGCTGTGAAGTAGTAAATGAATCAATCAACAATTTAGTAGGAAAAATGTAGGCAAAAAGGAAGAGAGATAAAGTAGAAATCAAAACTAGAAATAGCTAAAAGATGAATAAACTTCCCCCACTGGAGTTAATAAAATCAAAAGGAAGAGAAAAGAGAGACTTCTTTCCACAATTCTGAATCAAACCATATCAAATTCGCCTCTAGGACATGGAGGTTAAAGAGCAGTCTGGGTCAACTTTTTTCTTCATTCCTGGGTGTATTTTACATTTTACCTAAATTAACTGGTTTTCTTTTGTGTCCCAAGGTGTTTAGCCTACTTTGCTCTAGCATCCATACATGGCCAAGGTATGAAGCTTAGCCCTGCTCTTTCACTTATATGTGTTCATTCAACGCATGTTTGTGAGAAACTCTTACACACAAGGCTTGTGCCAGTCAGTAGGCTCTGTAATAAGCTTTTATTAACAAAGGCACTATTTTTGGTCCTTTGTCCTTGATGTTAGCCAGGCTTTAAGAGAGATAAGTAAAGAAATACTTAAGATTGGGTTATATCCAAATATACTTTGAAATATAAACTAGGTCTTCTGGGTGCTAGCCTCCCTTTCTTTTCTTTTAATATTAACTGTGTTTGTAGGAAACTTGATCTATTTCATCATCTGATTCATTAATGAATGCTGGGTGGCCAATGAAAGATACAGATGTAGATAACAGGTCACCTGATTTTCTGGTTAAAGTTCTCCACTAATTTCATCATCCATCATCATCTTCCTATTAAGCCACTTGTAAAATATTTCAATTTAGGGAGTCAACAATAAATCATTCCTCCTGACAAAAACATATTTCTTTCTCCATTTCCCATAAAATTAATCTTTAGTCAACACAACTTAAAAGTGTTATCATGCAGATATTCCAATAGATTATTAATTGAGTAAAATTAAGTGTTGCTTCCACCACATACAAAAAAGGATTTGATTAATATACAAGATCCTCTCAGCCATAAACGTCTGTATCACAAGGAAGTGTTCGTTGGTAAAATAGCTGATCGGACTGGGAAACCAGTTCCCAGGCAGATCTATTTCATTTACTCCTTTTGCAGAGAATCACAATCATAGAGAATTTGGGTTGAAATAAGACCTCTACTAGGTCAGTTCAATGCACTCTCCTGGACTGGTAGGATTGATTTCAAATGCTATTCCTTTGTTCATGAAAAACTTAAAGCCATCTATTTAAATAAAATGTTTTCTTCACTATGAAGGGGGTGACACCATGGAAACTCTTAAGGAAGGACATATCATTTGTTTTTGTAATATAAGAATAATATTGTGCGTAGAGGTAGGTGTTCCTACATAATTGTAATTAATTTGTGAAAATTGTCGTTTTCTATTATTGAACTACCATAGAGCTGATCAGCTCGGACACTTACTAAGCTGGTGTTAATTAGGCCAAAATCACCAGTTTGATCACAGTGCAAAGCAACTAACTCTTTTTCTTTCTATGTTGGCCAAGTAACTCATGTCTGTGTACTAAAGTAAAATTATGTTGCAAAATCATGCCCCAAAATGGAATGGAATAAAAAGTGGATTCATCAAGGCAAAGTCATCACCAGTACTGCATAAACAAGTCACACAACACGCATCCTACTGACATAAAAACACAGGTTGTAGAGTGATGGTGGCTGCACTTACAATCTGGTCATGCCACTTACTAGTTGTGCATGACCCTGAACCCGGACTAAAGTTTCTGTGTTTCAGTTTCATCCTGTATATAAAATAGAACTAATAAAACTGCCCACTGTGTGGATCTTGTGAGGATGAAATGAGATAAACCAGTTAAATTGCTCAGCAAGCTACTCGGCACATGGGAAACTAAATCTTCCAATGCATTTACTAACCAGAGGAGAGCTATGTTAAACTTCATTATTCCTCTTGAAAGCATTTGTGAAATAAGTCTTGAAAACTGTGGCTATATTTAGTTCTCTAGTACTGTGGTCCCCAACCCCTGGGGTGGAGGACAGGGTACCAGTCTGGGACCGGGCCTCAGAACTTCAACTCCCGCCACCCCCACCCCGATCGGTGGAAAAATTGTCTTCCATGAAACTTAGTAAGGGGGGAGACACAGAACAGGAGATGGGGGAGACGGTGAGCCAGCGAAGCGTCATCTGTATTTACAGCCGCTCCCTATTACTGCTTGCATCACCGCCTGAGCTTTGCTCCTCTCCCCCGACCTGACCTATCCTGAAAAAAGGATCATCCATGAAACCTGTCCCTGGTGCCAAGAAGGTTGGGGACTGATGCTCTAGTAGGTATTAAATATCTATGTTTTTCTTCCATGATGACTAACACTCTCAGTCTCATGAGCTTATGGATACTATGTTTACTCATCTTTAAATAGTATCCATCTGTTATAACGAGCACAATTGCCCTATTCAGTGTAGACATTTAATTTCCAAGGAATGACAAGTTTTCTCTAGTCTTTAGGCAGTAGGTGAAATGGGAAAGCTTGTCAGTCTGAGGCGTGAGCTTTTAGCAGTGGTTCTCAACGTTGGCTGCACTTTGGAATCATCTGGGGACCTTAAAAAAATACTAGTACTTCATTCCCCCCAGACATTCTGATTTAATTGGTCTGTGTTGCCACCTGGTTGGTGGGCTTTTCAAGGGCTCAAAACAGGTGATTTTGATGTGCAGTCAAGGTCTAGAGCCACCAAGGTTAAAGATCACCCAGTCCTCAGCTAAGAATCTGGTCTATCTCTGATTTTTCACAATCACTATCTCTAGCTGCATACTGCTGTACTTTCTCAAAGCCAAAAGAAAAAGGAAGAAAAATATTTTTAAAAGTAAAGTTTACATTATTTCTTCACAAACATCAAGATCTACAGATTGAAGCATTGCGATAAGAGAATGTTAGGCCACATTTTATTGATAAATTTATTAGTCTTTTGCTCAACATCAGTCATGAATTCACACAAGCCTTGGCCTAGTACAATTCAGCAAAGTTGGCTGAGTTACTATGGAACTGTAGAAGTATTCTGAAAGACTAATGCGAGGCTGTTGACACATATTAAAGAGGGGCTCCATCCTCTTTTCTTCATACTGTTCTTACCTGTGTTCGTGTGGTATCATGGAATTCCAGGGCTGGCATTTGATGCCGCTCTTAGTGATAGATACAGTTCCCTTGTAGCTGCCTCCTTTACCAATGATGCAGTTTCTAATGTAGTCTATTGAAGAAAGCAGAGAAAAATGCTGTAATGATGCAAAACATATGCTGTATTTATTGAAGAGAAAAAAATAAAATAAAATTCCATTCAAACCTGTAAGTAATTAACTCTTGTAAACAATTTCAAATAATATTGAAATTTCTTGCCTAAAGCTTCCACTAGTATTTTCGAAATAACACATTTCAGAATAATCCAAAATAAACAGACTATTGAGAAGTTTTAATTTTGTGAGTATATGCATGGATCACTACAGATATTAGTCTCTGTACTTAACATGAATTAGTCTATATACTCAACTGGCCAGGCAATCGTGACTTGCTCAAGTAGATAGAACGTATTAGGAAAATATTAAAAACAAAAATTAAGTATCTGAGTGCATTGGTTCATGCCTATAATCCTAGCCCTTTGGGAGGCTGAGGCATGAGGATCACTTGAGGTCAGGAGTTCTAGACCACTCCAAGCAACACAGCCAGACCCTGTCTCACAAAAATTAGAAAAATTAGCTCAATGTGGTGGTGCATGTTCATAGTCCCAGCTACTTGGGAGGCTGAGGTAGGAGGATTGCTTGTGCCTGGAAGTTTGAGGCTGTAGTAAACTATGATGACACCACTGCCCTCCAGCACGGGTGACAGAGTGAGACTATCTCACAAAAAAAACAACAAAAAAAAGAGAAAAATAAAGTGAGTTTTTAAAAACTTATATTGAATTCACAAAGTTACTTGAGATAATAACATTAACTAATTTTAGTAAAATTGTATGGATTTTGTGGATATATTTGCATGTATAAACTAATTACAGCAGGTTGATTATTATTTTCCATATTTTTGCTAACATTTCAGCTACTAAGTTATAGGACAACCAAATTGGCACAAGACACATATTCCTATCAAGTAATAGTGCACGCAGTTGTTGGCAAGCTAGAAGAAAGATTAAATTAAAATGGTCTTACACTAGATCATGAATTATGTTTAGGATTTGTAGAATTATTGAGTTATATAAAGATTATCTTATTTTCTACTATGAATTTATTTTTAATTTCATTCAAACATTTATCCTACTAACATGAAAACATCTTTATATAGTACCAAATGCTGTAACCAAATTTAATAAGACACA
>NW_012147797.1:1245835-1269810 GCF_000956105.1 Propithecus coquereli | reverse complement strand
TAGAAAAATCAGCAGGAAAGAGCACCATGGCAGGAAATTACAAACATATATTTTATTATACTTTATTTCATTATTCAATATTTAGGGAGAAGTCAGTTACCTTTGTTTTCATAGAGGTCAAATTCATGGCCAAACTCTTTTTTCACTCCACTTGACATGCTATTGAAAGGGAACCAGAGGCATCGTTTTCTTGTTTTATCAAAAACAAAAGCCCTGAAAAAAATATCTGAATGAAAAGAAGGAATACTACTATTTATACAGTATTTAAAGAATGGGCATATGGTTAACCAAGGAGAGCAACATAAAAGCAAAGGCATAATTACATATATATAATAAAAATATGAGTAGTATTTGAAGCTACTACTTTGATGGCCAAATAAGAAAGAACAAAATTAAGTTTTTGTAGGTATAGATTTAAATATTAGATTAAATACCATTTGGAATGTTCTCATGTTATGCTAAATGACTTATAGAAAGTCTTTATAAGAAGACTTATAAATTCTTCAACATGCAAAATCAATATGTAACACAACTACTTGGATTATTTCTGAAGACTTTATTTTTTTGTAACTGTACAGCAAGTTGGAAGATTTTATTTGCAGTTGTATATAAACGATTATATTTGAGATATCATGAGTAATTTTGAAAGCTTGTAATTATATCAAGTGCATTCTAAAACGACATTTTCTAAGGTATGTTAGATAAATCCCCACTCCAGGAGATTCTCCTAGGAAGAGGGATCTGAAATCAAATATTTGAAAATATTTGCATATAATATACCTTTTTGATGAGTTATAAAACATTGATCCTTATTAAAGGCTATGAAAATCTTGCTGAGGATAACTCTTTATTTAAGCCAATATTTCCTAAATAAATCTACTTGTATAAGCATTTTTAATTTTAAAAATATTATTAATATTAGAGAATATCCTTTTGATAAAATATTGCAAAGAGAATTACTAAAGTGTGTCACCTGTACTATTACTATTCCTATAGCTAGGTTTTATATTGGTTTGTTGTTGTTCACTAATAATGTCTATGATAAGTGATAAATACCAAATAAGGTGATACATTTTTCAAGTGATTTCTTCCGCAAAGGGCATAACAGGTTTTCCAGTTTGCTAATCTTGTTCAGTCTTTTATTGCATCACAGTGATCTTTTCTCTAAGAAAAGTGTTTTTTTATATTATTTTGCACCCCCATGTGGAATGGGTGGAAGCCATCAAATTCCATGAGTTGCATCTTCCTTTAGGTTTTACTTTAAAAGTCTTTACAAAAGCATTATGTTAATTATCATATTCCTTTCAACATTTTGTTTTGTCTATTTCCCAGTTGTTTATGGCAAGAAGGCAATTCTAGTATCAGTTAGTCATGGCTGAAAGAGGAAAGCTTCCTATTTTCTTTTAAGTCAATTGATGAATTAGCAATTTTCTGAAGAGCTGACTCAGGCATTCTGGTCATCTTTCCTACCCAGCAAAGAAGATTTTGAATCCCTATAAAATCAATATTGTTGATACCTTCTCAAGAGGAAACAGTATTTGAGAGTGTTCCACCCACTCAATTCACAGATGCTTTCACACAACTTTGTTGGTATTTTCTAAGTGGTTTAGTGTATTTTTCATTGTTTTTCAATGATTCTTGTCCATATAACAAGTCTGCTAACAGGATCCTTTAATTCATTAAGAACTTAATTTCAGGGTATCATAGTATATCCATTCAATTCCGTATAATTTAATGATCCTAAATACATACATACACACATATATGTATATACAGAGAGAGAGAGAGAAAGAGAGAGATGATTTCCTCATTTCTGGGCAGAAGAACCTTGGCTGTACATAGGTAATATTACATGTGGTTTTCTGTACAGGTTACCATACATTTGGAGACTACATATAACTCAACCAGAATAAGGTAAGAAAGTATGAAACCTCATACACATGGAATACATGAGTATTTAGTAATTAGGTCACATACCTTCTCGAACCCAGCAAAATAGTTTCAGTTTATACTAAATAAAACAAAAGGAAAGTTTTTCTTTTCCAGGCATAACACTGACTAATGTGAAAACTGAGGGGTAGCAATACTTTTCTTACTTGTGGGTCCAGAACAGTATATTTTCAGATTAAAAATCAACAATAATACATCATCCTGTCCTTCCCTTTGGCTTGTCCTCCCAACTCCAGCCTTCTCAATTGCCAGAAGAACATCTCCATAAGCCTTCAAACCTGAGATGTTGATTAAGAGTAGTATTCTTTAATTTATTTTTAACAATCTCAAGGCTTTTATAGGGAAGTCAGGGAATAAAATGGAATTATCATAGCAATATACTTGCAAAGTCAATTCCCACGCCCTTACCAGGATATTTCCCTGAAAGTGGCAGTTTGGCTATACAAATAGAAAGGAGAGAGTCTCTCCTCCTCCTAAGTCTGATGAAGACCTTCTCTGGTGTGTCCTTTTCCCTCAGGCCCATAACATTCATTTTTCTGAAAAAGTCAAGATTAAATTAGGACCTCTTGCCACGACATTGCTACACCCCGTGTTCCCATTGTGTGTCACTATCCAAATGCAATTGAGTAGAATTCAAAATTTACAGAATTTTATGCACAATCCTGTAAAAAAAAAAAAAACATAAAATCAGGAGTGAAAGAGTAGGAAATAAGTGAGGGGAAAGAATGTTTATAAAAAAGAACTAGGAAATGCATCTTCTTTTGGCAGTTTGGGAGACTACTCAGATGGAACTGTTCACCTTCCTAGCCCAAAACTAAAAGCTTTATCGTCTGGGATCACTGGCAAATAGTAAGGAATTCTTCCCTGTGAGATCACACAGAGAATGTCAAAAGATATAAAATGCTCTGTTTGAGTCCCCTCATGCCTCTTCAAATTGCCCTATTAATTTTCACCTGAACCCTCATCATCACTATTCTCTCAGTTCTTTTAAACAGCCTCTGCTGCTGACACCAATCCCTCTAGCTTTTTATCTAATTCTCTCAACACCTTTTATTTAAATCCCTAAAGATGATGATATAAGTTGGAGTAAATTTTGGCTGTTGCCCAATTTCTATTCTGAAAATTCCTCTTTCAAGAAAAATAATAATATTTACTCTGAATAGAATATTTTAAGAGAGATCAAAGTCAATTTAATTTAATTTTAGTTTCTCAAGATCAGTTGTTCATGATATGAGAAAACGAATTCCATAAACAAAGCCACTGTGGATCTTATTAATAGAAGGTAGCAGTTTTTGTACTCTCCCTTACTCAAGCCATATTTCCATAAATTGAGAGCTAAGTCTTCTGTTGTAATGAGTTAAAGCTAGACTCAGGCTTAGAATTTTATGGCCAAATCACATTCAATACAAGAAGACCACCACGATTATAATGTGTACATGCCATATATGGAAAATTATCCTAAGAACAAAATGAAGTAACTTACTTGCAGGTGAAGGGGAGTCCCTTATTCCTAATACATCTATTAGCACACTGGTCTGCAGTGTTCATTTTTTTGGTTTTAATCTTCAGAAATGGGTCTTCTTTGATTAGAGTAGTCTTTGCTGATTTTTTGAATTCATGAAGTGTATTTCTTCTTTTCTTCTGTCCCTCTATTAAATACAAAAATTTAGAAAAAATAAGCATGGGAGAAATGCTTTTAAGGATCATATAGAAAAAGTATCTGTAAGGATCATCCACAGAAAATCATTTTATCTGACAACATAGTAGACCTCCAAAGGTTGGGGTGAAGTGAGATGGAGAATAGCTAAGAGCAAGAGAGTCATATTGTAATCAGAGAAAAACAAATAACTTGTCATGTAGAGTCACTCACTTATATTCTTCTAAAGGAAGAAGCTTTTAAAAATTAGGACATAGTTCACCCTAAAGAAATAAATAACATGATATTCTCCAAACAGCATGAAAGTGCCAGAAGCTTATCATGTCAGGCTTTATGATTAGATTTTTCATTTCCTTCTACAATTGGTCCTTATGTAAGTATTAAGTATTAGTAAGTATAAGTAAGTATTGTAGTGTTAATTAGATAAGCCAATTCAAAGACAGATGAGAGACCTCTCATTAAAAACTGTGCAGTAGACAAATTCTTCTGACTTGATCTTTAAAGTCTTTCGTAGTATTCAGATTTTAGCCCTTCTCTTCTCATGTACTGCAGAAATGTTTTCTGTGCTTTTGGGCACTATTTCTTGGTATCACTGAACTGTTTGTTTTGAGATCAAGCCAAATGCCGTAGATGAAATGTATATAAAACTTCATCCTTTAATGTGGGAATATCATTTTTCTTCATGAAAGTACAAGGCTCCTAGATAGCATGGAGCCTCCTACTGAAAACCTGAAAAACTGAACTAAAACATACTAAAAGACTTAATTTTATGGATAACTCTAGAGTACCAAGAACTTGTTTCTTTATGCTCAATCTGCCCAAAGTAGTCCTGATCTAATGATGATTACCATTTTTACGATGCAGATCAAGATGTCTAATAGATTGCACCTATTGTACAATAAGGATGGATGTGCTCATGCTCTTCTGCCTATCGATTCTTTTTGAACGTGCTTATAACCAAGGAAGTAATGACACATTCTTTTTTAAGTCTAAGAAACCAAGATACAGGGAAAAAATTAATTAACCATTTAGAAGATCTCCAATTGGAAACTCAGCTGCCTGGCTTCAAAACCACTACTCTAAACCACTTACCATGCCATCTCTATCTAAGAAATGTAAAGATTGTATGTGGAAATATGGCTTGTAAACCTTTTTCTAAGGATTTGGTTTAGAGGTATCAATAGAAGAAACTTGAATGGCAGAGCAGGAAATACGTTCCTGGTCTTTGTATATGGTGAAATGTCTCAAAAAGGGAGGGTGAAAAGTTGTGCAGAAAATTAAGAAATATGGCTAGCAGAGTAAGTTACCAAAATGGCATCATATTTCAAGTTTGCCAGCAACCACTGGCTCCAGTCGGTTTATTAAGTATGCAGATGCTACTCATTAATGTCTATCCTAACCTGAAGTTCACAATAAATAAGAGAAAACCAGAAGTTCTCTAAATTTCTAGTCCTTTATAAAACTTCAAAACACAATCTCCGTCAATACTAATTCCTGTAATGATGCTTTCATTTTTAACTTTTCTTTGCCCTATAAGATAGAATGGCTATGGTACAACACATGTAGTTTAAAAGACGTTTTAACATGGAAATTAAAACCACCAAATAATCTATCAAGATGTTATTTATCGCGTGTAGACCAAATGCCTTATATAATGTTGGCAGACAGATGATAATTCTGGTATTCTTATTGACTTGCCAAATGACTTTGTTTAACTACCTGAAATGTTAATATCCCAATTAATCTACAAAATAAAAATTATATTACTTTAAACTAAAAAAGTTATTTAAACTATAATCATTAAGTAAATATTTGGGAATCAATTTGGATAAAAAATGTTATACATATGCAAAGTTTTAGTTTTGTTCTTGAAATTTTATCCTTTACTTTCTGGCATAAGAGAAGAAACTTGTTATTCTCCCAAGCAAAAAAGGCATAATTCTTTTCAAATTTTGGTTTCTACCACAGAACTATATTAATGGGAGATGAGTTTTTCCATTAAGAGTTTCTCTTTCCTTTGACCTTATTATGCTATTTCTTAGGTGCTGTGAAATGTTTCATAGCATAACAATCATCTGATTTCCTATATAAATCTGAATACTTCTTAGAAATAAATGGTAGTTAATTGATACAAAAAAAATCTGTTAAACTACCAAAATGGAAGAATTTTATACATACATTTCTCAAATGAATTCTGTTAACTAAAAATATAGAATTAAAAATGGCCTGGTGTATAATGTATTTATTAGACATGTCTAAGGGTGAGAGAAAAGCATTAAAGTAAATTCAAAAAGTCTAAGAGAAACATTAAATTTATAATGTATTTTAATAATTATCAAATAGAATGTTCTGGTTTCTTTCCCCAATACCATGCAATATTAAGGCAAGCTGTGAAGACTATTCTGGAAAAAAGAGGTCTCCGTGGAATTGTTGGTTGTGTTTAATTCTACAGGTCCTCAGTTGTCCTATTGAAATGTGTTAATGTGTGGCTGTACCTCATAAAAACAATCTATCCTTGCTTGCTGATAAATTTTCCATCCCTACCTTTCATCTAAAGATCAAAAAGCATTTTGAAAAACAAATAAATCTATTATTTCCCTTTACTAGATAATAAATAGAAGTGAAAAGCTTATCTGGGGCTACAAAGCTAATCGAGAACAATCGGAACCAGACACCAGAATTCCCTTCTCACAATTTACTTCTCAAGACATAGAAACTTCCCTTTATAATTCAATCATTTGTACTAGGTCGGTAACTAATTACTGAAAAATATGAAGTTGGAGCTAGTAGTACATCATGTAATCCATGCATTTATAAAATTAATGCCTTATTAAATAAAAGAAAAATTCAAAACAGAAGTCATTCAAAAACAGCATCTGAAAATAAAATTCCTTTGCTGAAAATAGTTTCAACTTTTTCTTCCATATGTATTAAAAACTGATGCTTGTTTTACTGAAAACAGTTAAAAGCCAAGCTTAATTTGGGAAGAAACTCCAAAATATCTTTGGATCAGATTTTTCCCTACTATTTTTTGTGCGTGACTGTTAGTTGTAGTTTATAAACAAAATATTGAAATGACATCAAAGGGTGAGAGATCACTGCAAATTTGTCATGCTTTCCTGTACTTTAAATTACAACTCCTTTTCCCTCTTCTCTCAGTATGGGAAAACATTCTGGAAGCTATATTTCCTGATGAACCTGAAGTCCCTTAGTTTTAAAACTGAAATCATTAGGATCCTAGTGAAAACCTACAAACAGAAAGTAGGGTCAAATGTATCAAGGTGCTTGAAGAAAGACACATTTCTCCCTCTGGTCCCCGGGCCTCACACTCATTTCTCTCAGTACCTCATATATTTTCTCCTCTGTGTGGACTAACCATTGACTTCAAAGGAAAATAATGCAAGGAAAGGATTTGCAGGGTGTGGAAAGAAACAGGAGTCTGGTTCCATACGTTCTGAGAAACCTACCCACATGATTAGTGATTAACAGTTTGAAGTGGCAAGATGTTAAGATGAAAGTATACAAATAATTAATGGAAGGGAATGATCGGGACTGGAGATTTTCAACTCTCCAAAGACAAAAAATCACAAATAGAAGTCCGAATTTTCATTGTTATTGTCTAGGACTCAGATTTTGCAAATTAATAATCATCTCCCCTTCTTTAGAGAAGGCAGCACAACAATATCACAAGATGACAGGAACAAAGAGATCATGTCAGATTTAAATCAAATGTTGGAATTTGAGAAGCAGCATAAATAATTTCTTCCAAGGAGATTTACAAGATGAAGTGATGCTCAATGTGATTATAGGGGTCTACTTAGATATTTCTCTCCTCTTTCTTTTCAGTCCTCGTTCGGGGTTTCATTGTTAGAGAAGCCTCATCCTGGTCTCTGCCTTCACTGTCTGTTTCTGTCTACAACTCTCCCTCCACACAGCAACTGAAGCAACCATGCTGAAGTACAACTTCAGTCAAGTATCTTGTCAATGCAAAAACTTTCAGCTGCTGCCCATGATATTCATTATAAAGAATACACGTTTTAGCATGACATCAAGCCTATCCATTCTACCCCATCTTACTTTTCCAATCACAGGCCATACTTCCCCTCACATACCCAGTACACCCACCCCAAATGGTTGCCTTCAGTTGCTGTGGGAGGTACCTTCTGTGGCATCCATTATACTTTCTAACCTCTATGCTTTGGGCTACTTGTGTTCTCCTGCTTAGGTACCAACAATGCTACCTCCCATCTTTTCATATTCAACTTGTGTACCATATACCCCCAAACCTGGTTTGATCCCCTACACCAGAAATGAACTTTCAACCATAGTATAACAGTACTTCTAACAGAAGGGGTTTTTTTTTCCATATCATTTAGCCAACTGACTTTTTTAAAGTAAGTTTCAGTTGATTCCACTGCTGCTGGCTTCAGAATAAATACAAGAAAACAAAAAGCACCACATATTTCATTTACATAGACTTAGGTAGGGAGCTCTGTCTCTTAACTAACAAAGAAATAAGGTCTTGAAGCCTCAATTTCCTCGTGTAAAATGAGTCCATTAATGTCAATCTTATTAGAATTAAATAAGATTTACTTTAGAACTTGGTCTATAGCAGTTGCTCAACAAATACAGATGGCTTTCTCATTTGTTCATTTTTATATTCCCCATGGACTCTTGGACACTAGGTGCTCATTTAATGCTTCTTTTATTACAGAGGATTGGATATTTATTTCCAGTGTGGGTGGGAGTGACTAGAGGGTAATTCTCAGTAGACCAATTCCTAGAAGGATGGCTTAGGTCCACTATATTGAATATTTCTTAAGAAACTTTTTAATAAATTATCTCCATAATGTATTTTGTTCATAACTGGTTGTCCACTTATTACAGTATCTACTTCTATTCTAACAATGTATTACTTTATATTTACAATACGTACAATATGTACAAATATAGAATAAATCAAAAAGTGTAACTAAAGGAAAAAGAGGAATAAAAGAAAAAACTATAAATCTTTAATATTAGATAACATTAAAAAAAAGAACAAACTTTCTCTATATGTTCTAAGAGGGCTACCCACATTTTCCATTTTGGAGGTTATTAAAAAAAAAAAAAACTATCAAAATAAACTAGCCACCCAAACAAAGGCAGACCATTTTTTGATGACAATTTTAGAATTATCCACTTCAGGAATTATTCACAGCATATTTGTAATTCCCAACTGGACTCTCCTTGCCTGCCAGCACACTCTCGGGCCGTATTCTCTCTATGTTCAGGAAACACAGTCATTTCTACATTAGCCAAAGTGAAATATAATTACGAATGTATATCTCCTGCCAAAACTTCATAATGCATGCCAAAAACAAATAGACATTGTCTATGGTTGATCTACTGTTTGGGTTTTCCACACGGTGTTCCCCTTGCATTAGCATAGATGATTTCAGGTAACCATATTCTACTTCAGAACAGCAACATTTTAATCTTTAAAAATGAAAGCCCTCAAAAATGTGAATCATGATTTCAATTTATGCACAAAATCCCCTAAACCACCAATGTCTTCTATAAATCCATTTTAACATGACACATCTCAAGCATGATAACCTGCTTGATTTGAACTTTTTTTTCTCATCTCTTCAGAAATCTTGCCTAAATGACTTCAAAGTGACCTTTCCCAAACAGAATCATTTTCCAAAAGGGCTATTTTGCAAAATAAAAGAAAATCAGGTGGGTTGAATAATTTCCTTTATCATTTAGCAAGTCCTTGAAGTTTTTACCCTTGTATTACATCAGAAACTAGATCAGAGATCTGATAAATGTCACATTCAACTTATCTCAAAAAACGTAGCCAGTTCTCTGTTTTATATTGTAAAAAGGCCATGTCTACCAATGTGGGCATTTATTCCAGTCTTTTATTCCCCTGTGCCCACCCCTAATGTGTACTGCCTTCTCCCGTTGGCACCCCAGCCACTACTATGATAATACAACCAAATACAGATGTTTCCTCTTGTCCTGATAAGAGAAAACTTCCCCAAGCAGCAAATGAGATCTCTAAACTTCCAGGCAATACGAACTTTCAAGCAACTCCTCCCCAACCTGCAAATCCAAGGGAGATAGTAGGAGACTGAGAAGAGCAATCCTGCAGCTTTAATCAAAGTCACACAATTTTTGCATCCCTTGCACTGCAGTTTCACAAGGGCAGGCATCCATACCCAGAAAGAATGAGACCTTAGTTAGAAAAGAGGCTTTCTCTTTCATTTTTATAACATGCATATTCCCAGAGTTTAATCTATCTCCTCCAAATGAAAACCTGTATAAAGTCATAATTTGGCCCTGAATGTTGGTTGGATGATTGGGAATAGTGGATTATCATGAAAAATTATCCTCTGGAAAAAGATGAGTCCCTGCTGGGCTGATCATCACTCTCCCCTGTTCAGACCAGACCCTTCAGCTTTAAATTTGTCCAAACCAGCAAAGTTCCAGCCAGTGTTAGTACTTCCTACTTATCCCATAATCCACAACTATTAAACTAAGTGAGGTGGGGCTGGGTGTTGGGAGGTTGGGGACTGCTGAGGGAATGTTAATTATCATTTTAAATGCTTTTCAAACAGAAAAAGAATGTCAAAAGAAAGCATAATGAGAGGTTTTAGGAACCCATACCACATACTGAGTTAAGGATGCTGGGAAGAGGGTAAAAAGAGTGTGTGAAAAGGGAAAGGGAAGGTTAGCAAAAGACTAAATTATACTAATAATGAAAAAGAGGAAAACTAACCTGCATAGGGGATGGCGATGGGAAGCAGAAGGAGATGGAGGAGGACATGCTGCAGCAGCAGGACTGGCAGAAGTTTGGTCACCCACATGGTGCTGCTGGACGTGCTGGCGGATCCCACTGCAGGAGATGCCCGGGTGAGAGAATCCTGTGCCGAGTCAGTGCCTAAAAGAGCCAGTCGGGTTTGAGCTGCTTTTTATTGCGATGAGCTAAGTTTGTTGTGTGATTAACTGGAAAGATCTAGGTCTGAACTCCCTCTTACGGTAAGAAACTGTTTAACAACAGCCCTTTACTCTCTTCCAGCCCCCTCCTTTCCTCACTCTCCCCCCAGACACCACCAAACAGATCCCACCCACCCCTACTCTACCCCCCCGTTTAGGAAAGAAACTTACAAAGAAAAGGTCACCTGGCCTGGGGCCAGCTTCAATTTGGAAGCTGGAGCTCCAGATCCCAGTGGCTCCTATCCGAGTAGGGAAGGGAGAAGCCAGGCTCAGCCCAATAGCTAAATCAAGGCACAGGCAGAGGACCAATTCGCTAAATTTAAACAGGAAAATACATGTGTTTACATATCTATTTGGGAAAAGAGGAAGGGGAAGCAGCATAAGAAGAAAGCAAAAGAGCTGCCTTTCAGCCAAATGTGCCCCAGCTCCTAATCTGTCTAGTTTCACTGCTCGAGCAATCTAGGGATTCAAAGCACTGACAAGGTTCCCCAGGGTTTTAGGGGGAGAGAGGAGGGAGGGGGAAGGTGAGGGGGAAGAGCACAGGCAAGTCCAGCACAGGTAGAAAGAAGTTAGGTAAAGAAAGGGTGTGGTATTGTGGGGCAAAAATGAACAAACAAGTAAAACAAAAGCACCCAGATCCTCAGGAGGGAAAACTACCCCTACCCCATGAGCTCTGAGCAGGCGGCTTTTTTTCAGAAGCTATGCTAAAACTCCCAAATCACCACAAATTTACCCAAAGTATACAAAAGACACTTGTCTGATTTATCTGGTGATACTTTCTCTTAAAAAGTCGAAGAGATAGTCATTGTCCACTGCCTGTCCCTGGCAGGTAAATATTCCATGGAGTAGATGCCCTAATGTATACACACTCACACGTGTATGTGTATATGCGTGTATGCACCTACTGGGATTAACTTGCACTGGAAATCTGTCAAGTCGTTTTAATTCGTGGATAATGAATGTGCTTCTCTTCTCCGGCTCCGTCCGCCTGCACACACACCCCAGTCTCCCAAAGTCCAAGTGGAAGGATGAAGAGCTTGCATGGGGAGGATTTATAGGTGGCAAGTCTTTGTGAGATCATTGCGCAGAGCTCTCATTTTCTTCAGAGAATGTGTCTGTGCACCTCCAGGTGCATGCCCTGATTATTTTAAGCGAGAGCTCGCTTTATTTCTAATGGATGTTGAAGGATAGTTGCCCTGAGATGGCTGTTAAGCAGGAACCAGCATCTCCGTGGACAGAGGAAGGGAAAGTGGGCGGAATGACTCGGGAGCAGTGGGCGGCTGCCAGAATTGGTAGTAGTGGGGCAAAACTGAAATCATCCATCCACGGAACAGCTTTCATTCTTCTTTCTCCAGCTCCCCCATCCCTGCCTTCAGGGGGGAAAAAAACCTTGCTTATTAAATCCCTGGGGTGGTGGGATTTCTAGAGAAGCTGGGGATTAAGACAACTCTTTTTGAAGGATCTATTTTATATTACCTTTTCCTTTTGCTAATCCTTCCCTTTTATCATTTTCTCCTTACTTAAAAATCATTTGTCAGCTTCTCTCTGGTGTCCCTGTATCCATTTTACTTTCTTTTTAGTGTCCGTTACGCTTTCTGGAAAATCTCAATTTCGTCTCAGTGTACCGCCTGAACATGACCCTGAATTGCTCCACTGCATCTCTTGTGCTTTGTTAGGGTGTAGGGGCTCAGAAAATGATACCCCAAAATGAAAGCTTTAGAAGCAACTCTCTCTGACTTTCTCTTGCCCTCCTGTCTAGGGGCGCTCCCACCCCCAGTCGCTAGCCATAGAAACTAGAATCCCTCTTCCCAAAGGTGGTTCATAGAAGCCAGAACCCCTTTCCTCCAAAGCCAGCCATAAAACCTAAAAATATCACTCTAACTTTCCCCTATGCCTTTCTGTGTAAAAACTAGCCATAAAGAAATTATCTGACCTTGTTTGATTGTAGCTCATGAGACCTCCATTGCAGAGAGGGTTCTGCCCCACCCAGAAGGAAGGAATGCTGCGCAGAGAGTCCAAGAGCAATCTAACCAGACAAGCCTTGCTGGGTCTCCCCACTTAGTCTATTAATTAGATGATACCCTTTTGTCCAATCATATTTCGACATGGCTGTCCATTCTTTATTGAACCTAAGCATAAAAATGGACCCTTTCTCTTGTATCTTCGGGTCTTCATTCTGAAGGCTCCTGTGTCACATAAAACTATAATCAAATAAATTTACATGCCTTTTCTCCTATTAATCTGCCTCTTGTCAATGATTTTCAGTGAACCTTCAGAGGGCAATGTCGAAGTTTTCCCTTGGCCCCAACAAGGGATTAAAGGTGTTTTAAAAGAAGCTAGATTTTTCAGTAAGTAAATTCTTGTAGATAAAGAATGAAAGAGAATAGTCTATTTATTTTTTTCTTTCTCTCAGAAAGTAGAATCAGGGCTGTAAGCATAGGTATTGTTACAAGTTTGAAGCAAAATCAATCTGGGATAAGGAATTCAGAACAATATAAGAAAGTTGAATAAATTTATTTATTAGGTCACACATTTTTGCAATTTTTAATTATCAAATTAAATATGGTAGATACAACTTAAGCCTATTTAAAACTATGTGTTTATGTTTCTTTTTGACTGAGTTGATTTGGTTTCTCTTTATTGAAATTATAGATAATGTGCACTGAGCTTTTAGTGTATCCTAAGCATCATATTAAGAACTCCTAAAAATTGTCTTATTTAATCCTTACAATAAGCTTAAGAAAGAATTGTTATAATTCCTATTTTATAGTCAAGGAAACTTAGGTGAATTATTTTTATTGCTAACTAACTTGTCCAATATTCCAAAATAATATTCAAGTGTGAGATTCAAACAGATTAGTCTGTTTACCATCCCAAAGGATGGGGTAAATTTCTTTAAACCCCAGGAGGAGATGAATCATGCGTTCAAAATTATAATAGCCAAATTAGTCTAAAACTAGACACATAAAAGATACTCAAAAATCTTTGCAAAATAGGCCAATATATAAATAATTTTAAATCTCACAAACCTATAATGAAATATCCAAATGAATTATTAAGTATGCCATTAATTTACTTTGTCTCAATAACACACTCTCTTTGTTTTTTCTAAATCATAACAATGTTTTCCCCATGCCCTGCTAATTACCTTAATACAGGAATACCTCATTATATTGCACTTTGCTTTATTGTGCTTCACAGATATTGTTTCTTACAAATTGAAGGTTCATGGCAACCCTGCATTGAGTAAGTCTATTGGTGCCATTTTTTAAATAGCATGTGCTCACTTTGTTTCTCATTTTGGTAATTCTCATAATATTTCAAACTTTTTAATTATTATTATATCTGTTATAGTGATCTGTGATCAGTGATCTTTGATGTTGGTATTGTAATTGTTTTGAGATGCCACGAACCACACACCAAACTTAATCCATAAATGTGTGTGTTCTTATTACTTCACTGACTGGCTGTTCCCCCATCTCTCTCCTTCCGCTGGGACCTCCCAATTCCCTGAGACAGAATAATATTAAAATTGGGCCAACTGATAGCCCTCCAATGGCTTGTAAGTGTTCAAGTGAAAGGAAGACTTGCATGTTTCTCACTTTAAATCAGAAGCTAGGAATGATTAAGCTTAGCGAAAAAGGCACATTCAAAGCCGGAACAGGCCAAAAGCTAGGCCCCTTGTGCCAAGCAATTAGCCAAGCTGTGAATGCAAAGGAAGAGTTTTCGAAGGAAAGCATAAGTGCTATTCCAGTGAACACACAAATGATAAGAAAGCAAAACAGCCTTATTGCTGATACAGAGAAAGCTCGAGTGGTCTGGAAGGAAGATCAAACCAGCCGCAACATTCCCTTACACCAAAACCTAATCCAGAACAAGGCCTTCAGCATGGCTGCAAGACCCTTCATCAGCAAAAGATTACGGCTCACTGAAGGCTCAGATGAGCGTTAGCCATTTTTAGAAATAAAGTATTTTTACATTAAGGTATGTACATTGTTTTTTTAATATATAGTACTATCGTACATGTAATGGACTGTGGTGTAGTGTAAACATAACTTTTATATGCACTGGGAAACCAAAAAATTCATGTAACACACTTTATTGAGAGACTCGTTTTATTGCGGTAGTCTGGAACAAAATCCACGATATCTCCGAGGTCCGCCTGTACTTCTTAAATGTTAGTTAAACAGTTTGTATAAAGCCCCCAAAAGATATGTTTGAAAAGTTTTTGATAAAGAGTCTCACAAAGAGAATACTTAAATGCTACAATTTAAGTATTTACTTAAATACTAGATGGATACTCACTGTCATGTAATTTCATTTTAAATCTGTCCTATGATTAAGGTCTCTAGTATCCCATGTAAACTAGATGGATTGAATGGAAAATTGTACTTTATTGTACTTTTTAAAAGACTGCCCTTGGTTAAACACACACACACACACACACACACACACACACACACACACACACACACATATCTTGTCTTCAAAAGCACATGTTTCTCAACCACAAACGATGTTTGTAAAATTGTACGTTGGGAATAAGCTGGTCTGACCTTGTGATCTGCAGACCACTAATGAGTTTTGTGCTTTTGGACTGGTCATTTCATTTATTAAATACCTAGCACATACCAGGTTCCATTCTATTGGCTGCTACTGCTCCTATAGGCTCAGTTTAGTCATATGCCTGGTTTCAAATCCCAGCTGAGTCACCTACTAAATCCATTACTAATTGAGAAAGGTAATTAGTCTCCCTAATACTTCAGTTTCCCTACCACCAAAATGGGACACTATGTGCCTGGTACTGTGGTAAACACATCATATATATTATCTTGTTTACTCTGCCCTCTTCCCCCAGAAAAAAAAGAAATATGTATATCTGAGGTAAATATCTGATTTACAGATAAGGAAATCAAGATGTAGAGATGATAAGTAACTTAGTTTAGGTTAAACTGTTAATAAAGTATGATTCTAAGCCATCGGCTTTCCAAATATCAAGACACTGCTATCAAACACTATGCCACATTGAAAGAGATCCAGATTAAGAGATATCCAACATTCCTTCCAGCTTTAAAATTTGATCATTCTACTTATCTAAATTCTACAGTGGTCACATACTTCTATACAATTCTTACCTTCCATATCTAATACAGAAGCACATGTGTAACTCTTGATTTTGCTTATCTTTCCTATATAACCATATCTTCTCATTCTTTATCTCTCTGGTGGTCTACTCTCTGAATGGTCATTTTTCATCTATAGGCCTCACCACTGAATAATTTGTATTGACTACCCTTGATGTAGGAAATATTACACAAGTCATTAGAGTTTGAACCAGAAAACATTATTAAACACATGAAGTAAAAATTAAAAAATATATGATGCAAGCAGGTATGATGACATATTTATTTGCAAAATTATTGAAGAGTGGGTACAATGTCCATGCAGAGACTGGACCAATGCTGTCCAATATTGTAGCTGTAAGCCATGTATGGCTATGTCAATTCAAAATTAAATTAATTAAAATTTAAACTTAACTTCCTCTGTTGTGCTCAGTAGCCATAGTGGAAAATGCAGATATAGACTGCTTTCATCATTGTAGAAAGTTCTATTAGATAATGTTGATATAGTCTAAGATAATCGATTGGTGTAAATATTATCAGAATTTGATTATGGCTCACCTAGAGAAGCAAAGCATGACAATGACTGTTAAAGTTGTAAAAAGAGATTCTATAATCTGTATGTTGGTAACACGTTAGCTTGAAACCCCCTATTTGCTTTCTACCAGTATTTTATAAAGTATGAACAAGGATAACGAGTCTTTGATTACTTTGTCTTTTGAACATAAGTAACAATGACAGAAGATAGCTCACTGTTTGGAGAATATGTCAAGCAGATACTACAGAAACAAGCCCAGAAAAACATGGTTATGAGAAAAATGTTTTTAAATAGTTATTTTTAACAAAACACCTGTCTACTAAGGAACGTGAGGCAATCCACATAGTCAAGTATAGAGTCTCTGGGAATGTGGCAAAGTTGTTGTCTATTACATAATAAAAATGGCCTAATTGAAAGCAACTGACATGACTTTAGAACATATTATAGATGTAATATAAAAATATTTTTTATTATTAATTTAATATTGATTAGCCACTAAATGGACTCTAATGGTTACTTAATCAAATCATAGACTCAGCCACTTACCCATGACTTTTGCCACACTCCCAGGAAATCTGTTGCAGAATTTGTGGTGAGACCACAAAGCAACATCCAGGAAAATGACAGTAACAGTTAAAATATATCATCACAGGGTAGGAATTGTCATGTGTATAAAAATAGCAGAGTTATTTCTTCTCTAGAAGTATGCCATATATACTTATGCAGAAATCATTCTTTTCGTGTAGTTCACTATGTCTATAAAGTAATATCATGGCGCATATTGACAAACTTCTTCTCAAACCAAAAGGACAGTCATGACTTGAGCTGTGCTTTGCCTTTGGGGAGTAAAGAGAAGACAGACATTGAGAACACCAGGAAATCTGAGCTAAAACTAAACTCTGATGCTGCATTTTCAGTTTTCTTTTCTGAGACACGAGGGGCCATTTTCTGGAGCCAGGGGGCCTAGTTAACTAACACTCATCACCTTGGGCTTAGAGGCCAGCTTTTATGTATTTCCAGGTGTTGGCTGCTTTGTTAAATCTGGAGTGCCCTCAAACTTATAAAGCCTAAGCACTCCACACCTGGTATGTTGAACACTGGCATATTAGTAAAAGGCATGAATTTGGGGAATCTATTTCTTTTTTCTCAGTTTAGGATCCAACAATGATAACATCATTAGTGTAAGAAAACTGAAATATTCACAATAAGGGACTTTTTAAAGTAACTGTTTAATCCATTTATGTTGCATCTTAAAAGCCACGTAATAAAATTGAGGTTTCCCTTTTACTATATGTACATGTTGCATGTTTATTGTGGTCTTGGGGATAACTGAGAGCGATTCCGTTTACCAGATGGCACTCAATACCAGGAATTACATTTCAATCCTGGGAGGAAAAGGCTCCACCTGGTGGAGCACTGCTTTTTTTCTGGGGGCGGGGGAGGGGGCGGGGCTGTTTGTTTATAATATACTATACTGTCACAGCTCATCTGGTGTATTGGTCCTACTTATGAATTACTTAAAGAGCTATTTAATGCTATGACAACATGGCCCCCTAGGATATGCTAATCCCAGTAAATTTTTAAAACAACTGAATTTATATCCAGTTTATGCTTAATTAGGTAGTATGGTTTAGGTTTTTTAAGAAGCTTACACTTAAGTTCCTAATTTGTGAGCCTGGAAATTCTTATTCTAAATGGTAAAGTCCTTGATAGATTTCTTACCTCTCTCAAGTTTGTATTTGTATCCACCGGACTCCCGGAGACGTCATAGAGCTACGGGACTATCGAATCCACCAGAAGCATCCCTTTTCTCTAGTCATGGAGTGTTGCCCATGAAGAGGCAAATTCATAGCCCCTGAAACTGTCTATATTCTTTAATTATTTAATCTCTCTTTATTTATATGCTTTTATAGTTCGCAATATTATGGGGGATATAGCAAAATGGAAAATGCCGAGTGTAAAGGACAGATGAAGTATGCTGCTCAATGCTTTAATCAATCCTGAATGAAGGGAGATAAATAGCTCTAGAATGAGCCTGATATTCTCATGCTGCAAGTCTCACACAGAATTATGCCTCATATATTGACTAGGTGATGACATTTAGCAGAACGCCCACTATGGAGAACACCAGATTATAGCTATCCTTAAACTTCTTTTGTGCTTTACCCTGATAACAGAGAAAACGTTCATGGAGTTTTCTGAGTCTCTTTAGCATGGTTAATTCATTTGCTTTTTTTTCATATGAATAAAAAAGGTTATAGCCTTCTCTCATAAGACTTAAGTGAGTAAAATATCCTTTTCAGCTATCTCTGTCCAGCCCCCAAGTAATATATTTATCCTAGTATTTCTCACATTTAAAGGTGTACTAATATTTTTTCCATTTTTTTTCTTTTTTCTAACAACTTCTTGGATCTCCAAAGCGCTATTACAAAATATTCAGCATTATTCTACATGTTACTTTTCAGAAGAAAATCCTGTGCCTTGTTCAACTTTTAATTCTGGATTTCTGTACAATAAACAGCTTGAATACCCTACTAATTAACATTTCTTGTTATGGATTTATTTCCTTCCTAATGTACACAATGAGATAGCACAAAGTCCAGACCAGCTGGTTTAAGTCTTAATTTGTAACTGAGAAAACCTGAACAAATTAATGCACTGTACTCATCTGTAAGATGATTATAATAAGGGTTGTGGCAGTTATTTATAATTATATTTATTGTATATTAATTATGGTGATGATTGCAGAATAAACATACAAAGCAAAGGGGGCATATTTAGGAACATGATACATTTGTAGTTATTATTCTTGTTGATACAGAAACACTTAAGATATTCTTTTGGTCATTCAATATCTCAGACAGAAAATACCTAAATTAAAACGCACAGTAAAGACATGATCTTGGCATAATGATATTAGGAAAGCTCTTAGTGTTTAATAGTTATTTAATACAAAATGTCTGTTAATATTTTATAATACATTTTAAGTAAAACTAAAAATGAATTTAAGTTTTCCATATGCCTCCATCTATTTACTAATGCAGAGTTGCAAAAAAGCCACACAGAATTCCATGTTATAAAATATTGCTAGTGGAAAAATTATATATAAGTAAAATAATTTAATATTTTAAAATGTAAAATGTTTTGGGTATGCTAAAATTTTCATTGGCATCTTGCCTGGATAAATCTCATCAAAGTAATTTTCTTGAAGTTACTTAAGGGACATATAGCATCCAGATACTAACGGCATTTGTGTTTTGTTCCATTAAATCAGTACAAAGAGATTAAATACCAACATATTTTACCCAAAAGATCCTTATAGACTCAACTTCTCAAGGCTAAAATGTTGACTTAATTTTCCTATTTCAAAAGAACTCAAGCTAGCCACTCATTAAACTCAAGCCTATAGAGTTAGAGCCTATAGCAGTGTCTGACATATCTTAGTGATGACCAAAAGATATTTAGACTCTGAGTAGGCTTTATTAGATTTAACTAATATATTCAAAGTGCTTTGTGTTTGTATTCAAATATCATTACATGATATAATAATTTACCATTACTTTTATTCACACAGATGCCCATATACACATATGTATATACACACCTGCACACATACACCGCACACACATACACACACACACACACAGAAATGCATGGAAGTAAAATCTGTTCATCAAATCCACTGTAAAGTATTCTAAGCCATTTTACCATTTAGTAAACTGCTAGATTTTTAAATGAGCCAAGATCTGTCAATTTACAAAAGAAGAAATGGAAACTGAGAGCAGAGTTCTACTTCCAGAACTCTCAAAGATCACCATTCTCCGACACACATCCTTATACACAGATTTAAGACAAAACCCAAGATCCATGTCCCTTGGCACTGTAGTGAGATTGAGTTCAGCTCTAATAAATCTATTCTAGGTAGTATATGATTTATAATAGCAAAACTTAGGACTTATTAACATATATTGACATTAGAATTTATTTTTCATAATTATAACAACATTCAATAATATATTTATAAGCATATACTTATAAGTGGTTTTTTAAAAAATGTTTTTAGAGACAGGTCTTGCTACATCACCCAGGCTGGGGAGCAGTGGCTATTCACACTATTCATAGCACACTACAGCCTCAAACTCCTGGGCTCAAGCGATGCTCCTGCTTCAGCCTCCTGAGTAGCTGGGACTACAGGCATGCACCAAATTGCCCAATAGTTTACAAATTCTAAATTGAAATCTTTAAATCTTTTGATTTGAAATAATTAGATATGACTGTAGCCAAAGCCAAGTCATGTAGATTTATGCATAAGTGATGTCTATTTCCATGAACTTAAAAGCACTTTTCTTCTATCTTTATTATTTTATACACCTGTCTACTTATTCATTGACTCAAAACATTTATGGAGCACTGTCTAAGTGTTAAAAATACCACAGTGATTTTATATGTTGTAGGAGGCAGAATTAAAGATGTCCAGGTCCTAATCCCTGGAACCAGTGATTACCATGCGTTTCATAGCAAAAGGGACTTTGCTTATGTGATTAAGGTTAAGAACTTTGAGACAGGAGATTATCCTGTGTTATCCAGGTAAGTCCATCACATCAGTCCTGTAAATCGGAGAACCTTTCCTGGCTATGTTCAGGTTGAGCTGTGAGTACTGAAGAAGGGTCAGAGAAACACAAAGTTGCCAACTTTCAAGATGGACAAAGGGGATCAAACGCTAAGAAATACAGACAGCCTCTAGAAACTGAAAAAGGCAAGGGAACAGATTGTCCCCTAGAGCCTCCAGAAATGAACAGAGCTCTGCTGTCATCTTGATTTTATCCCAGCAAGACTCATGTTAGACTTTGGATCTATTTTAATACATTAACAATGATAATACGATTGTGTTACTTTAAGCCTTCAAGCTTGTAGCAATTTGTTACACCAGCAATGAATACCTAATACATATGTATGTCTTACTTTTCTGAATACTTTAGAAATTCTTTAAAGGTATTTGTTAATTCTTACATTTCATTGTATCTTTCCAAATTACCTATTTCTATTCTTAGCATTTCATAAGTATTAAAAGAAGGCTTGATTGAATGCTTGATATAATAAGGAAGTTTTCTGTTGTGTTTTTTTTAAGAAACTATTTGTACCGAATAGGTTATAATGGCAATCTTAACCTCAGAGTGGTTTCTGCCTTGCCCTGTGCTCTTTCAGAGAAACATTTTGCAATGTGCTGTTTATTCAAGTAATCAGGAGAAAGCACAAAAATTACACTTGACTTTGCAGGAAGATTAGCAAACAATAGTGCTGTTTTGAAAGACACAGATCTGTATCTTTGAAAAGGGAAGTTGCAAAACTGTCTTTTCCTTTATCTATTCAGATTCCTTAGGAAGGAGGATTTTACAACTAGTATTATCCTTGTTGGAGACTCTTTTATTTGTCTGGCAATCCTCCAGTCCAAGTTTATCTGATACCCTAAGGCTTCCCGGAGCCTCCTCTGGGATGTAGATCCAAAGTTTTTGTGCAAAATGTAACTGAAAAATTGATGTAGCAGTGCAAATATATTGCCAAATAATTTATTTAAAAGGAGCAGAAAAAATAGTTATAGGAATTGCACAAAGTTTGTCAAACAGATGGTTTTTGCTAAAAAATCCTGGCCACATCCTCTAGAACCTGTGGGTGTAAAGTGGGCAATTGAAAGTATTTTTATTCTCCCCCTCCTTACCTTATTGGCCCATTTACTATGGCTTGGATGACTGTTGTATTTACACATCTTATTACATACATAAATCATATGTTAAAACCTACTCCAAAAAAAAAAAAAAGACTACTCCAATTTTTGCACCTGCCGGGAAATGACATTAATAATCATTGAGTGCCCCATGTACTAATAGATATGAGGTCATTCAAAGAAATAGTAGACACATTCCCCATCCAAAGAAGGAATTATCTTCTACCAATAAGCCTAACAATAATAATCTGAGTAGAGCCACTAGAGAATTTATATATGTATTTAAAATTATCTCATGTATTTTTGAATTTAAGTTTGTGTTTCTATTCTTTGTATTACATTTCTTATGATTTTTTTTTTTAACTAAGTAGAACTCAGTTTATTTCTCTTCCTTTCTTCCTCTTCCTTCTTCCTCCGTTATCCTGGTTTTGGTGACCAAAACACTAGTATATGGCAAATCTAAGATTAGAGCCCAAACATTCTGCTTCTGACGCCTATGCAGTCAACCTCTAGAAAAAAAGAAGAAAAATATGGCACAGCAGTCTAGAGACAAAAGATAGGGGTTTTCCTCCAATTTGAACTTGAATTCAATGTTGGAAAATAGGGAGAAATTCATCCATTATTAATAAAACCGACTTTTCTCTGTTGCATAGGTGGCAGCATGGGTAAGTCAGTTGTCTCAGTTATTACTCAGGACTGCCCTATTCCCCACATACATCTGTCTATACCATTTTCTATTTTTTGCTGAACCCTATTAACGGTTACAAATGTTCTGGATAGTGAAATAAATCATTAAATATATTATAGAATCTGAGTTTACCCATTGCTGCCAACAACACCTTCAACTAGTAGTTATTTATCCTCTCTTGTTTCTTCAAAGACAGGACATTCCACCATCGTTTTAGGCAGTTCTTTCTATTTGTTGAGCCATTGTACTGTTAGAAAATTCTCCTTCATATTGATCTGAAATCTACCACCTTATAACTTTCATGTACTTGGTTGTGATTCTGCCTCCCAGAGCCAAAGAAAATAAGGCTACTCTCTCTCAAATACATAAATATGTGTACTGCTTCCTAGGATGCACCCACTCCAGTCCTTTGAACTACTCATTCTCAGCTCTTACTTATATTCAAATGCTCTTTTCAACCACCACGTCCATAGGAGACTAGAACACCATAAACATGATCCAATCCACACAGAGTGCAGCTCTGATTGTCTCTATTTGTCAACTAAAAATGCAAGCGATGTCAATTGGATTCAATTCTTATAATGTAGAACCTACCATCTATTGACAGGCTATTATATATCCAAAACTGCGAAAGAACTTTATATAACACCGTATCATTTAATCCTCTTAACAACCCCCCGAGGTGGGTACCGTGCGGAGCAAAGCATACTGTTTCTATCTAGATGCAATTTTTCCTTCTCCACATTTTGTTCACTGTGGGCTCTCAGTGCCCACTCAGTATCACTTCTTCAGGCAGCCTTGTGAAACTTTTCTTACATTCTTTGTGGATATTTAGGAACAATAAAATATAAAATGTACATAAATATATTTTATAGCAGTATTAAAATGATGTAGTAAAACCATTCCCACATAATAAATCCTCATAAATGCAGTAATTTTGAAGTGTTATTTTCCCATGTGATCCCTTCTTTAACTGATGCTTATAAGGTTATGTCAGCTCATATATTTACATATGATTTGATTATGTAATATTAACAGGTAAACATTTGGTCATAGGATTTTTAGCTGTTTTTCAAAACTGAAATCCACAGTAATCAGGAAAAAAATACACGTCATCAAGAGAAAGTTGTTTGGAACATGAAAATAAAAACAACTATAACAAAAGTATCCATAAATCACAAAGATAAGCCTTTGAAACATTTATCCAAATTTAAAACCAGAGATTTTTGTTTTTCAACTGGGATAAAATTTAATTATAATACCATTAGGATCAAGAATAACTGTCCAATAATGTGTTTTAAATTAACTAAATGACA
>NW_012147797.1:1238757-1244990 GCF_000956105.1 Propithecus coquereli | reverse complement strand
AGTTTGATAACAATATATTTGGTTTAAGAATGAAAAATAATTTTTTAAAATAGAATACGATTTATCCCAGAGGCTTACTAATGTGGTACATTCACTGAGTTCATGATTAACCTAATTTTCTGCTACTGTGGTTAAAAATGCATACAGGATCCAGTCCTAAAAATAGAGGATACAAATTTTCCAGGTGTATCTAGAATTTAAACTGATTGTTGCTAATGACAGAAAGGAAAATGACTTCTGAAAAAAATACAGGTGTTTTATAAATTCCTTATTTTACTTTAATTCTTGCAACAAAAACAAAGAGAAGTCAACTTTTTTGCCTCCCTTTGAATATAACATAACAACAAACACATTCAAAATACAATAGTCAAACTCAAACAAATTTAGAGACTAAGCTATTAAGCACCATAATTACCCCAAGACTTACAGATTGTTTCACTAAAATTAAATTTGATAATAATTAAAATGTAATTCTAACTTTCATCCAAGAGAAATATTGTTTTCATTCTTGCTAATCTTGTCCAGCTATTGAACTTCCTACTGTTATTACATATTTATTATACAACATAAATTCGATATAAAAAGACACATGAAAATTTTTATTTAAAATATCACTACAGAAAAATTTCAAGGATGTCTGGGGCCAAAAGCCAGGATGTTTTACTGTAATTTTTTAACTTGTTACTTGTTTTTGAATGAGACTAAAAGACTAAAAGTATAACTAATAAGTTATCATCTAAGTTAGACCTACATATTTTTATTATCTCTGAAATCAATTGGTAAATGACAATTTTTTGATCTTATCCCACTAATAGTCACCATATTTTTCACTAGGCTTTCTAATACTATCTTACTTTTACTATGTGCTTTTATTTTTCTCTTTCATCCAATCAATTTTGTCCCCCTACACCATCTTTGGCTACTCTCCAAAAGTCATTCCTTCATTGTATTCTTATACCTAAATATTCGCCTTCAGAAGACTGCTTTATTGCCATGGCAAAGCCTCTTAATGAAAGTAATATGTTTCATTAAATTCAGATTCCTCAGTATTTAATTAAGAGACCCATATATATTTCAGTATCATCCCTTCTTTCCCACTTTTTTCTCTGTAAGAATTTATTGACCACCTATTTCCTGCCAATAATAGCTCTAGGTTGTAAAGATACATGGGTGAACGAGATAGGCAACGGTCCCTGGTCACCTGGAGATGGTATTTTATTGAGAAGAGGCAGCAAACAAGTAAATAAATAATGACAAAGATTATTTCAGATAATAAGAAGTACTGCGAAGAATGTAAAACACAGAGATGTGTTAGAGTGGTGGGGCAGGAAGGGATGGAACATGTAGATTGGACTAGGAAAGACTAAATGGGAGAGATGACAAGGGAGCTAAGACCAGAATGCCAAAAGAAGATAGTTTTGGAAAATCTGGGACAAGATACTCCAGAGGGAACTGCAAGTATGATTTCAAAGCTGTCTACCCAGAACGAACCTGTCGCCTGACCAACTCTCTCAATTATCTACAATCCTTTTGGTCATTTCAATACATATTTCAATGTCAACTCAGAGTGAGTTTAATAAACCATTATACTAACTTCCTCTTTTAACTTGCTAACTCTTTTAAGTTTAAAATGTTTTTGGTGACATTATCATTTTTCAAATCACCAGGTTCAGAATCTTGAATTAGCTGAGACATAGACACGTCCTTCCTTTTCATGCAGAATCAGCCCATATTTTTTTGAGATGCTCTCCTGCCTCTTTCTTCTTACTTCCCTGGATGTGTCAACCTGGCTCAATTACATCACTTCCTTAAACCAGTTCCTCATCAGTCAAACAGAGATAATACTTCTAGTGGTTACATACTGCTCCTGGAGATTAAACGGGTTTTGAAAAGTGGCACATAGATTTAAAATTTGGCCCACTTGTTATTAGCTGTGGCTTCCAGAGAGTGGAATCTCATTTCCCTTCCATTATAAAAAGGAATCCATAAAATAAAATGATGTACTTGCTTCACAAGACTTTTGTAAAGAATAAGGAAGATATCACACAAAATGAACCTAACATAAATATTTAATGAATATTAACTAACCTTCCTTGTACTTTTTGATTATAAAACTAAAGAAATTAATGTAAGGAAAACACTTTACTTATGATGTGAAATATTTTGTCAAACATTTTCCTGCTTTTCTCTTTCTTATATGCCTAATATCACCACATGATCCAAATTCTCAATTCTTCCTGCTTGAAATTTTCTCTGATTTTTGGATACAGCTATGGTCCGAATGTTTATGTCCCCCCAAAATTCATATATTGAAATCCTAACCCCCAAGGTGATGAAATTATAAGATGGAGGTTTGGGGGAGGTGATTAGGTTATGAGGGCAGAACCCTTGAAATGGAATTAGTGCCCTTATAGAAGAGACCCCATAGAGATCCTTCCCACTATCCACCATGTGAGCACACAGCTAGACAGTGCCCTCTGTGAACCAGAAAGCTGGTGAACCCTCTCTAACAAAATCTGCCAGCACTTTGATCTTGGACTTCTAAGCCTCTGGACCTGAGAGAAATACATTTCTGTTTATAAGCAACCCAATTTATGGTATTTTATTATGGCAGCCCAAATGGGCTAAGACAGATGCTATGTGAAGAATTCATAATTCTTACGTCTTTAGTTCTTTCATGTCAAGTACATTGAAAATGGGGTATTGGAGCTTGGAGTCTGTAGATTTTGCCTAGAACAGATTACAGGAAACGGAAACTGTCGTTGAGAATAGAGTTTTGGCAGTTCAACTATCATTTGATTCTTGCCCTGCCACAAATAGTCCCTTGGGAATGAATGCCTAAGCCCAGTGTAAAGTAGAAGGAGGATTCCAATCGCCCTACACTGGAAGGAGATCCTTCTTCATTAAACTGTGATTTCCTGGAGGTCACAGCCAGGTCTCATTTACCTCATATTGCCAGTGCCTACCACAGTTCCTGGAATATGGTAGGTGCTTGATAAAATGTGTGTTTTTATTTTCACGTGATGCTGATATGCCCTTGAATAAATTTTCAAATAAGAGAGGGATATCACTAAATATGAAACTACTACACTTTCCAGAATTGAGTTTCTAAGGGTGTAGAGGTTCACATGGAGAAATCTGTGACCCCTGGCATTGTGTTGCTTGAATGACTGGTTATTTTGAAAGGATTGCAATCATGGAGCCAATTGGAGAGCAGTCCTTAGCCCAGTCCTGTATACCCCACACCACCCATGATCAGGAGTCTGGCTGCTTTCCCAGAAGACTTTGCCAACAGAGTAACTGTAATATCATGGAGCAGGTCATATCCCTCACAGATCAAGAGAGAATCTCTTTTTGAAACTATCATTCCCTGCAATGGAAGTTCCAGCAAAGAGGAGCTTTTGCTGTGGTTGCTTTATTTGTTTTGGGTTGTTTTTCCTTTTGCTTTTTTTGTTTTGTTTTGTTTTGTTTTTAACCAAGTTCAAGGCCAGAGAAGTGTATCACCCTTAAAGTAACCCCAGCACTTCATGCCAGAGGAATTTCTGACAAAATGAATGGTTTCAAATGCAACAGCCTGCTAACCAAGTTCCCAGCTTGCACTCTCCCTGGAATCTGCAGTCTTGGATTAACTCTCACCAAAAAGCCCCTAATTCTGATGCCTCTGCCATCTCTGTTGTCTGCTCCAATCCTATGAACTTTCTAGGTAGGGTGAGCTAATTTGGACAACTGGATATGTGGTCATACTTAAAATCATTTTGTTCTATTTCTCCCAAATACATTTTTTAAAAAAATGTAAGAAGAAAGTAGCTAAGTCTCTTTAAAAACACAAATTCAAAACACAGCAAAAGGAACACAGGAAGTTTTACTGAGTAACTGAAGTGATTACATGCAAAGCACTTTCCCATAATCAGTGAGTTTCAAAGGAGGGTAGAGGGTGATTGACAGTGTTGGCCACCCTTGAAACTACATCCTGATTGGAGAAAGTAATTACAAGCAAGGAGAAAGAGACCCAGTACTCTGTATCTCTTTTATTTTTAGATTTAATCTGGGTCAAGAAAGATTATAGTAGAGAATAAAATTTAGAAAGATTAGAAGCCTGGTTCTTGGGGAAGAAGAAAGCAGTGTCTACTGTACCAGCCACAACAGATGAGCACCTACTATGCTTCAGGTTGTGGGAATGATTAAAAGATGTGATGTCATGAAAACCAATCATGTGAACCATAAACCTACAAACAGATATAAACCGTCATTGTGGATCTTAACTTTTCAAGAAAAGTTAAAGTAATTAGGGCAAAGTGACAAGCTGTGGTTTCAGATCATCTGGAATGTAGACGTGTATCTACCCACATATATAAGCCAGCTATGGCAGAACAATTTCAGTTGAAGCAGACATGGAGTCACTTGACTCCAAGAATTCCAGAGCTTTAGGAAAGTGTTTGAAAGCCACTGGCCTACAAGAAAGTGTTCATGCATCGTTGTCTGCTGTTGGTGTTCTCTGGCCCTTTTGAAGAACTAGGCTGTTTTCTCGCTATCATTGAAATGCTTCCTGCTTTTTTCCACTATCTTCTTCTTCCACCCCAATGCTCCTAGCTTGAATTCTTGATCTTTTTTTCTAAAAAAACTAAAAGCTTTCCATCTTCCCCAAAGATTCCCGGATTCACATTTGTCTTTTGATTTCTCCTAATGGCCTGTAGCAACTACTAAAAATATAGTATTTAGTTGAAGACCATTTTTCTACGAGTTATTCAATGTATGAATTTGTCGTAAGTCCCATGAGATAATTACCTACAGCTGTTGGAGGGCTTATTATACGTTGCCCAGCCTCTAGTGTCAACTTCAGAGGTTTTGAATTCTGGCTCTGCTGCTTAGTTTGTCATGACCTGTAAGCAAGGTACTTAACATTTCTACACTTGATTTTCTTTATCTATAAAATGGTGATAATACTAGTATATACCCTGTATGGTTATTTTTAAAGTTAAATAAAATAATGCATACTCGATGTTGAGCACAGTGCCTGGCACAAAGAGAGCATTCAATATATTTCAGCTACTATTATTATTAATCAGTATTACAATTATTTTCTCAGGAAAGTCTTACCGAATGGAATTCTGTTGAATAAAAATTAGAATAGGTCTACTAGCTTCCACATTCTTTCCCAAGAAGAAAAATGGAAACTGTTCAGAATGTCATCCATTCACAAGAATGTATTGCCAAAGCCAAATGGGAGGGAACTAGAAAATCCTGAATGGAACTGGCTAAGCAGAAAGCATATTGACTAAACAACAAGCTGGGTGATGGAGGGGAATAATGCATTCACATGAAAGCATTGGCTTTGAAATTCCGGGTCACCCGTGATCAAGTTGGATGAACAGAAAGTGATGCAGCCCAGCTGCCTTCCTCACCACTGCTCCTTCCATGTTGCAAGCATTTTCTTAGGATAGGCTTAATATCAACAGTATTTAGTCTTACCTTTAGGTATTCTGTTCCATTTTATGTTCAATTCATTTTCTAAGTTCTTTAGTGGGCTTTGTAAGTTAATCATAAGTGGCAGAATTTAATTGGTCTAGAAACAAGGGCAGAGTTTGGATATTTTTAGAGACACAGATGCCTAGCTACTCTCAGTGAAGTGCTGGACCATTAATTGTGCTGTTTGCTTTATTTTGGTAACAGAGTGGTGAACCATGAAACACTGAGCAAAACTTTAGGTTGCTACCGAACAGAAAACATCATGATGTTGACAAAGTAAACCATAGATTCACAATGAAGCTCCTTAGAAGGATTCCTCCTTTTAATCATGTTTAAGTGCATTTTTAATCTTGTAAATTTTTCTAATTCGGTTGACATTCTCCCAGCAAGCTTGTTAACTAAAATTTGTTGGCCATTGGTCTGACACCATCTTCTCTGACTTACCAAGACAAAAGTAGCTTGCTCTGCTCTGTGGTAATTGGAGTTTGTACAGTGAGCTATCACATGGTTTTTTCTACTATGAGGCTGTCTCTCCCACTTTAGGCTGTTCTCTCCTTGAGGGCAAGGACTTTTATTAATCAGCTATGTGTATTTTCAGGTCGAGGCACATACTAGAACAAAATATAAATGCTGAAGAAACAAATGCTAAATATTTTGTGAATAAACGAGTGTATCTTTTAAAGTTTTCTACTAATTTTGATTTACAGAACTCTGCTAAGTTATTTTCTTGAATTCAGAAGTTTCTCCAACCTCCATCCCAATTCCAG
>NW_012147797.1:1227396-1228647 GCF_000956105.1 Propithecus coquereli | reverse complement strand
GGAAGTAGGCATTCATTGCTTTGGCTTTTCAAAGGCCAAAGCTGAAGTCAAAGCCATTTAGCAGATTTTGGCCAAATTTAAAGACTGAAGGAAAACTTTTGGTGTATCCTTAAATATATTTAATATCCATGAACTCTCTCTTGTTTTCTATTTTTTTTCTTCTTTCTATTTTGTCTTATTCTTGTTTTGTGGACATGATTATCTTTTCCAATATGTCTGATGATATTCAATAAAAATTTATTCTAGTTTGCTTCTGTGTTCTAAGCAGGACCTGCTTCATGTTTGTGCAACCTGTGCATGATCTCCCAGGGGCCCATGTTCAGAAGGTCTTGCCTTTGGTTTAATGCTTTGTTGTAGCCATCCTGAAATTTTTAATAATTTTTGAACAAGTGGACTCCTGTTACTATTTTTCACTGGGCTCTACAAGTTATGTGGTTGCTCCTGTCCTAAGTACACTCTTTCTTCCTGGACCAATTTTATTTCATTCTCCTCATTGTTTACCTTCTTCTCTGATTTTGATGTTGATTCCTTCCTGTAACTGCTTAGCAATTGTTGGTTGCCTATTCGTTTTTTAAAAGTGAGGCAATAAAAAAATGCTCTTGGTATACCTGTGTACGCAGGCAGAATTTTGTGTTGAAGTGCTCAGGCAGGGAGCCTTTTCCTCCCTACAGCGACTTGAAGTTTGTTCTTGGGACATTGAATTTCTCCACAGAAATATATGAGGCACAAATTTCTAATTAAGTGTGATACTCGTACAATCATCTTTCAGTTAGGGTCACTCTAAGGTACAAATGGAAATACAGCTCCCTTTATCCTCTCTCTATATAGCACAATATATCTATGTAAGAATTTTTTCCAGAAAATCCATGATCTACAATAATCCACCTGTTATTTTATCATCATACACCTAACAAACGATTTATTTCAAGAGTTAAGCAATATAAAATGTTAAGATTGATTTAGTGCGAGAAATGCTGTTTTGAGTAGCTAAAAGAAAGCCACTTTATAAATAAGGTGGTTCAGGCAAAGAAAATACTGAGGGGACTACGAGATAAGATGCTTTAGCATTCATTGTGGGCATGAGAAAATGTGAGCTCCTGTGCGTACCCACCCAAGCATATGTGGTTACCTCCCTGTGCATATTTATAATGATAGAGAGAACAGATGTGCTGAGGAGAGCTGGGGATATACAGAGAAGGCTGGGGATGCTGAGAAAAGTTAGTAAAATCAAGTCTCACTTTTACCTGTCTT
>NW_012147797.1:1221807-1227346 GCF_000956105.1 Propithecus coquereli | reverse complement strand
AGAATACAAAAAGCTCAGGACACTGGCTTTTATAAATGCAGATGTTACTTTTGGCACTAAAGAGTACCAGCAAGAGAAGCAATAACCTTTGAGAGAGTCCTCACTGGGATACCATTCCCAGGAGGAAAGATTTAGCAGTTATATTTCAACAAACTCATTCTTTTTTTGGAAAGCTCTAAGCCCACATTTCAGTAAACAATGCTCACCCACTTAAAATGTTAGTGAATATGCCACACAGTAATCTTGCAAAGGACAAAAAGGGATACTTATATCTCCAAAATCTTCAGTGGCTAATAATTACATCAGGCTTGTATTATTCAGGATATTCCATTAGGTGACCAGCAGGTTACTACAGATTTGGCTGTTTCCAGATTTATTGTAATTAATTCTGAATTAAATATCTCCATTCCAATACAATGTCCCTTCATTAAGAAATATGTTAAATATTGTACATTCTGTGCCTTGAAATACATTTATGTCTAAGAGAATGGTATCATTCGCTTCTAAATATTCTTTGGCTTCACATAATTCTTTGATCCTATATAATAAAATAGAGATCCTATATAAAGATAGAGATCCTATATAAAATATAAATTGCTCTATAAATATTGATTGCAGATAGATATATATATATGCTTTGCTAAATCAAAATACATGAAATCATCTAAAATTTCTAGATTTAAATGCCAACGTATTTAGCCATGCCTGTAAGATTCTTTCCGTGACCTTTACTTCTGATTTAAAAGAACTTTAAAACATACATTTTAGATTTAAAAAAAAAAAAAATTCTCTAATAGTTCTTACTCTCCCTAAGTAATATCTTAAAGAATTTCATTTCTTTGTTACATAAAAATGCAAAAACTTTCAGGTGAATTTTTAGTTATAATGCAAATTGTTTGGTGAAGTTTATGAAATAGCACAAATGATAAGAAATTTTATTTAAATTACTCTCAGAGAAAATGTAGATGTAGCTTAGAAAATAGTCAAAGTACAATAGAAAATATGTTTACCTTAGAAAACTGGTGTAAATATTTCTTAATGTCTGGGAAAAGTAAGTGATACTTATTTACTTTATTGTGTTATAGCATTATGTTGAAAAGGTTAACAACAAATTTCCACTAATTAGACAGTGACTAAAAAGAATTTTTGTACAGAATTTTAAATCCATTTAACCAGTGTTGGTTAAGAAATCTCCTCCAGCACCAAAACATGAAATCAAAATGTAAATAAAAGATCAAAGACTTCGCACAGCTGGCCATGGTGGCCCCTCAATTCACACCAGGCCTCACTAAGCAGTTAGCAAAATCATGTTTAATAGCTATGCTGAGTGTCAGTGTCACCCCGAAAGCAGAGTAGTTTTGGCTATCAGGAAAGGAAAATGGAGAAGGGTTTATAAAGAGGAGAAGCTGAAAATATCAGCAAAATATTCAGGAAATACTTGCCCAACAGAGAAGAAAAATGATTTGGGTTGTAAACTTATTTCACCCTTAATTAGCAGATTCATATTGTAGACAATTGTTCTAAACTGTTTCTTAAATTAGCACACATTTTGATTTTCAAATAAAACCACAGGACATTATCAAGTGATCTTAAATAAGATTTGACACACTGTACATCATCAATTTCTCTCTTTAAATCAGGAATACAGATTCCAAGTCTCTTGCTAGGGATCATAAATAAATTACGTCTTGCTTATATGAAATTGTTTAATGCACAGAGTCCTGATTCATGGACTCATTTCAAAGAACATGATGTTAAATATTAATTGAATTCCTCCAGAATGAGATTATTATGTAGAGCAACAATGAGTGGATCTTACAATTTGGGAAATAGACCGTTCTCCCCCCTTCTCTTTATAATGCCCTTTAAAGTCTGTCTATAATACATCTGGTGTTTGTTCTCCTAGACTGAAAATAACTAGTAGACCACCAGTAATTTAAATTGTACCCTGTTCCAAGGATATTTGACATGTGGTCCCTTTGGAAGAACTAATGCAAAAAACTGGCGCTAACCCTGGAAATAAGGTTACTATAGACTAACAGAAGGTTGCAATTAACTAATATCAAGAAGGTTAACCTGTAAATTTCTCTCTCAAATACATACTAATCTCATTTGTAAACCATTTTATGCAGTTATAGAGAATGAAATAATAAGGGATAAGGGTTATATTGTTTAATTTTACAACCGATTTTTTTTCTCTGAAAAGAAAAATAAGAAGGAAATGTCACATTAATAGTTACCAGTCTACCAAGGAACACACACACAGTAAATTTATTTAATGTCTAAAGTGTATAGATAGATGGATGAGAGAGAGAGAGAGAGAGAGAGAGAGAGAGAAAGAGAGATTCCTTATGAAGATCACAATATCTGTTTTATTTTTATTTAAACATGTTTAAAAGAAATAAAACTTTATATTTTAAGGTCTTCCTCCATCATTGTGATTTCTTAGTTGAGGGGGAAAAAATGATAGACTTATTAGAATACTAGGGGATGACGAGTTAGAAATTATGCAATTTAACCACTGCACTTATAGATTAGGAAACGAAAATGCAGATCACTGAAGCAACTTGCAACAGTGTGCACACTTACTGGCAAACATGAACTAGAAACCTGGTTTCCTGATTCAAAGTCCAGAACACTTTTTTATAATACCATAGTGTCTCTCATAAAATATTCTTCATGTGTCTCCATAATTGATAAAATATGGGCATAGTTAGCTAGGAGGTTAAAATAGTAGCATATAAAACCCAGTGACAAGATTTCAAAAATTCTTGTATAAAGAAGTTCCACTTAGAACATTTTTTAAAAAGGAGAGGAGGGGCAAAGACAGTGAATTTTCTAAATTAAATAAGTAACATATTTATTTGCATTTTTAAAAAAAATAACAGAATCTGATCGTGAAGCATTCAACACTTACCTATAGTTTAAAGAATTATTTTAGTTTCATGTTGACTGTGTGGAACGAAGTGCATAAACTAGAATAGGAAGGACATATTACTACGGTATCCTATGAATTATGGTGCTGCCCATCCTTGCATGATAGAATCAATAGAAATCATCGTGGGATTTTCTTTTTCACCTGTGTTACTCCATAGAACCACACATCAGGCTTAAGAAAGCAAAATAAAATAAAAAGTGAATCTGATCTAAGATATTAACTTATATGACAAAAAGTAGAAAAGTTATTTATAAAATGATAGAGATAGATATATAACTATCCTGGGAATAAGAAATTTATTGCCAAGTCTAGTCATTTAATTTGCCCTGTAGTGCAACACTCAGTTCCCCAATGATAAGCCTTCCTCAGTTGCCTTCAGTTCTTGTTTTTCTTGGTGTTTGCAGGTAGAAAAATCATCTATCTATGGAAAAGTTGATCATTCATTTATTTCTTCCATGTAAACATTAAATACTGAAACACAACTCCTAACATCATTAAATCCTAAAACAGTAAATATTGTTGCATTAAAATCATTCTTAATTTTTAAATAATATATTCAAAATAAACAATATTAAGTGGCAAATTTGATACTAAAACTGTGGCAATTTGGCTGAAGTGTAGGCCCTCAACATGGGAAAGGGGATAAGCATTTGAAGGACTTAAAACAATGTTACTAATGATAAAATTAATAACTTTCATAAATAAATACCTGTAATTGATATTTTTACAAAGTAAAAATATTAGGAAATGTTATTTTATAATCATAAAATTTTGACATATTTTAGACAAAATATTACTAACTGAAGAATCAATCTTGAAAAGTATCAAAATTCAGGAAAAATAACAAATATGAATAAAAACAATATTCAGCAATTCCTCCATATATGATAAAATTAATTTCCAAATTATGTATAGGCTACCTTTATTTTTTGACACAAAGTCACCCTAAAGGGAATATATCAAATTTTATATTAAATTTTCTCTTCAAGGTCTGGAGAGAGGGTCTCCAGGAAGGTGAAGTGATAAAGTAGCAATGAAACCATAGAGATTATTGGTGTGATTCATTGCTTCAATTTCTTGAGGCACACTTTTCTCATCTCAAAAATATGAAAACTAATAAATATCTTGCAGAGTTGTGTTGAGTTTCACAGATTACGTATGTAAAATGCCTGGTGCAGAAGAGGAGTTTAATAAATGATAGCTAATGTTATTAATGTGATTGGAGAACATAGGCTCAACATAGCATGGGAGAGACTTCTGAAAGAAACAAGAAATAGAAGACCCCATGATTTTGCTAAGTTTGGCTCTATTAAACATCAACTTGGCAAGAACAAATAATTTGTACAATGCAGTATTTTTTTTCATGCAGGTGCAAATGCATGATTTATGCACTTATAAATAAATCTGGCTTTACACATGGTTGACTATGTAAAATGAGGCTTTTTTTCCAAAGTATATGTGATCATGGCATATGTGCATAAAAGAAAAGTGGGACTGCTGAGAACCAGTAACAATAGGAATTGTGGAAATGATGATGTCAGTAAAGCTTGAAATATTTGAAAATAAATTTTAAAAAATATATACCCAAGCCCACGGTTATAGTTTACTTTTTAAAAAATAATACTGGTATCTAATATGCCACAATCAACATCAATGTGCAAGAAATAATATTCTTCATGAACTAGTTAAGTGAAAAGGAGTTTAAAACTAAAATCATAGGCAGAGTGCTATCATGTGAATATCTATACTGAGGAGATCATAAATATCAGATAGTATTAATATTTCAGTTATTCACTTGCTACATGTGGGACCATAGATAGAACACTAGAGTTTAATTTTATTAACAGTTCTCTAGGTCAGTGTGTCTCTAATTTTCCATCATTTTATTTTATTTTATTTTATTTATGTATTTAGGGAGCTAGGTAGGTAGGTAGTTAAGCAATGAAGTCCTTCCTTCAAAAAATAGCTTATTCACATGCCTGCTATTTAAGACAGACAAAACTCCAGTTTTGATTGAAGCAGTGATGGTGGCTTGGCCATCTTCCAGATTCCACTTTAATCTACACACCCTCTTCCCAATGATTTTGGTGCACCATGTAACCCAGTTGAAATAATCTTTTAAGGAGTCTTTTGATGGTAAGAAATATTCTGATCAAATGGTTCATTTAGAACCAATGTTTCACTTTCCTTAAGAATATTTCTCCCTTTTTGGTTATTCAAAAAAGGATAATTACTTCCTCCAATTTATTTATAAAAAACAATATGAGTCATGCACAGTTCTTCTGGAAAGACAGCGTGGTGTAAAGTAAATAACAGTGAGTTTTAAGCAATAAAATCTGGTTTGGTTGCATTTGCCTATATATACAATGTAGGTGACTTTGATCAAGTCATTTAACTTCTCTGAGCCTCAGTGTTCTCAAATATCTAATGGACACAATGATCTCTACCTACCTCAAAGGATTACTGTGAACTTCCAATAAGACAAATATATTAAAGTTCTTATAATGTTTATAACACTCACATTCTGTGTTATAGCCCTAATTCCTACAGATTCAGATTGTGAATTTTTGTTTAATATACAAATTAATTGCTGACTTATTT
>NW_012147797.1:1206899-1211197 GCF_000956105.1 Propithecus coquereli | reverse complement strand
GAAGATTAAACTAATTCTAATTCTTATATAAGTACAACTTAAATGACATTATTCAGAAATATCATTTGCTCTAACTTAATATCTAGGCAACCCCAGATAAGTGCCTCAGCCACTTTGCACATCAGTCTCCTCATCTGTAAGCTGGAAATAATAACCATGGTATTTTCCAACTCAAAATGTATCTAAAATTTTATCCTAATTATGCTTTATATTTAAACGATGCCTGGTTAGTGAATCAGTCAATAAGTAAAAAATATTTTTTTGTTTCCATTTTGTATTATCTCTCAGTGATACACATGCAATATGTAAAATATATATTGCAATTTCTGACTAATATGCACATTTAAATTTGTTACTTATTGCTAGCTACACTAACTAGCCAGCTATGGGGCTCCCCTCTGGGTTATTGTGGAGTATATCACTTCCCTTACCCTCTATCTTATGCTACTGATGTCTGTCATGTCTACTGCAATTCACCACCATCCCCTCCCACTTCTGCGATTCCGGAGGCTCATGGGGAGCAGTGGGACATGGCAGCACTGACAGCTATGTGAAGGGAAAGGACTGAGAAGAGTGTGCACTGGTACCCAGATCCCATAAGACCATTAGGAACTATAGTATCCTCCAATTCTGCTGCAATAAAGAGGAAGTAGAATGAAAAGAAGAGAAGGAAGAGGAAGAGGACAAAGTTAAGAAGGGAATAAATCGTGAGAAAAGGAGAGAACAAACACAAGTCCTTTTCAATCCTCAAGGGGTATTCTAGAGTCCTGCTTTATCACTTTGACAGCTCACGCCTATTTCTCAGCCTCTAATCTCTGATACTTGAATCTGCTGTCTCCTCTATCCTCTACCCAAAGTTCTTGCTTTGCATAATCTTCAGGTCCTGGGTATGGAAGGCAGTGCTGTCAGTCTAGAGTTGGGGATGGTCCTTTTTTTATCATCATGTGTTACTATCTAATAGAACACAAAGAGATGGAACACTGAGTAACAGCAGAGAGAGACCGACAGTTTCCTGCACCTTTCACTATTGTGTGATCTTCCTGGACCTTGGGGGTCACTACTAATAAAAAAAATTGATGTCACTGAAAATATGAGGATTTTCTGTTCATTTCTTCTCTCTTCACTGTATATGATGCATTTTCAAAATTTTTTCAGCACTTATATCTTGGGAATTCTATTTAACATTGTTCTGTTCATAACATGTTTGTTTTTAAAAATCTCTATGCTAGATACAATCATTAATATGTTCTGTTTTTTAGATTCTTTTTCAGTTAAATATTTTGAATCTTCTCTGCAATTCTTCTGCAATTCTACTCTGGAAGAAAGCATTGAACCAAAATGAAGAATATATTTATTCTTGTCCCAACTCTGCCACAGTGGCCTTGAGCAAATCAGATTTATTTTGTTCTTTTTAAGTGTATGCCATCTCTGGAATTCAGTTCTCTCAATGTAAACTTGGGATAATAATATTTATCTTACTGGGCTCTTGTGACCTTTGAATTAGGTAATATACTTAGAGTATTATTGTTAGATGATAGCTTTAAAATTCTTTCTTGTTTCACTTTTTAATGAGAGAACCACAAATGTTTTGGGACATAGGATAATAGATGAAACAATGACAATGAGATTTGGGACATGTGATAATAGCTGAGACAATGAGACTAGAAAATCAAGCCATATTATGAATTAAATATTCTTAAATTCAGAAACTCTTGATTTTATAAAGATTTTTAAAAATGTTTTTGTCTAGAGAAAAAAGTATTTAAGACAAATATAATTGGATTAAAATAGATTAAACAGATGTCTACAAGCTCAAACAAGTGGACAGACACCTCCATGTTTTTGGAAGGCAAGACGGTAAAACCATGCTGTCCTCAATCTGCTGTCCACTTGCCAAAGGCAGAAATTTCCCTTCTCACTTGCCACCTGCTGTGTCTAAGTAGCATTTAGTTCCATCATTAAGGCAGCATCAGGGGAACAGATGCATAGGGAAACACCTTGGTGCCTGCTTTGGTGGGTATAACAGAAAACGACTAGATAGTTTTAATGCTGTTGTAAATAAACTTGTAAATGTGTTTAATAAATTTAGCTTTAACTTTTGTTAATTATTTAAAAGAATGAAAAATAAAGTAAGAATTTAAATTTTTTAATTTATAACATAAAAAATATTCAATGGCAGACATCATTTTAAAGATTTGCATTTTACATATTACATACATTTCTCTGTTCTCTGACTATATATTAATGCATTTGGAAACTAAGTTCATTTTATGCATACAGGAATTATAAATTACATTTGTCTTCAATTGAAATTTAATTAAATATTTTCACAATGAACCAAAATAATATTTATATATGTATATTACCAATTTTAAGAAATTTTCTTTCAATTATGCTACATTTATGACTTTCCTACAGACATTTCCATATTTAATAAACAAGGTGCATAATCATGTTTATTCATCTGGAAGTTAGTAATATCATTTTCCTCTATTCATTCACATCCTGAAGGAAACAAAATCATGTTCATGTTATGATTTCTACCATATAGTATCTATCTGATATATTGTACAAATTGTTCACAAAAGTCCTACTATATTCTCTACCTACCAACCACCTTGAAGGGAAAAGATTAGATTTCCTCTATGCCAGAGTTTTGCACATGGAATTCTCTTTATAAAATATTGATTAATTTCAGAGGCTGAGCCTTAACCATGCTCAGAGGTAACATAAAAAGTATATAAAAACCAGAGGAAGGCAGAGTTAGTCAACCACCAGCTTAGTTTCTAGGGTGTCGTTGAATTTCCCTTTGCCTTATCTGTGAAATGGGATTGTTAGAAGCAGTCAAGAGGCAGCTCGTGTGAAGACTTAACACATGTCCTGGTGAGACAGTGTTGAGCACCACTACAATTTGGGGCACTGCCGTGCAAACTGGCCGCCAAGGGCTTGAGTGCATGTGTATAAACATATACACACACTCACACACACACACACACACACACACACACACACACACACACACACAAGCACCCTTCCGTTCTTAGTGCTGAAAGATGCAATGGCGTTGCTCCATTGCTCAGGAAAGCCTTTGTGTATTTTCCTCTAATGACACCACAGTTTATAAATACAAACAAGGTGCACATTAACATAAAAAGCAAGAGAGTTGAATTAATTTTCTCTTTGGCCCTCCCATACCTTACTCCACCATTCACAGCTCACACTGCAGATCCTCAGGACAGTGAGACGGGGACAAGGTTTACTCTCTGCACTTCATGGCAGAGTGAAGAAGAGACATCATCCCAGCTTTTTATCAGCTGGTTTATAACAACCTCCACTCAGGTCTCACTTACAAGAGAATGCAGATCCAAGGGAAAGTCATTCTGTGTGGGACGCTTTCCAAAACATATTAAACTGAACATTAGAGAAAGTTTTAAAGAGAAAAGAAATTATAGAAGCCCAGCTTGAATGCCTCTTTGCTATGCTGCTTGGGGTTTCTTGGCAGCCTGCGGGAAGGCACCTTATGTGCTCACGAGAGAGGCGATCTTGGACTTTTTAAAAACAGTTTCATCTAGACCTGGAATGAGACAATGCAAGACTGAGACTTGACTCTCAGAAATAAGCACTGGGTGGGGGAAGTGCAGCTTTGTGTGTCGTCATACCAGAAATGCTGAAGTTAATTTAGGGAACTTAGCACGGGTTTATGACAAAAATATATTTACAATGGCATAATCTTTACATTTTGATACTTTGCGGAGTTGGTTTTACCATGCTGAAAAGAGTCTGGTTTTAACTAAAACCAGAACAATGGTCCTTTCCAGGCGAAAAGAAAAGCGAGTGATACTGTCCTTGGAATAACCCTAGTTTCTCGGGGATTCAACAGTGAAGGTACACCATGAAACATGCTTACAGGGATACAAGACACTGAACTTTCCCCACCAGTCTATACAGTCATGTGGTCCACCCAAAGCCTTGCTCTGTCACAGGGATTGCTTGCTGATGCAGCAGGATTATTTTTAAGTATTATTTAATGGTCTTGAGTCCCTTTTTGGGAAGAAAAATAGCGAGTGAGATGGAGAATTCTTTTTATCATAAGTAAGGGAATATATATCTGGAGGCTGTGACAAGATCACCATGACCTGATGCGGTAAAGTTAACTCCCTAAAATAAAGTTCTGCTTAGCTGATTGCCATGGCACTACACAAAGACTACTGTAGGTACAAAGTAGCAGCAAATTCTAGAAAATCCATCCAAGAGCCTACATTTCTGAAATTTCCTTACAATATTTTTTTTTTTTTTTT
>NW_012147797.1:1203813-1206849 GCF_000956105.1 Propithecus coquereli | reverse complement strand
AGAATTAGTTCACAACAACTATAGTAGCTATCTTTAAGCAAGGATTTGGGGAAAAAATAACACCCTCTTTTTTCTCCTTTGAGTATTTCTTCACCTTTATTTTAATTCTTGATTACATAGTTTCCTTTTATCACAAGTCGCTTCTTTTATGCTTAAATGGATGAAACAAAACCTCAGAACTTTAAAAAAAAAATCCAAGTAGAGGTGGTGCATTTTTATTTCAGATAATTAAAACATTATCCTATTTCCATCCACTCTGCTATCGTCCTACACACACCTCCAAAAGAATTAGCTATGAAAACATAAATTTTTATTGAATGTAATAAATTAGTCTTTAAGTTTCTTTTAGCTTTTAAACCTGATGTTTACATGTATTATAGGTATGAAACTTTAGTGTCAGTAAATCAGATTATCATGAAAATTTGCCCGATTCTTTTTTTCTGTGATATTTAATGTCATTGGACCCTTTTCTTTATATTTAAACTCTTCAGTGACACTCACTAATGATTAATGACCTACTGACTCGTGCTGCCTTATAACATGAAAGTCACCGAAATGCCTTTTCCCTGGAGAGCAATTATTCTATGGAACAATATCCCCTACCTGGTGCATTGAAGTCCCAAAGGTTGGCTGTTAAACTTGCAGTTGTAATTCGTGAAAAAGTCCAGAATGCCAAGTTTTGAACTGCTGGGGATTTTATGCACAGTTTCATTTTACTAGAAACAACTTGTTTCTTTTCTGCCTTTCCTTGAAAAGATTTTAAGTAAGTAGCAGAAAGGGCACAAACCTGAGTTGTTTTTCATGTTTAAATCCAAAAATAACTAACTGGGAGCTATGCATCTTCTAGTTTTCGGTTAGTGAAATTATACTGCTGACAAAAAAAAAATACAGAAATTCAGGCATTTGTATGTATTCAGCCGTTAATCTATTTTGATATTTCAATGAGGTAAGACAATTAGAAATAGGATATAACACAGGCCCCAGAATTACATTTTGAAGTAGTAAAGAATTTCAATATATAATATAATTCTACATGTAAATCTCTGGTCTTTGAAGTAAAGGATGCTTCTTATTAGGATACTCCCCTTGTCTACAGAATATTCAGAATATTTAGCTTAGGATATGTATATAAATAAAGCAAAAATCACTAGACATGTAAAGTCTAAAGAAGTCATTTACCTCCCTGAGATATTTGATACTAAGAGAGACCTTGCCAACTTTTCCTATATGCTTATTAACAAAATAATGCCTATTTAGTGAATTAGTCAATTAGTAAGAATATTACTTTTATGTACATTCAACTATTTTGATACTATGAATGTGCACAAGTTTTACACAAGAAGTATGTATGATCTTTTTGATAAGATAAACACATCATATCCTTTAGAGCACAATGAAGAAGCAGAGCATATGATACTGATGAAAATCATATGAATTCAGAAAATGGAGAAGTCATTATGAACTTGCATGATCACGGGAGACAATTATTTTGAGCTGAGCCTCCAATTGTGGTTAAAGTTTGAATAAAAAGAAAAAGAGGTAGGAAGGAAGGAAGAGAGAATATTTTAAGACAAAGTTTTGAAGCAGAAATAAAGTGGCTTGTATAGGAGAATGGGTGGAAAATGGCCTCCCTCAAGCTTAGAGTAAATGTTGGACCGTTTTACAAAGTAGACTTAGATTAGAAAGACCCAGACATCCCAGAAGAAGTGTTTGGATTAGCTAGGGGCTGTGAATATTGACAGACCACTGATCTGAGGCCAGAGTGGTGGATGATGGAGTATAGGCAAGGGAGTCGTCCTAAAGGCTTTTTCAGTAATTTACATCTAAGGTGATGAAAGCCCAGAGTGGTGAGGTAGCTGCAGGAAGGAAACAGGGGAGGCAAAGATAAAGGGATGATAACTTTTGTGGATGGATCATAATTAGATGTTGAAGGAAAAGAAAAAGTAAAAGACGACTCCAAATTTTCTAGTCCCATCCAGATGACTAAAAGAATGATAGTATCTGTGAGAGATATGATGCAGTTGGGACTTGATAAATTTACAGTGGCAGCATCCTACAAGCAGTTAGAAGTATGGCTCTAAAGAACTGCTGAAAGATCCTATACATATATGTATATAATATGTATATAAAATACATATATATATATATATAAAATTCATGGATGCATGTATTACTATTCCCACTCTGTGTAGCGTTTGTGGGATTGCAGATTCAGATGCCTGCTTTCCCACTATGGAAACCAGTAAGTCTCTAGAGATTCCCTACATGAGAAGATTCTTCTCACTGCCCCATTTGGCTATGAGGCATCTATGTCCCCTAAGCTCAGCCAGCCACTCTCACGGGACTTTTAAATCGTGAGCATCATGCAGATATGAAATTGTTTTTAAAACTATCTGGTGTACTTTTGCTGTTTTAGTGGTGGCTCTTTATATCTCTTCCTCCCTGAAGATAATGAGTTTACTTCCTCTTTCTCCTCCTACCTGCTGCACTCTGGCTTGGGGGTAGGAGTGAGAAAGAGGGAAGACTAAGATTCATAGTTAAAGTGTTTTATTTTCTTCTGAAAAATTCTGTCTGGTGCAATGATGATACATAGTCTTACCAGATTATTAAATTTTACTCTCATTTCAGTTCAGTATTTCCTCTCCCTGCAGCATAGTTAATTTGCGTAGCCATACTTATCTTGACCCAATAGGTCTACACACACCTAGCCATTGACATGATGGGAGGGCTTGGGAGCAGATGATGACGGCAAGAGAAAGAAAGCAGTTCAGTATCTCAAGTGACTGCCACAAGCAAATACTTGTTAGAGAAGCAAGGACAACGGAAAAGGTGGACTTACTCACTAGGGTGCTAGTGCCTGGGAGAAACTGTCAGTCTTTCTGTCACTGAGACACAAATCACCCTGCAATAGACTCAAGGACAGCAGAAAAGAAGACTTATTTAGGTGCTATTGCCTGGGTGAGGCTGTCAGACTGTTCTAGCTACAGAGACTCTAAAATAACCTGGCTCCTTTTGAGTTTCAAGATGGTTCTTCAA
>NW_012147797.1:1191525-1199473 GCF_000956105.1 Propithecus coquereli | reverse complement strand
AACCTAGCTCAAAGTAAACTCTGGATTAGCTAGAATAACAACGATCAGTTTACAACAAGAAATGCAGTTGCATTAGAGACTGAAAATATTGTCACATGTAATCAGCTCATTTTCTTTCTGCCAGGGTTGGGCATGGGGATCCAAACTATAACTTGAAGTGTTATAAACATATGTTGAGATTGGAAAGAATTACATAAATTGCCTAAACAAGGATGTAAATCTGGATGCCTAGGGAGGTTGTTTGAAATAGATTATCTTGCCACGCCCTGTAGATTCTGAATGGGGGATGGGAATTGTATTTAAAAAGCACCTCAGACAAACTTGCCATCAGTTTGCATTTGAAAATGACTGAGAGATCACTTAGTGTGTACTGGCATAGCCGTAGGACAATCAAAGGTCTCATCTGCACATTGAGGATACACTAGCCCCTGACTAAACAGCTTATATCCTTATCTCCTGCCCCCCTGGACCTAGGTGAATGAGCACTGCCAATGAAGCTCTTTCTGGAAATACCTATGGCTGAGTAAATTTTTCTAACCAATACCTTCTTTATTTACATATTTTTACCTTCACTTGATTTTGCTGTATTCTAAGATCTGGTCTTCCTCAAAGGCAGATTTCTCAGATAATAGTACTATTTATGGAACACGTATTTATTATGTATAAGATCTAATGCAATATAGTTTACATACATTTTCTAATTTAATCCTTAAAATTTCCCTGAAATTTTATCCTAAATGTATCAGTTAATTTCAGTGAAGTTAACTGATTTCCCAAAGTAAAATTGGTTTTAAAAAAATCAAATATATTTTGGGTTAAATTAATCCCAATGTCATAACTACTACATATTGCCTTGTACATTGATTTTATACTTCAACTCACAAAGGACACTATTAATTCCAAATACTTGTGCAGCCTCTCGCTGTTTCAGTTTGTCTTAATGTATTACCTGCCTAAGAGACCTGAAATACCTGGCTGTCTAATAGTGTGTTTGCCTGGTCCAAACAAAGGATTCAGAAATTGTATTTATTTATTTATTTGTGTTATTTACTTGTTTTTGTCCATTCCCTCATTCTACTCATAGGCATAATGAGAGCATATTTCAATTATGTTAATGAGTTCACATTAATATTAATAGAATATTGCAAATGAAGAAATATCGAGAGAGCTTTTAAGTAAGTTGTTTCAAAAATGGAGATTAATTAACAAGTGGTAATTTTTATTGGGAGAATACACACACACACACACACACACACACACGATGGAATAGGAAATGACTAATAAATATTGAAGAAAATATGCTCCTAACTCACAGCAGCATTCTTAGAAAACATGTAAATTTCTTAATCTTGAAATGCAGGAGGTTAGCATGTCCCTTTCTTCATATTTGTTCCCTGTCTTCCTCATCCATGGTGGAAAGGTATAATCAGGGTAAGTTGTCTTTGGGAAGAGGAAACACGAAATATTTAAAATCCCATCTAGCAATGAAAAGGAAGGCACGGCTTCCTGCCAGCAAGGAACATTGCCTAGAGTTTCCATTATTGCAAGGACATTTCCCCTAAGGACTAAGTCACGAACTTGGGGACTTGGCAGAGAATTGGAAAAGTTAAGGACGTCATGGGAAGAAGAAAGAACACAGTCGGAGATTATGGTCAAAAGTCTACAGAACACTGGAAAAGAATTCTAATTGTGCTAAACATTAACTGAATAGGAAAAGGATATAAATGTCTGATACCATTCAACAGCCCCCAGATTTCACTAGCAACATCATCTAAAATGATTGTTTTCTTTCACATGCAAGACTGTATGTAAATGTCCTACCAGATGTCGAAGCTATAACTAAGAGGCTAGCTTACATTACCCACATTTTCTTTTAGTATGTAGTCCAATAATGAAAGTACTACCACTAAACTTCAAATTCTTTGGAGTCTTCACTTCTTCGTTTTGCAAAAAGCATCAACGATATTTGACAAATGCGAGAAGGAAAAAAAAATGTTTATTCTACCTTATCCCTAATTTCACACTTGATCTTTCTTCCCAATTTGATTTGAAAATTACTTTTATTCACTCCACAAACTTTTATTGATTACTACAATTCAGACACAGTTACATAGTGATCTATCTGCCTGCTGGTTAAAGCTTTATGAGTTCACTTGATGAGTTCATAACAAAACATTTTACCTCCCAGGCTGTGTGATTCCTCTACAATTTTACTCAAGGTCTCTATTCTTGTTCTCCTGTCTTACTACTTGGGTTCAAAAATTAAATATCTACTTTGTATTTTAAAACCTAGGCCAAGGTTTATCTACTCTGGTAAGCCTTCCTTGCTTTCCCACCCTTCTAGAATATTTGACACCATTTCCTTTGTGCTCTGAATAAGCTCATCTCTATTTCTATAATACTATGCTATATAAATATACCTTTTAAAATATCCATAATGGACATTATATTTTATCTTCCTGGCCAATTTTTGGAAAATCACTTCTCCCCATTAAAGTCTCTGTAGTTCAGGTAGAACTGAATTCACCTCCCTGTTTGCAGGACAGACACACAACCCAGATCAAAGCCAATCATAATACTAAATTTCTCTGGCCACAATGCACAACTCGGGAAAAAAAAATGATCCAAGCTGTACAAAATAGATTATACTTTGAAACTGATATGAACACTTGGAAATAAAGGGTCTTTTTTGTGAGATCTCAATTGCTAAGCATCATGTAAATTTGTGGCTCCTATTTGACACCTTTTATTGGAAGCATGCCTGAGAGTGAAATCATTAAAGAATAAAGAACAACCAAGAAGTCAAGAGGAAGAGAATATGTCCTAAAATATTATTTGAGCCTCTGGATCTAGCTGTGGCTCAAGCCATTTGTAACCCCCAGATATTTTAGCTGTTTTTGCTAATGATCATTATTCTGATTAAACTAGTTTAGGTTGACTTTTCATCATTTCCAACCAGAAATGTCTGTGTTAATACCTCATGTCTGTCTATGTCACTATACTGTGATGGTGATGTAGAAATTGCCTCTTCTAATCTACGACAGAACTTGGAACAAAATGGGTATGCATTTGGTTTACCGAGTAAAGAATAAATGAATGAATAAATACATAAATGAAGGAATACTAGGAAAAAAGTACATAAATTTTTTGTAGTCCCAGTATACCAACAATTTGGTGCCCTTGTTCTAAAATAAATAAACAAAATGCCCCATGAAAATATACTTTCAAATTATTATACTGCACTGTGCTGCTCCTAGTGGATCACAATCCCTTGAAAAACTCTTAAGATGGCTTACTCAGGTTGGATGGATTTAGTAAATATCTCAGGATAATCAATCCCTTTATTTATTTCTTAACACCAAATGATATCCTCCAGGTCCTAAAGTTATTTTAAATGGCGTATGAGATGGCGTCTCTGTCTTTTCCCTTGAGATCGGGTTTCATGGTCTAATCAGACTCACCATTAACAATCTTCCCCTGGACAGGAACAGAGCTAATATAGTGTGATGAGAGAGTGTTGGCCGGTGGCTCAAGCAGCTCTGCAAGTCTGCACATGTGGATTCTATTTTCAAACCTATGATTGATTTACTTTCAGACTATGGCAAACCCTCCTTTCTCCCATATGATGCTTATCAACAAATGTGTCTGCTTAACTCATTTATTGAGAAAAATGTAACTGCATTTCAGAAATTTAAAATTATTTCCCATGGACAATTTTTGCTTTTCTTACCACAGTGTAGCTCTGGCCATGTGATATAGTACCTGATCAAAATAAATAGATACATTGAGATGGTTTTTAAAACTTTGAAAATTTAATGTTTCCTCTTAATAAAGATATTGACCTTTGCTGATAATTTAGTATTTATCTTATCTCAATTCCTATGTTATTTATAACCTCCACTGTAAAATAATACCTCTTGAGGATGCATTGTTTTTAAATATTCTCCAATTGGTTTCTCATGGATTATAAACTATTCAGAATGGGATGAATGAGTATTAAACAAACGCTTGTTGATTTAACTTAATGACTTTTGAACTTGATACAATAATCATCAGTTTCACTTATTCGTATAGAGTGATGTGTGTGTGTGTAATCTCCAAATGCAAATTACTAGAAGGGGATATTCATTTGGGATTCATTTTTCTTTCGATAGCATACAAATTTGAGTTAGCTTGTACTGGGAAGTAATGGCATGGCCTGTGAAAAACAGTTCGAGTTTCTGAATTATTGCTATACCTTAAAGTAGAGAGCTAGAATAGATAATCTTAAGGGATACTTTAGAAGTAATATTATTTGAAAACTGATATTAGATAACATGAGAAATTATATGAGACATTGTCATCCATAAATTTTCTTTAAAAAATTTTTAAAATTTACTTGTTGGTATATGGATTTGTGGTTAGAGTTATGCTGACTGAGTTATGTATCTCCATGTTATGAAACATGAAATAAAATCAGCATTGTCTACTCCTTCAAGGATTGAAAAAGAAAAATGACCTGGCAAATCATCTAGGCCTGGTACTTTGGGAAGGGTATTAAATCAATGATTCAGTGGCCAACTGTTTCCCTGGTCAATGGTTTGTTCAGTGTTTCTCTCTTTTCTAGGATCATTTTTTGTTATTTTGTTTTTTGGGTTATTTAGTTATTTTGGTATTTATTGTAGAATATCTTCCATTTCTTCTGGGTTTTTGCAATTCTTCACCTGACTTTTGTAAAACACACTAAAAACTATTTGATCATCTGTGTCTTTACCATTTTTCTCTTTGTCTCTTGTAATTGTGTGTAATTCTGTTTTCTCACTTTATTTATTTTAAATTATTTTACCTAAAATTTGGCTTTTTGCTTTATTTAACAATGTTACATATTTATTTTTTGATTCATTTATTTTTGCTTTTGACTTTATCATACCTTTCGTTCTTCTTTCTGTAGGTTTATTTTGTGGTCTATTTAATGCTTAATTTAATCTTTTACATGTATTTTGTATCAAATTAAGTAGCATTAAAGCATAATGCTATGAATTTGTATTTGGGCCCAAGTTTAGCTCTATCCATGTACATATAAAAAAATATACACATGTGTATGTATATATACATGTATATGGTAGCTGGATACCTTTTTATTTCATTACTGTTATTTGTTCTATACCACATTTGTCATCTAAAAATTACTATTTTTTGAAAATATTCTAAAATAACTTAAGAAGTGTTACTTTAGTGACATGGTATATATTCATATGTATATTTGGATCAACCTTATTAATCACTATATCCATCTATACCTTTTTGTTATCTACTTGATTTTTCTTGAGATATAAAATTTCTTGAATGAGTCCCCAGTTTCTACTACTTTCTATAGCTAGATCTGTAAGAATCTGCAATTCTTCCTTTATATATTTGATTATTTGCTATTTTCTGTATAAGATTCATTCTCTAATTCAGGAACATTAGTTTTCTATAAGTTTGGTGTTAATTCCATACTGAATATAAACTATGTACCCAATATAAACTATCTTTTCTCTATTTTAAAGATATTGTCTTTTCTGTCATTTTTTAGTGTTTAGATATGCGTATTTCAGTTTTTCATAATAGTCACTTATTTTTTAATACAATGATACGGTTTTTCAGATTTGTTTCCTTGTTTCTACAGTCTCTAATTTATATCACTCTTTTGCTTCATTATCCCATCTTTGTCTTTTTTTGTTTGTTTCATTGATTTCATGTTGTTTTGCACATCTTCTAGAGATGAAAGTGTTTTTGAAGGAAATTTTTTTGGTATCTTATGTAAATTTCTAAGTTATCCATAAGCCTATATTGCATTTTATGGTCTTAAAATTATGGCAGCATTTTTTTTTCATTGTGATCAGGGGTTTCCTTTTCATCTTTCTCATAATTAATGTGGGTAGTTATGTCTGGATATTCCCCCCAATATAGTTTATATGAATTTCCCATAATTCTTTTACTTCCTTATCTGAGACCTATAGGTGTCCACCTCACAGCAGAACAAATTTCGAGGCCTGATTATTGCTACTTTGGGTTCTATATGTATTTGGGGATTTCATATTAGATCAGAGGCATGGGTTCCTCAGTAGGAACTGCATGTTGACATGATTGGTGGATTTGGTATCTGATCTTTTTAAATTAAAGCCTTTATACCATCACGTTAGAGGTCTCTCCTAATCCAATGGGAGATACATTTTGGATTTAATATCAAAGTTAAATCACGAAGACTTCATTGTCCATGGATTCACTCAGAGGGATTGAGTTCCACACCTCTGCCAATCTTTCCCCAACAGCATTCCACCTCCTTTCTTAGCCAAAGGAGAGAAAAATAGACAAATTTCGTAGAGTTCAAACATAGCTTTCTTCAAGTCCTTTCCCTTGGGTACTTGCACAACTGCTGAGATTCTTGTGTAACTCATTTTCTCTTTTTTGGTTCTATCTGACAATTCCATCTTTATTTTTGTTGAACATTATTATTTTATGTTGTTGTCTCTGCTGACTTTCTACCTGAAAAAAGACAAACTCATCTTTAATGAGTAGTTCTTACGGTGATGGTGACACTTGCCATCTTTTTCCTTTAGATATCTGTCTGCAGATAGAATTAATTACTCTGGAAATGAGGTTTGCCCATTATTTAGCCTGAAATAATCTCATTTTCTACAGCTCAATCAAAATCCTGGGAGGTAAAACTTCTGAAACAAATGTTCTTAGTATCCTCAATGATCAATCCACCAGAATACTAATTTTCTTCTGAAAATATATCCATTTTACTTTTCTTTTCTTCGTGATGATGATGGGATACTCAAATCATAAAAAAATTCAGCTTTTTATTAATATTTTAAAATGACTATATGCTATGATTTCTGAAAGCAAAGACAAGGCTCGTTCTTTAGCTTTGGCCGTGCTAATTTGTCCTGGTCAAGCCAAAATATCATTTTAGTTCATGTGGTATTTAATTGTGAACAGCAATGGCTGGAGGATTTCAAGGGTCACTAGGTCCAGATGTTTGGTCATTAGTCACCACCATATAACCCACCTTCAATATAATAAATATGGATAAAATAAGGAAACACTTCAGCCGTCAACAAGATTAGTGTTCAAGACTAATAGGAGCCTGATTTCTGCTTTTTAACTTTGTTAACATTTAACCCTTTGAGGGCAGAGGATTTCACTTGAAGTAAATCTCTCCTTGCACACTCTGCTCTTATTTTCTGAAGTTTATATACCTTCATTAATGGCACGTCCATTCACCAAAGAAGTGCAGGCATGCTTTTAAGTATTTTAATACTTTACATCACACTTCATATCTTTTTCTTAACAACATATTGGAATGTTTAAGAAGGTGGTTTTGTTGGACAGTCAGGTAATTGTCTGATAAAGTGACCTATGTCTGTGGCTATGGAACAGCTTATTTAAATGAATTTATTGGACATATTGGGCTGATCCGTACTCCCTGAAACAATAAAAGAGATTATTTTTAAAAACTTTTCCGCATGTTTGCTTTTTTTTTTTCTTTTTTTTTCTTTTTTTTGGTATTTAGAAAGAAAAGCAAATACTCTAAAATCTTTTATCTCTCATGTAGTAATACTCCCCTGGTGCAGTGAAAATAAATACCTGTAACCATATGGTACAGGCCTTGGAATCTAGCTACATTAGAAACTATTTCTGCAACTTTTATAGCTTCTTCTGCAGTGAAAGGGGATGACAATAATAATAACCATGTAGAATTGTTGTTTGGATTTAATGAGATTATGCAGACACTCAATTAATACTAATTTTATTTTCTTATTTGTATAGATGTTTGACAATATTCTGACAGATACTTTTGCAAATAAAATAGCTACTTGAAAAAGTGGATGAGATTATTGGCTACAAGGTGCAAATTAATCAGTTTGTATTCTCTTGATGATATTTTGGCATTATGTAATTCCAAGAATGTCTATTATTT
>NW_012147797.1:1188893-1190555 GCF_000956105.1 Propithecus coquereli | reverse complement strand
AAATAATAATCATCTCATTTCATATGGTCTATTGTGCTGGCACAATGCATTTATTTAAATAGATTAAAAGGAAGTAATTCACCTCTATGTCAATTATTTAATCCTAAAAGGCCAAATTTTTGTAAGTTTCTACATAATTAGCTGCATTGTTCATTTTTATATGAAGATGTTCTCATATTTTGAAAACTCAATCAGCTTTCAGTCTTATTTTAGCACTGAACTAAATTATTTGTTTTTTGTTTACTTGTCCATAACCTTTATTTTTCAAACTCATTATTTAATCAAGATACATAAAAGTTATGTTTAATATGAGTGTATAACATACACATGGGTAATTATCTATTGTTCATACCAGTTTATATATGCACATCAATATGCAACTTAATCTTCATTTATATCTGTGTGCTCTTATAAATTTAGAAATAAGGTTTCCAATGCTTATATCTATCCCTGTTGAATCTGAATAGATTGTCACAATTTGTGTAATGCACTACTATGAGCCTATATATGGAACATACCCAATTTATTTTTCAAATGTCAGCTAAACACTTTATAGATTTTTATTTCCTTCATCCACCCCTGTAAGCCTCTTAGTGAAATTATTAGTGCGGCTGTCTGAAAGAATAGACTTAAAGCCTTCAAATGTTTCCTTGGTTTTAGAACTGATGTCTCCGGAGACTTTCCAGCAGAAAGGGACATTGGATTAGCACAGCCTGTTTTCCTACTATATTCTTTAAACAGAACTGACAGCCCCAAAATGAGAAGGACAATTTATTTGTTAGGACATGAATAGAATTTAAAGTGAAGACATATTTTCACCTTACCAGTATGAAAGAGAACAAAATAGGTTATGTAGAAGACAATTTCACACCATTCCAGTGAACAAGAGGAGGTTAAATAAAATACATAAAGATGGAAGGCTTCTATCAAATGAAATGGATGCTTGCCAAATAAGAAGAGGGGCTTAATGGTGAAGGAAATTAGTGTATAAATTTAGTACACTTATCAATCCAGTGCTAAGGATATTTGCCATATGATAGCAATCTTGATTGCATACACTATGATCTGGTTTTATCAGAACACACCTGTCAATATTTATTGATTAGGCAGCAGTGAAGCACTGTAAGAACAGACACAGAATCTGCAACCTCTTAACAAAGGATGGGTTTAGTGAAGAATGCCGCACCTGTTGCATTTTTTTACCAAGTGAGATTTAGGGATTTATTTTTTTCTTTTTAACTTTAAACTGAGTAAATAGGCTGGATAATACCTCATGATTAGAAGACATCACTCTAAAATTAAAGGTAGAAATATGCCACAAGTTACAAAGAGCTAAAATTAACTCATGAAAAATAAATAGAAAATATAAGTAAAATCTAAATAATTTTATTGTACTTCTCTAATTCTATGAGGGGGTAAATGTGTCTGAATACAAATTTGTGTTTGAGCCACAGAGATCTTCCTATTTGACAAAATAAATTTTCATGATGAGAGACTAGCTTGTGTAGACTAGATTCCAGCTTCTTACTATACTTTTTATGCAGGCACCAGTTGAGCTACTGATGTTGTTTAAATATTACAACACATTCCTATACAGTGAAAGTTGAGAAGTCCTACACAAACAACCTGCACATGCATTTTCACTTCATTATTTTAATAACA
>NW_012147797.1:1184569-1187238 GCF_000956105.1 Propithecus coquereli | reverse complement strand
TCTTTACATTCCAGGAGTAGTACCTTTATCAACCAACTTAGAGCTATAAAACACCAAAGTTTTGAAAATTGAAGTCGATGTCCTAAAGAGGCATGTCTTCATTTATTCCTTCAATAAATGTTTACTCACCAGGTACAGCACTGTCCTGAACAACATCTGGTATTTCTGTACTCTTTACTTGTATGTGTCTTGTGATTGTTCTCTTAAGATTTGTTTTTTATTTCAAAATATTAAGGGGGTACAAATGCTTTTTGTTACATAGATAGCTTTTGTAATGCTTGAGTGAGGGCTATAAATGTGCCCATCACCCAAATAGTGTTCATTGTACACTTTAGGTAGGTTTTTGCCCATCTCCTCCTTCTTCTTCCCCCCTGCTTGATTTCCACTGAGTTTTACTACCCTCTGTGCACATGTGTGCTCATCAGTTAGTTCCAATTTAATAGAAAGTACATGTACTGTTTGTTTTTCCAATCTTTAGATACTTCACTTAGGTCTCCAGTTCCATCCAAATTGTTGCAAAAGGCATTAATTCATTCTTTTTTATGGCTGAATAGTATTCCATGGTATACATAAACCACATTTTGTTAATCCACTCATGAATTGATGGGCACTTGGGTTGATTCTATGTCTTTGCAACTGTGAATTGTGCTGCAATAAACATTTGAGTGCAGGTGTCTTTTTGATAAAATGACTTCTTTTCCTTTGAATAAATACACAGTAGTGGGATTTCTGGATCAAATGGTAGGTCTACTTTAGTTCCTTGAGAAATCTCCATACTGTTTTCAATAGAGGTTGTACTAATTTGCAGTCCCACCAACAGTTCCTTTCTCTCTGCATCCATGCCAGTATCTATTGCCTTTGGACTTTTTAATAGAAACCATTCTAACCAAAGCAATCTTGAGAAAAAAGAACAAATCTGGAGGCATCACATTACCAGACTTCAAACTATACCACAAGGCTATAAACAGCATGGTATTGGCACAAATATAAAGACATAGACCAATGGAACAGAACAGAGAACCCAGATATAAAACCATACACATACAGCCAACTGACAAAGCAGGCAACAATATACACTGGGGAAAAGAAGCCCTATTCAATAAACGATGCTGGGAAAATTGGATAGCCACATGCAGAAGAAAGAAACAGGATCCATATCTCTCACCATTCACAAAAATTAATTAAATATGAGTAAAAGACTTAAAGGCACGATACCATAAGAGTTCTAGAAGAAAATGTATGAAAACTTTTCTAGATATCAGCTATGCAAAGAATTTATGACTAAGACCCCAATGGCAATTACAGCAACAATAAAAATAAATAAATGGGACTTGATTAAATTAAAAAGCTTCTGCACAGCTAAGGAAATAATCAACAGAGCAAACAGACAACCTACAGAATGGGAGAAAATATTTGCAAGCTATACATCTGATAAAGGGCTGATAAGCAGAATCTACAAAGGACTCAAGTAAATGAGCAAGAAAAAATCACCCCATTAAAAAGTGGGCAAAGACATGAACAGAAGCTTTTCAAAAGAAGATAGAAAAAATGGACAATAAACTTATGAAAAAATGCTCAACATCACTAATCATCAGGAAAATGCAAATTAAAACCACAATGTTCTCTTAAGTTGTATACAGCTAAGATGTTCAAAATTTCATCTCATTAGTCATCGTTAGTCCTAATTCTGCTGTTGATGAAAGCCAACACCTTGAAGTATATCTCATTACTTGTCTAGGCTAACATTCCTATAGTTTTCTTTTTGGGGGAGAAAGTCATGATTTGCATTTTTCTGCCTGCTATTCAGAGGAATAGTTCCATATTGGTGGTTCATGCTCACAGAATATTTCTCTTGACCCATAAAGACTTAAAAACATCATTTGTCAAGATTAAAAATCAGAAGATATCACATAAGAATACCTATTTACCACATTTTGGTAAATATTTGAAAGTCCCCCAAACAAAGGCCTCATATGTATTGGAGTAGTCACTCCATAACTAGGGCACTATCCAGTTCACTGTACTCTTGGCCAATTCTTATTGCCTGCCCCAAACTAAGGAAGGGCAAGGGTTAGTTATCACTTAGCATTTTGCTGCTTCTTTGTTTTCCTTTGTCTGTCTTTTTCCCCCCTCCCTCCTCCCTCCCTGCTTTCTTACTATTTTTCTGTCTTTTTGTCTTTCTTTCAATTCTAGGCCTGTTTCACTCCTTTACGTTGTAAGCCTGGCACCCTAGGCAATTAAATTTGTCCCTAAACTGTATGTCACTATGCCTCATAACATTTTATATCCAGAACTAAATGCAATACACCATTTTTTAGGCCATCCTCTTTGATCTTAATGCTATATTCCTATATGAAAATAACAACTGTATTGTATTTTTTAACATCTCAAATAAGCTTATATTGAATTCACAGTCAAATATTATAAAATTCTCGAGTGCTCCTTTTCACACAGCTGGAATTCCTTGAAAACCACCTGTAGACTCAACATTTCCCCACATCCCAGTGAAGTACTTGGAGCTCTAGCTAACTGTGAGACTAAACATAAGTCACCCCTGCAATGACCCATAGCTACGTTCTGATAACTCAGCTTTTCTTTATTCTCACTTGAATCTTTATTCTAATGCATGGGTCTTTGCCTATTTACCTATGCAGAAGCTTCTGCTTGAT
>NW_012147797.1:1176772-1183314 GCF_000956105.1 Propithecus coquereli | reverse complement strand
AATTAGAAACAAGAAAAGTGTGACAATCACCAGTACATTAGGTTATAGTCTATAATGTAACAAGACAAGAAAATATCTAATAATATAAATTTTCAAATGGAAGAGACAAAATAAACATGATGTACATATAATATTATTGGATGCCTAGAGACTTCAGAAAAAATAGAAATATATTCAAATGATCAAAAGAATACAGAAAATTTTATTAAAGCAAGAGTTTTAAAACTATCAATTTATTTAATACTAGGAATAACCAACTAATCATCATAGTTAAAATTATCATTCTATTCACAATAGTAACAATGGTAACAAGCTTAAAATAGAGGCTATCTTTTGCTTTTGACTACCTACTCTCTCCTCCTCCTCTTTCACTTCCCTGCAATAAAACATCCCAGTTTTATTGTAGAGAAGTAGAGATGTTCCTCTCATCCTTATATCTAGATCCTCAGATCTAGATATACTGTAGCCATGCATTTTTTCTGAAACCATTATTTTCCTTTGTTTATAGAGAGACTCTATAAAAGTTAGATTGATTTGAAATTGTTTGTTAGAAGAGTTTCATTGATTTCAACCAAAGAACTAAGAAAGTGATATAGAGGGCCAACAGAAAGAAAAGTTCAACCACAAAAGCAAATGAAAACATCAACTATTAGGTATCTATTGTTCCTGGATGGGGAAACCCAATCAGTAAAGATGTAAGTTTTCTCCCAAATTAATGATCACAAATCTATGTTGTCACATTCCACTATTAGGGTAAGACACTTAACTAATTAATACTATAGTTTATTTTTAAATAAATGCAAGAAAATGGCAACTTTCAGAAGTATAATACAGAGGCTTTGCTCATTAGATAATAAAAACAGGACAAATAAGCTCTGTTTATTGCAGGAAGAAGCAAGAATAAACACACAGATGAACAGACATAAAAGAAATTATAGCACTAGCTTCACACACATGAGAAAATTCTAATTAAAAACCAGTAAAAATAAATTCAAACAAATGAAGTTATACCCCATACTTTTACATTACATACATATACACACACTCATACACACACACACACACACACACACACACACACAAATAAATTCCAGTTTGATTAAAGGTTTAGATTTAAAGTATAAAACCATACAAATTTTAGAAAAATTTAGGAAACTATCTTCATCACCTTGGTGTAGGTCAGGTCTGTGTGAAAAAGGAAACCTAGGCCAAACATCAAAAAGGAAAGGACTGATAGATATGTTAACATAAAAATATAGAAATATAAGTTACTATAGTATACAATAGAAGTCAGCATAAACAAAGGTAAAAAATATATTTGACAAATGAAAATATGTTTTACCTCATTAGTAACTCAAGAATTGTAATTTTAAACAATCAGTTAAATTGAGGACCATTGAAAAGACCTAGTGAGAAGGTACTTCAAACACTATTGATATAAATTAGTACATTTCTGAAACACAATTTGGTAAAAAGATTTCAAATTCTGAATGCACAGTAAATATTCAGCAAATTTACTTCTAGGAATTTATTAAAAGGAAATAATTTGACAAGTCCAAAACAACATGTATATGCTTGTTTCTTTGAACATGATAATAATAATTTCACAACAACCCGAATTATCATCAGTGGTGGATTATTCATGAACAAAGTATAACACAACAATGTAGGAAAATATTATACACTTATTCAAAAATTTGAATTATGACTATAGTTAATGAATAGATGTTTACAAGACATTAAGTACAATAAAGCACATTGCTATATCTAGTATATAAACTCTACCTTATGGAGAATAATCCAAAATTATTAAAATAAAGTCTTGAAGAACATACATCAAATGATTAATCACTGGGGGATAGCAAATTAGGATGCTAAATTTTTTTTTACTCTGTGCATTTTGTACTGCTTAAATTTTTCACATAGATCAAGCATTATTTTTATAATTTGTAGCATATATTAATGTCAGTTCAATTTTGAAAGAAGAGTTGAGTTGTATGAAATAAATCATCCATTTGGACCCAATAATCTCATTTACAATAGTTGATCCAAAGAAAATAATTCAAAATTAGAAAAATCTACAAAAGAATTTAAAATAAGAAAAATCTACAGAACTCTGTAATTGGATCATAATTTAGAATTGTAAAATATTAAAATTAGCATATATGTCCACCGATAAGAATATGCCATTTGATATGATATTATGAAGCCATTAAAATGCCATTGTGAAGCTTTGTAAAAACTTGACACAATATATTTGACAAATAATAAGTAAAAAAGTAGGATACAAATTGTACATTTATAAATATTACAACTATGTGCATATGTACGATAGATTTAAATAGGTGTATAAGGTTTATAGGATTTTTTTAAATTTTTTTTAATGTGTATGTGTGTTTAATTTTTAAACTCTTAGTATTTACTTTTATTTTATGAAAACACTTTTTTAAATAAGACAAGCTTGTTTCTTTTCATTAAGTCTCTGGCTGGTTCGTCAACTTCTGAAAGACAATCAGTTTTGCCATTGATTCTACATGGCCATTTCATATTACATATCACAGTTTGTGATTATTCATTGACTTGTATATTATCTACTATAAATCTTACAGATGTAATCATATACTCATAAGCTCTATTTTTGTCCATTTCACTTACTAGATTTTAAGTAACATGAAGATAATTACCATAACTACTTACACTCTGTTCTAGTAATGTTATAATATTTTCATATGTACGCCTAAACAGTATTAATCTCTCAGACAAAAAATCACCCAGACTGGACAAATGTATTTATAAAGAAGAGAAAGAGGCACAGTAAGAGAGAAAATAAAAGCAACAACAACAACACAGTTAACATATACAGTCCTTCACCAGGTACCAGGCACTGTAGTAAGCACTTCACGTGCATTGACTCCTTTAATAGTCATAACAACCCCTTGAAGTAGGTACTACTGATAGGCTATATTTTACAGATGGAAAAAACAAAACAAAACAAAATAAATCATAGAGCTAAGAACTAGGTAAACTCTGGATAGGAAGCCAGGCAGTCTGGGGCATTCTGGCTCCAGAGTCTGTATCTTTCATCACTCATGTTATCTAATATGGCTTTAGTATTGTTATAAAACAACACTTCAATTAAATATTATGTGATATTTATTGAATAATTCATCTTTAGAAAACTCTTGAATATATGCATATATGCCACACATAGTGTTGAAACTGTACTATTTACAGTTATTTTAAGGATTTCATGAAGTACTTACAGGAGGTGGTCTCGGAATCCATTGTGATCTACTTAAATTATAGTTTAGGTCTAATTAATAGTTTTCTCTCAAAAATATCAGATAACATTCTTTTTCTCTAATTCCAAAGTATCCTTTAAAATTGAGAAACAAAATTGCATATATCTAGCTTTCTATAGTCTAAGTTTTATAATTTAGACTATTTGGGTAGCTCATCTGTATTCATTGGTTTTTTTTTTTTTTTTTTTTGAGACAGCTCAAGTAAACAGACTTGGAATTGTAAATTATGGTTGGTCGAATTTTCGCTGAACCATCTTAATGGATTTCTGGCAGTAGAACAGGAATTTCCATTATGTAGAGAACAGCAATCACTAGTTCTACTTAGAGGCAACCAATTGAAAGATTTTGGTAGAAAAATGTTGTAAAGTTATTTGCAATGCAGCACTAAAAGTATTTTCAGGGAGACAAAATGATTGTTTTAGCAGGTAGGTTCTTCCACACCTTGAAAATGTGTCTCCACTTGTACTTCCTATGCTCTTGGTAATTTGGGAACTTTGCTAATTAAGCTTTTCACCTCCTGTCAAATGCAGTACAAAGTCAAGCTATTAAGCTATTTAAACTGTAGAAATGATTAAATTGTACACCTTAGAGAGAATGCTTTACAAACTTAATCATAGATTCATATGTTCTTTTTTCCCATTCCAAAATGGTTTGAGGGTATTGTATAGCTATAGCTGGGATGGTCCTATGTAGTCTGATGTTATTTTGTTTTGGGACATTTGATAATAAAGAACATAATGAATAATTTGATAATAAAGAACATAACTTAGCATTGATAGTATGAGACATTAGGAATCTGAAAGGTACTCATTTTAATATCTCTTTTAGGTCAATCAAAAGGACAATAGTGTTCTATTGTTTCGTAACGTATGGCATTTTTTGGTTTTCTGCTTTTCTTGTTTTGAAGAGCCCTTCTGTAGCTAGTACATCTTATGCCTCAGAAATACTTTAAGTATAAAACAAGACAATACACATAAGAAGAACTATAGAAACTATAAATTAAGCAGGGTATTCTTCATCATTCTTATGTCTTAATTTGTATGTCTTCTTAATTGTATTACATTTCCCTTTTCCTTTTCTTCAGCCTAAATATCAAGCTTCCCTCCCTTCACTCCACATAGGGTATATTCTCCACTAGTCATTAATCAATGTATCCATTTAGTTAGTCTACCTGGGATAGGACGAAGAACTCATATTCCAAAATTTATTTTGGAATAAATTTGGAATATCGTTTCATATTCCAAAATCTTAACTAACTTATATTTAAACAATGGCAGAAGACAAGCTGTCAATTCACAATTTAATACTGTTATTTAAAAATCCAACATATCAAAAAGTATTTGTGATCTGATATCCCCTTTTTGGTCTTTAAATTCCTATCCTCCCCCAATAGAACCCATAATCAAAGTAAGAAACATCAGGTAATATAAAACACCCTTTGGAATCAGTCAGAACTGAGTCTCAAACCTTATTTTGCCATTTTATGTTTATGGGATTATCATTGAACTATATAAGCTCTCTAAATATCAGTTTCCATATCTGTCAAGTGGGCACAGAAATAAAACCTCTTAAATTGTTATGAAACTTAACAAACAACCTATGGCATTTGGTAAGCTCTCTATGTGAGATATTTAGTGTATTTTTTTCTTCTATAACCATTAAGCTTAACTCTTCTTTAAACAGCTATTTTTAAGAGCCCTACATAATCTTCTTTAATGACACCTACATGAATGGAATTATAGCCACTACCTTTCTGTCTTAACAAGAGTAACCAAATTATACGTAAATCAAATGTTTGAAAAAGTTCAAAATGATAGGGTATTTCTTTGAAATTTAGATGTATCTTACAGACTAATTTGGATTCTTGATGTTTAGTTTCCTCTTTCATTCTGCTTGCAACCAAGATGATAACTGAAAAGAGATACACGCAATGTTTACAGTTTAGTTTATCCTCTCATGTTCTTCATTAACTTACTGTTGGTGTTGTTCTTTTAAAAGGCCAAGGTTCATGGTTCTGTTTTTTAATTGCAATTCAGTCTTTCCTCCTTCTTCCAGGAGCATCGGTTTTATCATTGCTTGTGAGATTTACAGCGCTTCCTTCCATCGTCAGCTTGCTAATAGGCAGTTGCTGAGCTCCCTGGAGTCTAAACTAGGAAATATGAGCAGTATGTAATTGCTACAGCTGGAATCGCATTCCACTTCAGAAGCTTCTTAACAGCATTCTCAGATGTGTGAATATCCATTAGTGACCCAAGGGGATTACTCCCTGGCACCACGTTTACCTTTATGAGGGGCCTGGATGATGAGACTTTTCCCCTCCCATCGGCAGAAAAGCGAGACAAGGCAAGGGGCTTGGAGGTTGGCGGATTCAAAAAGAAAACGTGTGAGAACACAGAATGCTTTTGAAAGAGAAGAATTCAAAAGGAAAACGATAAAATTTGGCCGTGGTGTATGTAATTTTAATATTTATATTGAGTAAATAGCTAACATATTTATCAAAACATCGGAGGGCACTGAGGCTAAGTAACATGACTTGATCTTCCTGTGTCTGTTTATGTGGATGGTAATTGACAGTAAGCAACACTGAACTTTCACTTCCTGTTCACTGTATGTAGGACAGACAATACTGGGAGGATGACTCAGTTGCTCCTGCAGCAACTGCCCTTTGAGGAAAAAGCTTCCTGATTTCACCATGTCTCTTTTTAAACATCTCTACCCTTCCTGCCCACCCCAACAGCTCTTCAACTTCTGTTTTTGCAACATCTCTAACCACGGTCCCCTACAGGTTATGGCAATCAGAAAGGCTCCCCTTCAGTTTTCAGATTAAGGGAGAAATATTTTTCAGTGGACACACCTACTTTACAGGAGAGGTTCATGGGTTTTCTTGCATAAACATAAAACACTGTATTATTACATTTGCACAATCAGAAGGAAAGACTATTGCATGATTAAGTAATATGTATAGTGAGAAGATACAGAGAAAATTCTAGGGTTAAATTTCTGATTAAACTAATGATATTAGCTAACGGAGGAAGGAGTTCCAATCAGAATCTGGGAAGGATCTGGCTACATTATATATCCTTCGCAACTCCTTGTAGAAACTTTTGCTTCTAGTAACAATATATGCTATTTAATATTAGTGTAACAAATGTAAGATTTAATAATGTACAAATTAAAACTAGTATTATAAGTTTTGAATAAATATATGAATTAATGAATATAAGGACTATTTAATTAGAA
>NW_012147797.1:1171254-1174492 GCF_000956105.1 Propithecus coquereli | reverse complement strand
CTCATACATTTGTCATTTCTTTGTGGGGAGAACATTCAAAATCCTCTCTTCTAGCTACTTTGAAATCTACAATAGAGTGTACAGTATCGTTGACCCTAGTCACCTTACTGTGCGACAGAACATCGGACCTTATTTCTTCTGTTTAACTATAACTTTCTATCCATTGAGCAATCCCTCCCTATCTTTCCCAGCCCCTTCCCTTCCCCTGACTCTGATAATCACTATTCTACTCTCTACTTCTGTGTGATCAACTTTGAGTGAGATCATGCAGTATTTGCCTTTCTATGCCTGGCTTATTTCATTTAACATAATTTCCTTCAGGTTCATCCACGTTGCCATAAATGATATGATTTCATTATTTTTATGGCTGAATAGTATTATGTTGTGTATATATAACCACATTTTCTTTATCCATTCATCTATGGATGGGGCATTTATGTTATTTCCTAACTTGCCTATTGTGAATAGTGCTGTAATACACATGGGTGTGCAGATATGCCTTTGACATACTGATTTCATTTTCTTAAAGAATAATTTTTTAAAAAAAGAAACCAATGAATAAACATCAGATATTACAGTCATTCATACAGTTAGAAAAAGAAAGTTAATAATTTAAAATAAAAGTAAATTATGGAAAATTCATAAGGTAAAAGCAAATCCTATGTAGTTGCTTTAAAAATGAAGTAGATTTGTGTGTATAGATATTTAGAGTAAAAAATCTAGTTATAGAACACTGTATAGAGCAGTTTCTCACTATTGGCCTTATTGACATTTAGGACTGGATAAATCTTTGATGTTGAGGGGCTGTCCTGTGCCTTGTAAGGTGATTAGCAGCATCCCTGGCCTCTACCCACTAACTGCCAGTAAAATCACCACTATCACCATTTTTGGTGACAATCAAAATTATCTCTAGATATTACTAAATGTTTCTCAGGAACAAAATCACCTTTAGCTGAGAAACACATACAAAGCATGATTTCATTTATGTAAAAACAAAATCTATATCATTTGTTTTGTATGTACGTGTGTTTATTATTAACTGCAAAGAGTACAGTTTGAAGTATGTATAGTATATGAGACAATATACCTGGGGGAGGGAATGTAATTGTGGATAATAGACGATATTGAAGGAAGGACTAAAATTTTTACTTCTGGGGAGGGAGGGAAGAAAGAAAAATTGATTGTTAATGATTGTCCATTTTCTTGGTATAAATACTTATACCACGGCTGATTTCAGCCTCAGTAATGTACCTGATCCCAGCATTTAGAATAGATTCACAGAATTGGTTTTCAAAAGCAAGTTGAAACCAGCTCAAGCCCACAACTGGATCTAATATATAACAGATAATAAAATTAAGTCTAGGGAAACCACTCCACTTCTATAACTCATAGTTCTAGCAAAGGGAACGTCTGAAAGAGGACCTAGATCTTCTCATGAGTCTTGTGTTTTTTCTACTCACCATGCTAATAAAAGTAATATAAACCAGTGGTTCTCAAAGTGTGGTCCTGAGACCAGCGGTTTTAGCAGGATTCCTGAAACTCTTAGACATGGAAATGCACAGGCTCCTCCTCATACTTACGGAATTTAAAAATCTGAGGGTAGGACCCAGCAATGTGTATTTTAACAAGGCCTCCAGGTGATTCTGCGCATACTGACGTCTGAAATCACAGGCCTAGGCAATAAGAATATCTTGATTTTTGAAGTGCTTTTTAAAGAATTATCATCCTCTCAGCTGAGTTTCCCATAAACCCTAGTTCTAATAACAGTATAAAACTGCACTTTAGGAAGATCAATCTGGCAGCTTTGTTAGCGTCAACAAAGAGAAATTGAAAATTTAGAAATGAGTCATGGCCCTCATTTATTATGCTGATTTTGAATGAAGAAAGAAAAAGTCCCGAGGTATAATCTGTAGCAATGATGTCTTATTAAAAATGAAGACTAACACAGAGAAAGAAATTTACAATGCCTCCAAGGTTTTCAGCTTGGTTAGCTGGAGGCAAGGGCTTCAAAAAAAATTCAGAAAAATTCCTGTCCGCAAATCTATCTTGGTTTCTCTTCAGTTTGTTGCTATGGTTTCACTTCTTTTGAACACACTCAGAACTTTATAAATATATCTCATATAACATGTATTCTCCTTAATAACATTTTTTTCAAGCTCTCCATTTGAGGATTCAGAGCTTTATTCATCCTTATGTCTCCTGCAAAGCTTGGTAGAATGTGTACCACGTAGTGGATAACTCTAATAACTGAAATAAGAAATCCATATGTGGGAATCATTTCAGAAAGGTGATTAATTCGATCAATATTTACTTTGACACCTCACAACAATAGAGGGCACTAGGTCAAAATATAAAAAAAGAATTTGAAGTTAACTTTCCAGGAGCACTCACAGCCACATATAAACCTTCAAACAAGGTTCTATCACAGCTTAGTTCAGTCCAGTGCATTCTTAACGAATTTCTTTTGCTTCAGCCAATATGCATTCCATATATGTCAGCCACAGATGGGGCCTTGAAACAGATAAGCTTTTTATTTGATATCCATGTAGAAGTTAACCTCAATCATGGAACTATTTTTAAATTTAATATGTAGAATTATATATTGAAACATAGTTTAAAAATTAATTCTCTAATATTCTTGTGCCCTGGAATATTTTAGCTAAATAGAAAAAATGTTTATCTTCACATTTATGTGTCAAGGGGTACACAAAATATTTTGCAGAAAATAAAATGGAGGCTTCTACTAAATGTATTAAATGAATAAGCATTCCTGAGTTGATGAGTAAAATGAGAATATTTACAATAAAAAATATAAAAGGAAGGAAGGAAGGAGTTTACACACTCAAATACATGTGGAATTATAGAAAAAGTGCTATATTTATTTGAGTATTATTCCACTCTTTACATTCTTATAACCTCAAATAGACTAAATTACATGAATGTGAGTAAAAAAGTGTAGGTACCAGAATGAGAGCCAGTTTTGCCACTTAAATTTATGACTTAAGACATTTTGTGTAGGTTTCAATCTAAAAAACTGAGATAATAATAATATCTACCATAAAGTGTTTTTCAAAAGACTAAAATTTTGACCCAAATAGAACAATTAGGATAAGACCTGAGTCATAGTGCCTGTCTCAATATTTATTAAATTATCATTCACTGCTATTATTGTTGATGTAACTTTTTTTCAGCAGCAGTAGCTACTCATCTAAACTTAGATAAGAACATTCTAAGAAAT
>NW_012147797.1:1169131-1171204 GCF_000956105.1 Propithecus coquereli | reverse complement strand
ACTAGTATTATAAGTTTTGAATAAATATATGAATTAATGAATATAAGGACTATTTAATTAGAATTAGAAATTTCCTAGGCCCAGAGTAATGGTTTGTATGGTTCATGAACAGATGGGTATTCAGATTTCATCCATTAGAGTATGTTTCACAACTCTAGCTGCACATTAGAATCACCTGGGGAGCTTTTAAAAAAATGTTGCCTGAGCCCCATCTCCAGAAATGCTGATTTAATTGGTCTGTGGTGGGCCTGGGTATGGGTATTTATTAAAAGCTCCCCAGATGATTCTAATATGCAGCTAGGGTTAACAATCACTTCAGCACCATCTTGTAGGTAGGTTCTTAGAATGACTTGCAGATTACAGGAATGCATATCTCTTGCTGATCTATTAGGGGGAGGGACTACAAAAGAGAGAGAGAAAGATGAAATACGTATGTTCTAATTATTTACATTATAACACATCTATTCAACAATTGCTAATACGTATTGAGTTCTTACTGAGTGTCACATACTCTGTTAAGTATTGATGCTATAAATACTGAATATAAACAGGCTATTGTGGAGCTCATAGTCTATTGAGAAGAAACAGACATTAATCAAATAAAATAGAAATGCCTGTGAAATTATAACTCTAACAAAAGCCATTAAACAAATAACACTATAGGATAGGGATTTTGCTATATTCCTTGAGAGGCTTGGGTTTCCCAGAGAGGTGATATTTGAACTGAGACCCTAATTACAAGCAAAAATGAGGGAGTAAAGTGATATGAGAATAGAGGGAACTGTATGTGCAAAGGCCCTGAGCCTTCAGGGAGTATTTATTGAAAGAAAGCCAGTAAGGCTGCCATACAGAGATCAAGGGGAAGCTTAGTTTGATCTGTGCCTAGAGAAGCAGACTAGAGCCAGTTCGTGCTTGCTGGCCGTATGTGGCGCTAGTTTGTGGGACATATTTAGGCTTTTGATTATTATCCTAATAGTAAAGCAAATAAATGAAGGATTTTAAGAAGAGGTGAGGGATTATCAGACTCGGATGTGTAATGATCATCTACTGTAGTGAGGAGAATGTATTGGGAAGATATTTAGAATGGATAAGGGAACCTAATTAGCAAACAAACCTGAGTAAGACAAGATAGAAGTTTGGCTCAGGGAGGTAGCAGTTCAGTGGAGAGAAGTGCGATAATTGCAAAGGGTGTTTTAAATGTGAACTGTAATAGGGATGCAAAAATGTTAAAGAAGAGGACCATATTTAAGGAGATCATAAAATTTTTTTGTATATACTGAATTAGAATTGATTTTATATCATCCAAATGAAAATATCTAGGAACTTGTGGAGTTTGTCAGCTTGGAGCTCAAAATTTTTTAATAGGAAATACAAATTTAGAAGTCATTTTCAAACAGAGTAAGTTAATAAGTGCCATTGGATGAAATTTCCTTTGGAGAAAGTACAAAGCTCGAAAAGTGACTACAGCCTGATCTTTAAAAACATCCAGCATTTTGACCAGAAAAAAAAAAAAAAGGCAGGAAAAGATCTACATTTACATCATACTCTCCCCTTTTTATTTTCTTGCATACGTATCATGATATAAAAATTTCCATGAAGTTAGAATCAGTATAAACCAAAACATTATCAATAATGCCTTTGTTCCCAATCAATTGACTTCTCAAAGTCTAAATTCATAATTGTTTTTACAATAAAGATAGTCTGAGAAAGACCAATCTGCTCAGAGAAAAATAGATGATTCAAAGGGAAGAGGTTTCAAAGTTACTATGGCACCCAAAATTTTATGAAAATTAATATTGATCTAATCAACGGTGTGCTGGTAATTATGTGACACTTGGTTCTCAAAAACGTAAAACAAAGGAAAACAAATTATTCAATAACTCTTATTAAACAACATGGTGACTATAGTTAATACCTACGTATTGTTATTAACTGTAGACTGAGAGTAGATTTTAGGTATTCTCACAATAAAAAATAAGTATGTGATATAATGCATGCGTAAATAGAGCTCAATTTGATAATTCTACAACGTATACATATTTCAACATGTACACCATAAAATATACAATTTTT
>NW_012147797.1:1156878-1165356 GCF_000956105.1 Propithecus coquereli | reverse complement strand
ATAACTAATAAGAATAAACAAATGAACTAGACTTTTCTGTAGCTTAATTCTTTTTGCCAGTCTTTGAACATCTTGAGTCTCAAGTACATAGCTATCTCAGCTGTATGCCTATGGCTTCCATGACTGTCAAAATATACGAAGTCCACAGAAAAAGCAGTAAAATGGTTGCTTTCGTAGCTCTTTCCTAGTAGCAAACAGGTACACACACCCCCTAACACACATACACAAATAAAAGGGATTTTTATGGAAATAGAGAATAATATAGCCTAGTAGATTTAGACAACTCTGTATAGTTGAGTATGGCATAATTATATATTGATAAAATGGCAAGGAATAAAGCAATTTCAGTATAAAGTTATATTGGAGTAAGGAAAATATGAAAAGTGGTGGCCATATGACAAATTTACCATGGCTATTAAAAAGGTCAATGCATCTCCAAACTTTTGCAAATCTACCCTGTGGAAGAGCTTTCTAAGTTCCAGATAGGTTCTTTGGAAATCCAAGGGAAAATTCATGTATAGCATTGACCTTCATTTAACCTAACTAAATCCCACATGATTGATATAAGAAAGTTTTCAAATCATCTCAAAATAAATGAATTTATCTCAAGATAATATATTTATATTAGTTCCACTTTAGACCTAATTTTTGCAGTCTCCCTCTTAGATTTTCATTATAATCATCAGCATAAGATTGTTCTTGATCTTAGTAAACTTTTCATGTAATTCATTGTTAACTCATTATTGTGGTGAAGAAGAATGTTGGACTCCCAAAGAATTTTTATAAGGGGGTATTGTACTTCAAAGTCACGTTTTAAAGTGACTTTGGTAACTGATGTGTTTTAATTAGGTCTACTCTTACAAATGTCCTAAAGAATCCCCAAATTTTTGGCTTTATCTTTCACAAATATATGACTTTCTGACAACTAGATACTGGTAATTAAATAGAGATCCAGTATAAACATGAAAAGTCTTAAATCATAGTATCATTTTTAAGTAGCTTAGTGTATGTATTTCAGAAAATCTGGAGCATGTTAAGCTTGTTCAAAACAAAGCAACAAAACCTCCTCCACTAGACTTGAGGTATCTTATTATTAGTATTATTATTGTGATGGCTGTTTAACTTAGTAATTGAGAAAAACAATGGAAACAAGCTTCTAATTCATAAAGGCTAAAATTTTAAAAAATCCTATTAAACTTAAGAGGAACATATCCTGATCTATCATCTAATCCTGATAATCAGGCTGTGTAAAAGCAGTCATCTTCATTTAAGAAAAGGTTAAATAGGATAGTATTATTCTTATAAATAATATTATACAGCATGTCCTTTAAGCTGAACTTATTGATAATCATAGACAGAATTCATGGTATTTTTCTGCTTAAATGATTATTTGCATATAGGTTGATTAATTTGAAGAGAATACATCAAGAAATCACAAAGAGTTACTATTGTTTTTAATCTTATATTCTTAGTTTATGGCAAAGAGTTTAACATCCATAGGTATTTTCCTCCAGTGTTAAGTTAATGCTAATGATTTATAAAAGGAAATAAAATATGTCCAGATCAGGTCCGCAGAAAAGAATGTTTGGTGTTTTACAATTTTGGGATACATTTTCTTTTTTCGAACATACAGAAGTTCCTCTTCAGCCCACCTGGAATCATTATAGGATGTTATTCACCGTTAATGATAACCCTTGACTTTATTGATGCTGTCAAGTGGTAAGCTGAAAAAACAAGTAGCCTTAGATGGTGATATGATCACATATTCTTTTCAGCTTGATGTAGACAGTATTAGTGTTAAGTTACATTTCATTCATCATGATGACATGAATACAAATGATATAGGCCCCAAACTTCTGAGCTCAGTCATTCTCCTTCCACGGATGCTTCTTGATCTGCACTCTGAATTACAGAACGACTCTTTCAGTTTGGCTGACAGCCTAAGGAAATGTGAGTACACTATAAGTTCAACAGATGTCTTAAACTACACTTCAAAATTTTGTATTTATTAAAACCCATGTTAACCTTTTAATTTTTTTTCTTTGTGCTCAAATCTTCTAAGTATTGCCCTATGGGGTAGTCCCTAAAATCAAAGCATACCCTTACAATAAAGGGAAAATTGGCAAAGAAAGACATGTAACATGTATTTGTCAAATGTCTATTTTAGGTTTCTTTATTAGATATAAACCATCAAAATTTGGAGTACCCTCCTGAAAAATGTTGGTTTCCCACTTAAAAGAAAACATGTACATGTATATCAATCTAAAAACCATACATTCTATTTATGAATTCTCAGAAAAAATATTTAATGAAACACATTTTCTCAACCATACTCCTTTTATCCCTCCAATCTCATGCACATACACATCACACACACTGACAGACTTCCCAGTGTGTTGGCTTTGTCAAACTCTTTATGTCATAAACACATTTAGGTCCATGTGGATCTTGAAGAAAACATTGTTATCACTGATGTGAGACTAAATGTTATTAAAATTACTCTTTTTTCTTTTAGAATAAGTGAAGTATGTTTTCTAAATTTTATGCAGCTCTCAATACAGTAAAAAGATATGTAATATGTTATGGATGTCTTTAAATTCAGATTTTGGAATAATATTTTAAGGAAATTATGTGAAGAAATTGAACAGAAGTCCATAAGGACTGCGCAAGCCTATAATTACTAGAGTACATGAGCAGGCAGACATTTTGAGGTGTGTGTTGAGTTAATCAAATGTCATTCACTGTGGCCCAAAGGACTGTGGCACAGTTTTGCAAAAAAATTAGCATAAATATTTAGTTTTGACTTCTAAACCAATGTGACAGAGGAATATATTCAATAGATACTTCAATCTAAGATTACTAATGGGTTTCTTCATATTATTACTGATGAGAGATTTGTTTACTTTTTAAATATTTTTAACACTAATTCTTTCCCACTATTCCTCCAAGGTATGATTAAATTTTTACTTTTGATATCTAGTGTGAGTTATAAAGGCAATAGGTATATCAAACAGTCTTTTTCACAAACTTCAAAATCCCCGTCTTTTTTTTTTTTTGAGACAGAGTCTCACTCTGTTGCCCTGGCTAGAGTGAGTGCCGTGGCGTCAGCCTAGTTCACAGCAACCCCAAACTCCTGGGCTCAAGTGATCCTACTGCCTCAATCTCTCGAGTAGCTGGGACTACAGGCATGCACCACCATGCCCGGCTAATTTTTTCTACATATATTTTTAGCTGTCCAATTAATTTCTTTCCATTTTTTGGTAGAGATGGAGTCTCACTCAGGCTGGTCTCGAACTCCTGAGCTCAGAAGGATCCGCCCGCCTCGGCCTCCCAGAGTGCTAGGATTACAGGCGTGAGCCACCGCGCCCGGCCCAAAATCCCCGTCTTATCTCCAAGGTGGATATTTGGTAATCCCCTTCCCCAGGAGATATGTTTTATAATTTTACCCTTGGTGGAGAATGATTCTATAGATAATGAATTTTTTATTAGTGGTCAAAAGAACATAAATACCTATGAATCAAATTTAAAATAAAGCAAGGAAACATTGCTTTAAAAATTTAAAATTGTACTAGGGGGAAAATTCCCATTTGTTACTTAGGCATTTTTAACAACAAAGTTGTATAAGGGGTCATGTAATTCTATTGATAATATATTATAATTATCATTCTATGTTGTGAATTCTAAATGAGTGTTTGTAACGGGTTAAATAGTGGCCCCCAAAAGATATGTCTGAATCCTAACCCTGGAACAAGTGAATGAAATCTCATTTGAACAAGAGTCTTTGCAGCTGTAAGTAAATTAAGGATCTCAAGATGAGATCACCCAGCATTAGTAAGGTGAGTCATAAATCCAGTGTCAAGTGTCCTTATAAGAGACACACAGAGGAGAAGAAAAGACCAAGATAGAGTCAGAGATTGGAGTTAGGCAGCCACAAGCTAAGGAATGCCTGGAACCTCCAGAGGCTGAAAGGGGCAAGGAAGGATTGCCCTTGGAGCATTCAGAGGGAATACAGCTCTACTGGCACCTTAATTTTGAACTTCCTGCCTCCAAAACTGAGAAAATAAATTCTGCTATAAGCTGCTAACTTAGTGGTAATTTGTTATGGCAGCTCTAGGAAACTAATACAGTATTCAGCTGTATAAATGAAAGAGCATACACCCTTATGTTGTAATTATAGATTATTAGATAGGCACAGGTGGGAGCCTTACTTGTTCTGGTCACCAGTAAATGCAGAAAGCCAGCCACATAGTAGATGCTTAATAAATGTGTCGATAAATGTTATCAGTTTTTTCTTTTAATATCTTAAGTCATGTAAAATGTAAAGAACAGAAAGTAAAGCAAATATTTCACATCTTGTATGTTTCTTTTATTTTCTTAAATAAGATGGGGAAGCAAATTTTCAGTGTTTGTAATGTTACAAGTTTCTTGGAAGCTTGAAATCAACAGGAATAAACAAGTGGAAATAAAAAAAAGCCTGTCCAATTTAACTGAAATAACTTAAGTGGAAGATATTTTTGGCTTTATGAATGATGGCAGTCTGCAAAATCATTATGTATGCTGCTAAACTTTAACAATGTAGACTGATCTTCATGAAAAGGTTGATAAGACAGAGGCACCAGCAAGTTTTTGATGCCAAATACATTAGCCAGCTAGACTTATAAGAGGTATAACATAATGATTTTCTCATACACAGCAATCTACAGACACCTATAAAAACTGTAAACTCCTTTGAAATCTATTACTAATTTTTAAAAAGATAATATTGAATGGAAATGTATATAATATATGAATTTATGATGTATATAATACATTGGAGTAAAATACATTAATTGTCATGGACTAATTAGTAATATGTATTTCTATTTCAATCAAAAAATAATTTTATTAAAGAATATAGCTTTGACATCAGAACAGAGCAAGCAAATGCAAGTGGCCAATAAATGTTACCTACTCTTTATTTAACCCTTGGAATCCAACATTGTTTATCATGCAAAACCTCTCTGTCACTGACTTTTGTGGGACAAAGCTCTTCTAGAGTTACCTTCTCTCTGAACTTTCTTTTGAAACCTATATCACTGAGAGAGAATTATGTTTCTACCATAATCTTGGTATTTCTTCCCACAGGCAGAATTCAAAATGTGATATATTTGGGGTATTTATTTTTCTAAACATATACCATTTTTGAATTCAATTTCTTGATTTCCTCTCAGTGCATGGACTTACAGGACATTACTATATTTTACTATCCCTACCATGGGGAAATTGTAAACTTAATGCTACGGTTATTTTATTACTAGCATCTCCTGGGGGATCTTGCTAACTTCATCTGTGTGGCACAGCCTGATCACTGATACCTACTTCTTTTCCTAGTAATCTGGGAAGACTATATTTCCAGCCTCCCTGGAAATTAAGTTCAGATCATGTGACTGGCTTCTGGCTATTGGAATGTGGCTGGAACAAATGCTGGCTTTTTCTAGGCTTGTGTGTTCATCCTCATAGTGTTCTATTTCAGCCACGATCTTGGAGGCCATACCTACAAGATGGCAGCATAACATGATGGGGGAACCGGGGCCCCTGGGTCACCACTTGCCCAACTCATGTCAGAGTATGATGTGAACAAGAAATAAACTTTAATTGTGTTATATATTTGAATTTGGTGATTATATATTACAAGCACTAACAGTAGTTCATATGGCTAATATGTCCATCCTGAGTTAGATATCTTCCACGTAGCTATAGTAATACCATGTTTACATATCTATTGCAATTTTTATTTTAGTAGCATTTTTGTTTTTTAGCTTACCTCTCTCTCACTTGTAATGGGAGCTTTGCAAAGAAATATATATATGGGGAGAAAGTAGATGTACAAAATATGATTCATGAAGGAATATTTAAATACATTAAATTTAAAAATATATGAGGGCTGTCCAGGAAGTATCCAGTCATTGTTAATGTAACAAGAACAGTTACATGACTGGATACTTTCTGGACAGCCCTCATATATGTTAAAAGAATTCATGCTGAGTGTTTGAGATTCTAATAGGCAGATATTAGGTTAGATGTTACAGTCTAAAGCAAGGCAGAGAATGTATCATTAAGTTAATATGTAAGGTGTTTAAAAAAATTATTCTATTTTTTGAACACTACTAAAAGAACTCATAATCTGAGGCAAACACTTAAAACATTACTAATTTGACAGAAATTAGTTAGGCATTTCAAAAATCATCCTCTTTGTGCTTCACAATTCATTCCATTTCTTCTAGGTACAGATTTCATAATAAAAAAGAAAATCTTCTAGTTCCTAGTTTTCTTTTAAAAATTTTAGAGGGGAAAAGTTTGTGTTTTGTCATATTACAAAAAATAAATTTTGCTTCTTATAGTAAATCAGTACATACAATAAAACCCTTTCTCCCCAATAAATCTTAGTCATGATAGCAAAAATTATATGTATATATGTGTGTGCATCTGTACATGCAAGTTAGTTATGAATGTGAGAGATCATGTGTACATTATGCTCAAAACCAAGAAAAGAATGTCTTAAGTGCCAGAAATTATTAGCATTTCTAAGAAACTGGAAAGAGATGATGAAATTAAAGAATGATTTAGCAACCTAGAATGTAAGTAAAAGCCTGGGTGAGAATGGTACCACAAAAAGTGGCAGCAACCTCCGGATTGCTCCAAGTCTAAAGGGAGTAGAAGCTGGAAACAGTAAGGGATTTGGGCAGGCAACTCGGAACAAAATTTGTTTGGCCGCAGAATTCTACACTCAGCTAAACTCATTGATATAGAGGACAAAAATATTTTCCTAACATATAGGAACTCAGTTTCCTACCAAAACACTCTCAAAAAACTACTATAGGCATTATTCCATTAAGAATGAAAGTGAATTCCATGAGGAGACAGTGAGAGGAAAAATGTAATGGTGTACAAAAGCCAAAAAAGCTGAAAAATGTGTCACCATCTAATTTTGTATCATCTGGAAAAATACATAACAAATTTTGCTTAAGTGACAAACACTAGCTACACTAGCGAAAGGCACTAAGAAATAGCATTATATATATATATTTTTTTTTTTCTATCATAGCTGAACTGTGAAGAAAGAAAAACAGACTTGAAGTTTCCAGAAGTAAACCTGAAGCTTCGTTTCATCCCAGAATGAAGAGGGAATATAAAGACAAAATGAACAGTCCACTTGTTCATGCTTTGGGAAGAGGAATTGGACCCAAATATAGGTCCTGACATTTAGGAGGTTGGAATTTTAATGACCACCAGCAAGAGAAATATGGTGTTAGATCTGAATTCCGTATAGAGTTGGAAATAAGATTTCCAAATAAAGCCAGGACTCACAAGGTTTCTCCATTCAAGAAGAAGAAGAGTCTTAAACATTAGCTCTGTGTCTTAGTGTAAAGATAGGAAAATCCTATGCCAGGGCTTTGGTGGCCAAAAAAAAAAAAAAAAGAAATCTTACATGAGAAGTAAAAGCACCAAGCTTTTAAACAACTCTATGCACATGACACTCTTCAGGCAAGTGAGGAGGTAGTTGGGGAGGACCTCACAAATAAAACCTAGAAAACTGCATTAAGAAAAACATCTACCATAGGTAGATGAAACAAGAGGTCTGTCTAAATGGCCTTGTTAGACCTTTCATACCAATCTGTCAAAGCGAAATGCATGACAATACCAATTCTGCCACAAGCATAAGAAAAAAGACTTCTCTTCATTACTATTGAAAGACATTCGTCTTAAAATGCCTACATAATGATAATGGTTTTTTTGGGTTTGAGAAAGAGATATTGTGTTAGTTTTCTAAGGCTGTCATAACAAATTACCACAAACTAACTGGCTACAAACAACAGAAATTTATTCTCTCACAGTTCTGAAAGCTAAAAATCAAAAATCAAGTTGTTGGTAGGGCTATGCTCCCTCCACTGGCTCTAGGGAAGAATTCCTCCTTGCCTCTCTTAGCTTCCAGTGGCTCCCAGAATACCTTAGCATTCCTTGATGTGTAGCAGCGTAATTCCAGTCTCTGCCTCTGTGTTTGAAGGGCTCTATCTTCTATGTCTCCTCTGTGTCTCTGTATGTCTCCAAAACTCCCTTACCTTATAAAGACTCCAACGTTGCATTTAAGGCCCAACTTAATCCAGTATAATTTTATTTTAATTTGATTATATCTGCAAACATATTTCCAAATAAGGTCACATTCACGGATATCTGGAGTTAGGTTGTCAACATAACTTTTGGAGAACACAATTCAACACACAATAGATACATAAATGCTTATGATGATTCAAAGAGGTAAACATTCTCATAATTTGCTGTCAAAGACTTGGCAACTTTTCTAGAGGAAAATTAGCATGTAAAGTGTTCATATTCTTTGGCACAGTGACTTCATTTTGAAGAATGTATCCTCAAAAAATAATTGGAAATAAGTAAAAAAATAGGCACAAAGCTATAGAATGGAGCTTCATGTATAATAAA
>NW_012147797.1:1126924-1156674 GCF_000956105.1 Propithecus coquereli | reverse complement strand
TATAAATTAGGAAAAAAATAATAAGTAAAACAGTGTTGTTAAAAAAAACCCACCTGTTTTTGTGGTCATTCCAGCTGCAATGACTTCTCAGTCTTCAGTTATAATAAATTATATCTGTTCATCTGCTTTTTTTGTCTCTTGTTTTCCTGAATTGTAATCATGTCTTTCCTCGGGCTCTTTTGATCAACAATGTTATTGTTTTTCATGTCCTACTGAAATAATAATGTACTGTGTGTGTTACAGACCTCCTAAATTAAATAGAAAATGATTCTGAAAAACAGCTACTTAAAAAAAATAGAATGCCACAAAAACATAACATACTCCAAAAAACACGCTGAGAAGTTATGCTCTTTCACAATTGCAGCAAAGAACCATCGATGAAATGGTAGCAAGGCAGCCAAAGCACAGAGTAAAAGAGCCAGGAATAACATAGCCACAAATTAGAAACTGGAAACTGAGTAGCTACAATACACCAAGAATTATTGTATTATTTCAATATAACAGAGAATTTCAAAACTTTTTGTGTTATTCTTGTTTCAATAAGAGACATAGCCTAACAAGTAGACTCTTCATAACACTCACAAATGAGTACATGTTGATAACATTTTACTGCCCAACATGTGTTAGCACGATTGAGACCTTATCCAGGCAATCCACGCGATTGGCCTGCAATGTAGGAATTTACAATCTCATCAGGAACAACAGCCTGATATTCAGAACAATGTGGGAGGAGAATTAGATTAACTTTGAAAATAAGTTACCAGACTATTAAAATAACATAGAGTGATGAATTCAAAAGAGAGAAGTTAGACCTGAAATCGTATATTTTAAATCAATATTGGGGACATGGAGAGCACCAAGAAAAATCCAGGAGTTGGGGAAAACTTCAAGGGAACAATGAGCTGTGGACCAGTCACTGACGGTGATAACATCTCTGCTGTGAATAGGTGTGCACTGATGGTTTCCAAGGAGATGACACTTGGTTGCTGATGAACTTGACATATCAGTAATAGTATAATGAAATATCTTAGACTCATTTGACGTTCAGTCTTAGTCTAAAAAATTCACGGAGGACAAAAGTCTTCAGATGGGTATGTATAATATTTAGTGAATCAAAGTTTTGTGTAGATGTTTCAGTGATATATGATTGCCTTACGTGCCACAGCTTCTAAATCTTTCAAACATTTGTTTCTAACGTTAGATTTTTTAAATGCAAGTAATTATCAATAAGAAATTTATATACAACAAAAATGTGCTAATTTTCTTATATCAGATTGTAAAACTTTAACAAAAATGACTGTACCAAGTGTTGGTCAGTGTATGGAAAAACCATGTGTTGTCCTGTGCTTTAATAGGACATGTAAACTGGCATACAGATTTTGGGCCAGAAACTGCTATCTCTGTGAACAGCACCACCTTGATTAAGGAAAACTCCTTCTGGGAATTCATCCCAAGAAAATATAAAGAATATTCTACAGTAATAAATAAATAAATATGTTCATTATAGTCTTATTTATAAAAGTTTATGAAAATAACCCAATATCTAATAATACTTAACTAAATGTGAAAATTAAATATATAAAGTAATAATAATTAACAACAAAATATCTATAAATAGAACACCTTATAGTGATTATTAGAAAACAATACGTAATTGTAGATTTAATGACACGGGAAACTATCTCTGCCACATTATTTACCAAAACAAAATTAAAAATAAATTATCAAGAATATATGGAGTATGGCCCCGTGTTTATGTAGACTGTACTATATGACACATACCTAAAATTTTTCAGTCCTCATGTATGATCAATCAAATGTCTTTGTATTTGTTATTTGTTGCTTTCTTGTATTTTCTAAGGTTACACAATAGCCTTGTAATAATGGATAATGGCAAACTAGAAGGAAAAAGTATATTCAATTTTTTCAACCATCTGCTTCATGAAGCTCTCATTTTGGTAGAAGAGATAGATAATAAAATAAGTAACTTATGTAGTGTACAAAAATAATATGTACTGTGGAGAAAAATAAAGCAAGAGAGCCTAAATAAGCACTGCTTGGGGAGAGAGTGTTGCAGTTTTCAGGAGGCGAGTAGTCAGAGTCAGAGAAGCTTGCTTAGTTATACTCCCATTTGCCTACTCAAATCTATTCTCCACACTTCTTTGTCCTGTTCGCACCAAGTTCTCTAGTCCTCTGGATTCTAGTTGAATTTGGATAATGGAAATTACTAGCAAGAGCTCAGAAGCGAGAGAGATCTGGTTATTTATTTCTCCTAACCACTCACCAAGGGTCATGATTTAGCAGTGGCTATGGTCCACTGTCCTAGCCATAGTGACTGTCAGGCAACTTTTCTACTATGGACACAGCTCTCCCAAGTTTCTCTTAGTAGTTCCCTACCCTTGCCTATCAGGCATAGGGGGTTTAAGGGCTTCCCATCAACCATCCTCCCCTGGAGCTTTTCCAGTCTTCTTGCTTCTTATTACGCTGCTCATAACTATATAAATAGTTCCTACGTTCAACTGTTCAAATACCCCCTTGAGTGTTCTATTTCCTGCCTGAGTAATTTCTTTCTTTCTTTTTTTTTTTATTTCAGCATATTATGGGGGTACAGATATTTAGGTTACATTTTTTGTTTTGTTTTGTTTTAAATTTCAAAACATTAAAAGGGCACAAATGTTTTTGTTACATGGATAGCATTTGTAATGCTGCAGTCAGGGCTATAAGGGTTCCCATCACCCAATGTTCATTGTACCCGTTAGGTAGGTTTTTGCCCCTCCTGTCCCCACTTGCCCCTCCTTGATTTCCTATGACTTTTACTTCCCTCTGTGCACATATGTGCCCCTTGGTTAGTTCCAATTTATTAGAGAGTGCATGTGGTGTTTGTTTTTCCATTCTTTAAATATTTCCCTTAGGATGATGGCCTCAGTTCCATCCAAATTGTTGCAAAAGGCATTAAGTCATCCTTCTTCGTGGCTGAGTAGTATTCCATAGTATACATATACCACATTTTGTTTATCAACTCATGAATTGATGGGCACTTGAGTTAATTCCAATATAATTGATATGTGGGATGCTGTTTTGCTCATCGTGTTTGTTAGTACCCGATTGCTTTGTTTTCCCTCCTGTGCTATTGTTTTATATGAGCTGACAGCTTTAGCTTTGGGGTAATTTTACACTGGCAGGTATCTATTGTGCTGTTCTACATATAATGCAGTTCTGAGTATTTCCTGCAGGGCAGGAAACAAATTCCCTCAGTGTTTGCTTGTCTGCAAAAGTCTTTATTTCTCTTTCATATATGAAACTTAGTTTTGCAGATTACAAAATTCTAGGCTGGCAGATGCCATGTTTAAGAAGACTGAAGATAGGGCCCCAATCCTTCTGGCTTTTAAGGTCTCCACTGAGAAATCTACAGTTAGCCTGCTGGGTTTTTCATTGTAAGTTACTTGATGTTGTTGCCTCCCAGCTTGCAGGAATTCCTCTTTGTGTTGACTTTGGCCAGTCTGATGACAATGTGTCTTGGTGGTTGCCTCTTTGCAATGAATCTCCCAGGTGTTTGTTGAGCTTCTTGTGTCTGGATGTCAAATCTCTAGTAAGACCAGGGAAGTTTTCCTTAATTATTCCCTCAAATAGGTTTACCAGCCCTTGTGCTTTTTCTTCTTCACCCTCAGGGATAGCTATGATTCTTATATTTGGCCATTTACATAATCCCATATTTCTTGTAGGCTTTGTTCATTCCTCTTGATTCTTTGTTCTTTATTTTTGATTAACTGGGTTAATTTGAAAGAGTTGTCTTCAAGCTCTGAAATTCTTTCTTCTGCCTGGTCTAGTCTATTCTTGAAGCTCTCCACTGTGTTTTCTATTTCCTTAAATGAGTTTTATTTCCAGTTCTATATTTTTTTTTAATATGTCTATTTCTTTAGTAAATTTTTCATTCATTTCCTTAGTTTTTTTTCTGGTTTCTTTGAGTTGGTTTTCCATTTTCTCTTGGATTTCATTGAGCTTCTTTATAATCCATATGTGGAATTCTTTATCTGTCATTTCAATATTTTCATTTTGTTTGGGATCCATTGGTAGAGAGCTGGTGTGCCCCTTTGCAGTGCCCTTTCACTCTGATTTTTCATGTTTCTGGAGTTCTTGCACTGATTCCTTCTCATCTGGAGCAGCTGTTGCTTCTTGTTTTTGGATTTTCTTTTGTTTAGATGAAGCTTTCCCCCCTTACTCGTAAGAGTGTCTCTGTAGCATATATTGGGTAAGAATCTTTGGCTTTACTTCTGGGTGCTTTGATGGGGGTCTAGGTTTTGGATGGATGCCTTGGCTATAGATATCCTTAGTGTGGTGTTTTTCCAGTTGCTAGTTGTATGTAGGCTGTAGTGGTGGTGAGCTATGTGTGTGGGCATATTTCCTGTCTCTTGTTGATGAAAGAAGATGGAGGTCTTTGAAATCCTCTCCCTTTCCCTTTCTCTGTGGTCTTTTTAACATAATGAATTAATAGGGATGCCCAGTTTAATCTCTGAGACAATAGGTGCTGCTTGTGGGTAAGAAGCAGCCATGTTCTGTATAATTAAGTCAGTAAATGCTATGAAGGGCTATACAAGTTGTCCTCCCTGCCAGTAGGTGGTGCTTGCCAGAAAGGACCAGCTGCGCTTTTGTGTGTTTTTTTAGAACCTGTGACCATCTCTAGCCCCTCAGGAGAAATGTTTGAATACTTCATGTGGTGGGCAGGGCCCTGGATCTTCCAGATGAGTTCTATTCTCCACTACAGCAGAGGTGGGTGGAGGCGTTAGACTTGGTGGGGCTGGGTCAGGTGAGCCTGTCTTCAGGCTCTGCAAAGGCCAGTATGGGAGCAGTAATTGATTTTTAACTAAATTTAGGGAAACTTACCTGGGCTGAGTTTAATATGTTAGCTCAAGTCCCTGGGAATAGAGTTGACAGTCTACTTGGTTCATTACCAGAATGAAAATTAAACCTGATGGAGAAATAATGTCAATGTAGTGGAAATGGCAATACTTCCTGGGATGCTAAAGGTACATGTGTGAAGGCCTGTGGAATGTTGGAGTGGATCTACTTTGCACAAATTTCCACCTCCTACTATCTTCCCAGAGAAGCAAAAGAATACTCTCTTCTCCAGGGCATTAGTAAAAGCTCTTACTGTCTTGTGGTAGCTGTCTTCTAGAGCCAGAAATAATGGTGAAAGATGATGGATGGAACTGAGATCTTTGAGTTTAATTTTTATAATAGACTCCTGGACCCATAAGTGCAAGAGGTAGGCCTAAACCATCAGAAACAATGTGGCCACAAATATTTGAAAAATGACTCGGCAATGTGGTCACAAGTTATTCTATGAATCTTTCTCTAAGTCTTTCCCAAATGAAGGGAGCAGTGGTAGAACTCTAGACCAGAGACAAAAATACACAGATTTTTTGGAAGATTAAATAGATACTGACTTTTTTTTTGTTTTGTTTTGTTTTTTGAGATAGAGTCTCACTCTCTTGCCTGGGCTAGAGTGCCATGGCGTCAGCTAGCTCACAGCAACCTCAAACTCCTGGGCTCAAGCGATCCTCCTGCCTCAGCCTCCCGGGTAGCTGGGACTACAGGCACACGCCACCGTGCCCAGCTAATTTTCTCTGTTTTTAGTTGTTTGGCCAATTTCTTTCTATTTTTAGTAGAGACAGGGCCTCGCTCTTGCTCAGGCTGGCCTCCAGCTCCTGAGCTCAAGCAATCCTCTCTCCTCGGCTTCCCAGAATGCTAGTATTACAGGCGTGAGCCACCACGCCTGGCCGATACTGGCTTTTCACTGAGATTAATTCCTAGAAATCCAAAATGACCCTGTTATCCATTGTTTAGAGTGATGCTTATTGGAGTGAGATGGCATCTTGGCCTAGGTTTGTCTCACAGTGAAACCAGTGATCTATCCTGTAGGTTATTTTTCAAGCCCAAATATGCACAGTAAGAGTGGACATACTTAGTAACTGGCAAAATTGACCACATTAATTATCTGACCATGAAGAAAGGGATAGTATGATAGAAAAATTCCAGTGAAAACCCCTAGAAATGTGGCTGTCTATTCAAAATAGTGCATTCAAGGCAACACTACATCTCTATGGGAATTGCAAAGATTGCCGCTATCATTAACATCTTAAAAAATGCAGGATTTGTAATTCCTCTCTTATCACTGTTTAACTTGTCTCTTTAGGCATTGCAAAATGAGATGGATCACGAATAATGACTGTGGATTTTCTTAAAGATATTCATGAGCTGGAGCTAATCCCAGCTGCTCTTTTCGATATGATTGGAGCAAATCAGTCCTTGGTGCCCGATATACAGTTTTTGAACAAGAAATCACTTTTTTTCTTTTTCAATTCTCATCAACAAAGATAAGTAGAAGGAATTGAGCTTTACCTGGAAATGTGGAAGAGTTTTGTATGCTGGAATTAAGCAAGCACATTATACACATTGTAATAGCATGGCATGATGGCCCTGTAATGGACCAGCAAGATGGTCCTGGTTGCTCTGGGCTATAATATGACAGAGAGGAGTTCACATAACCCTGAGGTAAGGCAGCAACATATGCTGCTGATTTTTCCAGGTACAGGTCAATTATTTCTACCTATCGTTGTTGATGGGAATTACCCTTTCAAATAGTCAATTTTATGATATGTAAATTATATCTCAGTACAACTATTATTAAAAAAAGAGAATAGATTCTGGAAGAGGCAAAAGGATGGACAATTGTGAAATTCTCCATTTTACCCTCCAGATCTATTCTCTGACTTTCTCTTTCCAACTCTATACTCTGAAAGGCTTTTCTCCGTGGTGCGTATCTCCTGGACTCCCTCACTCTGGAATTGTTTGAGTCCAACGTGAGTCCTATCTGAGGCCCCAGCAGGCAATCATATAATGAAAATAAAAAGATATCAGGGTATTTATTCCCCTTACTGTCTCCCCAATGATTTACAGTTTGTTATTGCCTCCGTTTCCCTATCCACAGCCTCAACTCCTATCAGAGTAACTTCTCTTTCAAAACTTCAGCTCTCTTTTTATTCAGATAAAAGCTTTTACCCCTTGTGCTTTCCCTCTAGGGATGATAATGGATTTCAGCTGTAGTTAATCTCTGGGTGCTTCCCTTTGTAGCTCATTAAACCTCCCCATACTTTGTAAATAATCCCTAATTATATCTTAAATTACCTGTTTGGGCTACCAGTTTCCACCAGAACGCCAGCAAACACAGGAGGTCTCAGAGGCGTAAGAAGGTAAGATTTGCAAAAATACTTTAGTAAGAGACCGGAGCAAAATATGTGGATATATTGGGGGAAAGTGTTCTACACAAGACACAAGAGCAAATGCTAAAGCCTGAGGCAATAGTGTAACCACTTAGCTTGCTTAAGAAGCAGTAAAGAGGCAAAATTTGGCTGAAGTGGAATAAGCAAGCGTGAGTTGTAAGAAATAAGGTTGGAAAGAATATAGGTCGGATAAGATCACGTAGTAACCTAACGGTCATTGTAGGAATTTTGGGAGTTACTCTGTACAGTGGGAAGCTGTTGGGAGGTTTAAATGCAGAAGTGAAATTATTTAGCAGGATCACTCTGGTTGCTATGCTGAATACACTCTGGGGGTAAGCATGGAAGAAATGGTTGCGATAATCTTGCAGTAAATCTGGGTAGAGATGATGGTTGCTTGGATCAGTGATAGCTGCAGAGGTGATGAAAAGTAGTCAGAGTCTTAATATGTTTTGAAGGCAAAGTCAACAGTATTTGCTTATGGAATGGATGGACAGTGTGAGAGTAATAAAAGCCAAGAATGACTATGACTGTTTTGGCCTAAGCAATGGGAAGAATGAATTCACCATTGAGATGATCTTTTAAGTATTTCAAAGGAAAATAGAATACTCTTTTTACAATCAATGCACACCTTAATTCTTCTGGAGAACCCTGATATTTTGTTTTTCGTCTGTCTCTTGCAAGATATTTAACAGGTCTTACACTAACGCCGTTTTATTCAATGTTGTTTTGTTATAATATTGATGAGAAAAACTAAATCAATTGCAGGTGGGCCTACTATCTGTGAAAGGTTTGCTTGGTCTCCTGTGTCTGCCTGGGCCTTCTCCAGGTACCCCAGTTTCCTCCCACATCCCAGTGACTGGCATGTTAAGTTGATTGAGGTGTCTCTGTTGTCCCAGGGTGAGTGAGTTGTGGGTACCTGTGCGGGTGCTACCTGTCAGGGAATGGCGTCCTGTCCAGGGTTGTTCCCGCCTTGTGCCCTGAGTTGTCAGGATGGTTTCCGACCACCTGTGACCCCGAACTGGAATAATTGGGTAAATATATTATTTGTTTTTATTAATCTTTCTTAAATATATGTATAGCTCACATTTATTTCAATGTTTAATGTTAGAAGTGTATTGGTCTTTATTTAGAAGTTTGGTGATGTTTTTGTGACCAGAAATTGTGCGGTAAGAACTAAACTCTTGCTTATAATCAATTAGCCTATGGTAAAATTGGTTTCATTATATGTCACTTAGGTTCTTGGAAACTGTAACTTTAAGCTGTCTACGACGTTAAGTGAGGACTTACTGTATGAAGATGTTATATATTGTTTTATTGTTATTTTATGAAGATTTTCTCCCAATAACAAACTAGTTGACATTTTCACAACTTAATTTACTCATTTTAAAAGTACACAGGGTTTTATGCTTTATTTTCATAACACAGCGTGAGAAGCCGTATCAACTAAAAAGAATTGTTTGATGGGGTACTCATTCTTTAGAATCATTCATCAAAAGAAAATGATAGAAGCATTTCCCAGGAATGGCTAGGACTCTGAAGATCGTAAAACATACCATCAAGAGTACTTTTTTTAAAAAATTCAAGAAAAAAATGTGTGGTTAGGTCACTGACGTCAAAGCAATGATGTGTCTTGCAAGAACAGATGTAAGATTTCAAATATTTCATAATTTAAATACATTATTTTCTTAGAAGTGTTTCAGTTTACAGTAATCAGAATCTGATGTCTATTTTTAAAAATCTGAAACCATTGCTATAAAATGGTCCTATAATTTGCATAAGATAAAAAATATCAATGAATCATTAATATCATTTGAGGCTCTTTATTTTCTTTAAAAAAAAGTTCATTGAACTTCCAAAGAGAACTTTATTAAATATTTATGTAGAGATAATTTATGTAAGTTAAACATGATTATACAAACACTCCCATTCTCCACCCATAGATTCATCAAGGCAAAATCATAAAGTAAGATCATGTTGCCTTTAATACCTTTTAATGCATGCTTCATTGCATCCATTTCCCTCTGGATATTATTCCCTTAGAGAAATATTTAATAGTAGGCAACTAAAAGACTAACTTTTAAATATAAATCCTTAATTTCAAATGTAAAAGTGACAAGAACAGAGGACACAGAAATAAACTATCATATCTGAGTGCCTGAAATAGAGTAAAAATCGCCATTCCAACCATCACAATAGTGTAATGTTTTTTTAGGAAGTTAGTGCATTTTTATTGAAAATGTATTTATGTAATTCTTACAATGACCCCATGGGGGCACACCTAATTAATTTGTACATATGGTGTATCATGACTCAGACTATGAAAATTTACCTATTAAAAAAAATCAGTCTTTTTTACTATACATTCATGTCTCTTTAGATATAAAGCTAATAGACCAGCTTTGCAGGGATCCCCTAAACAATGTTATCTCACCTTAGAACTGAATAGCAAATGGTAATTGCTTGTTGCTTATTAACGATTAGTTATATAAAAATGCAGTTATCAGTATTTCTTATAATGGCATCTGCACATACACTTTCATAAATAATAGAATTGAATATACAATGAGATCTTGCTGACCTAGAAAAATATAGAAGGCAAATGTTACCATTTTAATGTATTTAGTCTCAATGAGCAGCATTTTAAAAACTACAAATGAGTTCCATGATCATGTATATTGAAATATATAACTTTGTACATATAAGTAGCACTTTTATTTTTTTAAAGTTTTCTGCCTCATTTTGTTGGTACTGTTAATTGGCATTGAGATTTTTTTTTTTTTAAGACCTATCAAAGTCAATTTAAATCTAGCTGCTGGTCAAATTTTACAAGTCCAAATTGGTGGAATCTCATACCAGACACTGTTGTGCTCAAGTCCTCCTAACTTCATTCCTAAACATTCACTCCTATTCGTAATAACTTCTAAGTGTCTCTTCAATGTATACGTTTCTTTTCGTATTTATTATCATGTGTATTACAATAGCCTTTACTGTAGGTTTTTTACATCTAGTCTTGAATTGCACTGAGTGATTCTCAACAGTGCAAAGATATCTGAAATATTAATACAAATCTGATCCATTCATTTGTTTAAACCCCCTCAGGGCTCCCCAGTACTCCAAGGGTAGTATCCAGTGTCCTTAGCAGAACTTCAGGGCCCTTTATCTTGCCTCTGTTTCTTTGCTCCTCATCTACCCCAACCTCTTTAACTCTCCTCCTAGAATCTAAACCCCAGTAATAAACCAAAGCCAAAGCAAATCTCTTTGCTCTTTGCCTCAGCCATAATGACCTCTCTGAACAATTCTTGAATTTACCACACACTCCAGGCTTTGCCCATTCTCTCCACCAGTTTCTAACTTAAAAGTTGCATCCTTCAATAAGCCTTTGTAGACCTTCCTATCTTTTTAAAGACTGGTTTAGATGCTCCTTCTGGTGTACCATGGCATTCCAATATATTCATCATTTTATTTGTCAATTTCCCCCAACTAATTGGAAGTGTTTTTTAAATCATTTTATTTCCAACTTAGTGGTTCCCCCATCCAAAATATAAAACTGATTCAGTGCAATGGAATTTAGGTTTCTTATAGGGCATTTATTTTATTTGAAGTCACCCAAAAAAAAAGTTACTAGCACAATGTAACATGGGCATGATTCATATTAACAATTACAGTGGTTGAAGCTTCTCTACTTCGTTCTGCAGACCTGCTCTCCCAACACATTAGTTTCCTCCCAGAAGCCATAGAGATGATTTAAAACTAAAATCAGATTTTTACTTCTTACATCATCCATCACTGACACCTCCATCACTTTCTTCAACACAAATCCTATTCCTCTCAGCCCTACTTAAACCTCCCTAGGTATCTTGCAGTTTTGTGAGTATTAAATCCCACTTAGGGACCCTATACCTACAATTATCTTGGTCCTCAATTATTTACGTAAGTCTATTTTTTTTTTTTTTTTTAGGTCTTTTTCAAACACCAATCCTTAAAGACAGCTAGCTGCCCTGGGCATCCTATCTAAAATATCAGCTCTTTGTACATGCCATCACGCTCTTACCTTACTCTGATATCTGCGTTTTCTTAATAGTACTTTTCAATACCTGATAGTGATTTGCATATTTATGTGAATATTGACTCCTGTAATTACAATGTAAGTTCAGTGATGGCAAGGATTGGTCTTATAAACAGCTAAATTTCTAGTACCTAGATTAGGGCTTCACACTTAATAAATGTTCAATAAATATTTCTAGAAGGAAAGAAAAAAAAGATTAAAGATTTTAAACTGTTAATATTTAAAAAAACAGTTTTTTCAGTGCTTTAAACCAATTGAACAGTTGACTTCAACTGTCACGCCCTCAGTAGACTTGGTCATGCAGTCAACAGTCTTTTCATTAGTTTCAAGTAACAGCTGGGTTGAATAGCGGATTTGGTAATTATGAATAATCTTGTCAGAAATATATTTTTGTATATAGTGAATACATTGATTTTTATGTTACATTTTAAAATTTCAATAATAATAGTTGTGGATTACGGACACAGGATGTTTATTAAGTACTTGGACATTTTTTCCCCAATGTTTATATTTTAACAAAGCTGTCTGTTGGATATTTATTTCATAACTATTTGTTGAGAGTTGACCATTGCAGGCACTGGGGACATAGCAGGGACCCCAGCTGGGTCAATAGTGATATTTCATTCCCCCAGCCTTGGTGGTTCAAGTGTTGGCAAGTGCCTCAGTCTGGCCCAGGCAGAATCTTTTGGAAGGATTTTTAAACAAGAGAGGTGATCAGGTGATCTCTTTTCTCTGTAGCTTCAGAGGTGGGAGCTTTTGGGTACAGAGCTGCAGATGGCTTTTTCGCCCACTATGTAGAGAAGCCCATCTGTGGCCAAAGATAATAAACATGACTCACAGAGAGAAATAGGATTTGTAAAAGACAAAATCCTGCAGACATTTGTTGTGTGATTTGAACTGCTCTGACTTTTGAGCTACACTTTCTGAGATTTGGACGTTCAGAACTTCCTTCGGTTCTCTGCATTACCACAATATATTTCTAATATGTTGCTTGTTACTGATTAAGCTATTACAAATTGGATTTCTGTCTTTGCAACTAACAGTTCTAACATGAAGAGTATTCATAACAAAATATTTATTTAAAAAAATGAGTGTACTTGAATCCTATGAAATTTTATGATGCTGTTAAAAAATGGAGATAAATTAGTACATGGATTTTGCCTCAATACATTAAATGAACAAATTAAAAATAGTATAGATCATGAGATACCATTAGGGCTGGGGGCTGAAAGTATTGGGGGGAAGGGGAACTTTATATATTACATTTTTTGTTTATGATAAGAATTTATTTTTTTAATTAAACAAGAAATGTAGACCTATTTAAAAGTAACAAAATAAGTAGGCAAGTAAAGAGTGTTTACTAATTTAAAACAATTTAGCCTCGACTAAATACTAAGACTGTATCTAGACTAGTAAACCATATATGTATATTTGTTAGCTAAAATTTCGTCTTCAAATTGGGAATATAATGGCACTCTCATTTTGACAAGATTGCTGCAAACTTCTACCCATAATAAGGCAACCTCAAAGAGAGAAGAAATGCTTCTAAAACCAAGTCATAATCTTTACTCAAGTTGTTTTATATATTACTGTATTATAGAAATTTAACAATATAAAACAGTAGGTATATTGCCAAAACAAAAGGAAAAAAGTTTCTTCCTGTAAACAGTTGAGAGAAAGAAACACAGTGCTAGGGTTACACATGGATTATTTTGTGGAGAGATCAATTTTGGTCCCATATCCTTTAAATTATATTATAAAAAGAGTAAGGCTACTAGCCCTGTGGCTCACTTGCTCTGAAGTTTCATATGCAAGAATTGGTCAGCACTTTGGATTTAGAGTCTCATGGAAATATATGTCTTTCTGGCTGTTGCAGTGAATTAACTTCACATACAAAATATGATACTTCTCATATCAAGCACTGATGGCACAAAGATATTACTTGAACCAACTCCTGATTCCACATTGCCTGGATCCTTTTTTACCAAGTAAAGATAATGTATCAGTGGAAAAGAGCAGGTTTTTTGAGTCATTCAAATCTGGGTTTTAAATGCTGGTTCTGATACTTATAAGTTTTCGGATTTAGGGAAAATTACTTAATTGTTTTATACTTCTTTTCCTAATATTAGAAGTGGGTAACTAACATGAAACATACAGAGTTTTTGTTAAATTTAATTGTGAGGAATTTGGCACATAATAGTCCCTCAATAACTTATAGCAGTTATTATGCTATTCAACATCAAGTTCAGTTACACTGAAGGAGTATTATTGAATAAAAGCCTCACATTAAATAGTGACATAATTAGAGCAGACTCTCTTTTAATAATTTTCTATGAGCAATTAAGTTAACCTTCATCAAATAGAGAAAAGTATCATTGTTATAGTTGTTTTAAGAATATAGTTTACTCAGACTATTAAAGTGCACTGTCAATTCTAGTAGGAATATAATGAATTAATTAAGATTACAGTAAAAATTAGCATAAAGCCTAAACTCTTCAGAGATGATGTCTATGGTGAAATTATCTGAAACTGCAAAGCTAAAAATATTCATGCTTTTTGCAATAGATCTAAAATGAACTGCCCAAATTTTACCTGTAAAAATTTATTAAGAGTTTTTTCTAATGCATAATTTCCCTTACAGCTGTAATTAACCTTCGAGATTTTATAGGGCTTAAGTATTCTTTTGAGAATACAGCTTTAAGAATAAGGTTACTTAATTGATCAAATAGTTAAACAATAAAAAAATATTTCTTGGAGAATTAGGAAATTGTACCCCAGATCTCCTCACATATTTGCTATCATGTAATATTAATTACATGGGATATGTGACTTTTCAACAATTTCTGAATTTGTATAGACAGCAATGCCACCAAGTGCGACTTCCTTGCAGGTCCAGGTCAAGGTGCAGTTATTAGTTTTGTGAGTGGAAGTTGCTAGTAGAAGACAGAAGAACAGATGACAGGCCATTATGGGACATTAAAAGGAGCAAGGAGAGGGTCTATCTTTCCATTGGATCAAGACCACACTCAATTTTTGATTCTTTAAATTCAAATATTTCAGTAAATGTTGTCCTCCATTTTTTATAAGCTTTAGTAAGAAAATTAATGATGATCTGTAAAACATCGTAGAAGAGCTTTAAATTCAGAAATTGTATATAGCATTCAATAGTTCTATTAATTAAAAGTTCAACAAATTTATTCCATTCTGTACCATGTCTTGCAATCCCTGGCAGATTTCCTGAAATGAACTTGCCCTTCTTCCTTTTAGTAAATTGAGAAAAACATTTATACTAGATTTTTTCAAATACTATATCAGAAAAAAATGTACATAGACACTACTGACTATTCAGAATTCCAATATTTTAAGTATATGACACGTTAATCTTTCTTAAAAGTATATTTTAAAATGAATTGCACTGTGTGAGAATTTAGGAAAATATAAGGTTGAGAATCATTTCATACAAAAATAACAATAACAACAAAAAAATAACAAAATCCAGGTTCATTTGGGATTTAGGTATAAAAAATAAGAAAAAAGGTAGAAGGAAATACAGTTAAAGCAAATTTGCATGATAGGAGTTGACCACACAAAAACTGTATGTATCAAGAGCCTTGGAAATGATCTTAACTTTGTATTTTCTAGTTTTATTTCTAGAAATTTATTCTAAGTGTGTTACCAATAATTTATACATATAAAATTGTATGTACAACGATGTTGGTTGCAAGTGTATTTATACTAGCAAAATCTAAAAACAAAACAAGACCTAGAACTCAACTCTGTATCCAACACAATAGAGAAATGACTAAATTTTGTTATAGATGTAAAATGGATAATATATTTCAAAGAATTTTGGGAAGATAGAAATGCTAATGATACTATATTAAATGAAAATATTATACACACAGTTCAGTTCCATTTATGAAAAATAACAAAAGGAAATAGAATGTTAACAATTTTTGGAGTGGTAGAATTAGGATTATTATTCTCTTCTGTATATTTTTCTGTATTTTTAATTTTGAAAATGTAACATGTTAATTTCTGATTTAAATGAAAGAACATTCAACTAAAAAAATAAATGTATAGCATATTTGATAGGAGAATATAATTTTATGTTTAGCTTCCATATATGTGAGGAAGATTACATTTTTGTCTTTTTGTTTCCATTCATGTTCTCTTTTATCTATCAAAAGACAAACCCAAACAAAACAGCTAAGAAAGTTTTCAATAAAGGTCCATTATATGAACAATATTATGATTAACAGGGTTTGGTCATAACAGATTTCACTGAGGGAACTGAAATATATGGCATATATTTTTCTTTCGATTCTCACATATGATTTTTTGAAAATAGTTTGACAGTTTGTTGTTAATGGTGCTGTTTAGGGATAGTTTTCAAATATTTAAAAAGGCATACCAGAACCTTAGGCAGGAAAATATTGTCTGTAATGGAAATAGCGCAGAGGAATTTGTGTACTATACTATCTTCCTCAAGAACATCCAGCTACCCTCCCGGCTAATATTATGCTCTTTCTTCCAATTTGAAGCAAGTTATAATGATAAAAATTGATAATATAAAATTATGAGAGTGTAGCACAAAATTAAAATCTTTTCTTTTTAAAATATCCTCCCATGCTCAGAAAGCTCATTTGGCCAATTGTATACACACTAACCACATTCTTCTGTTTGTAGCATAAGAACTGAGAGTATATTTAAACTATATTTAAAAGAAAGACCAATGCCATCTTTTGGTAGTTTAATATATGCCATAATATATGATGTAACAAAAGTGATCATGATACATAATATTACAAAAGTTTTACCAGTTAATGGTCTATGCTAAAAATAGGAGAAGACAATAAATTAGTTCCAGGTGTGTGTTTGTGTGTGTGTGTGCGTGTTTCCTACTCCCATAATACATGAGTTTCTGCTTAATCTGGTATGAGTTAATGAAGGCAATGACTTCTATAAATCTGGATTTTTATTCTAAAAAAGAAATGAATTATTTGATGGAGTTGTAATCATATGGAAAGTGAGGAAAATGAACTAGAATCAGGGATGGGAATAAAATGAAAGGAGTTAAAGTGATCTGTCCATCAGGGGAGTATTGCAGTTGTGGGACACTTAACAACGGAGATACATTCTGAGAAATACATCATAAGGCCATTTTGTCATTGTATGAACATCACAGAGTGTACTTACACAAACCTAAATATTACAGCCCACTACACACATAGGCTATACGGCAGCAGTCCCCAACCTTTTCAGCACCAGGGACTGGTTTCATGGAAGATAGCTTTTCCATGGACAGGGGGTAGGGAGTGATGGTTTCAGGATGATTCAAGCACATTACATTTATTGTGTAGTCAAATCTCTCTGCTAATGATAATTTGTATTTGCAGCCACTCCCCAGTGCTAGTATCACTGCCTCAGCTTCACCTCAGATCATCAGACATTAGATTCCCCTAAGGAGCCACAACTTGGATCCCTCACATGTGCAGTTTACAGTAGGGTTCACACTCCTATGAGACTCTAATGTGACCACTGATCTGACAGGAGGCGGAGCTTATGCTCCGTGAGTGATGGGGAGCGGCTGTAAATACAGATGAAGATTTTCTCACTTGCTGCTCACCTCTTGCTGTGGAGCCCGATTCCTAACAGGCCACAGACTGGTACTGGTCGGCATCCCGGGATTTGGGGACTGCAGCTATATGGCATAGCCTATTGTTCCTAGGCTACAAAACTGTACATCACGTTACTATGCTGAATACAGTAGACAACTGTAACACAGTGGTAAGTGTTTGTGTATCTAAACATATCAAAACATAGAAAAGGTTCAGTAAAAATGAATTTCAGTTAAAATATAAAAAATGGTACACCTGTATAGGGCACTTACCATGAAAGAAGCTTCCAGGACTGGAAGTTGCTGTGGGTAAGTCAATGAATGGCAAGTGAATGTGAAGGCCTATTACTGCACACTGCTGTGGACTTTATAAACATTGCACACTTAGGCTACACTAAATTCATGAAAAAATATTTTTCTTTCTTTAACAAATTAACTTTATCTTACTATAACTTTATAAGCTTATTTTTTTAAATTTATGATTCTTAATAACACTTAAAATACAAACACATTATACAGCTGTATAAAAATATTTTCTTTATATCCTTATTATGTAAACTTCTTTCTATTAAAATATTTTTTTAGTTTTAAATTTTTTTGTTAAAAACCAAAACATAAACACACACATTAGCCTAGGCCTACATAGGGTCAGGATCATCAACGTCATTGTCTTCCACCTCCACGTCTTGTCCCATGGGAAGGTTTTTAGGGGCAATATCTCCTATGATAACAATGCCTTCTCCTGGAATACCTTCTGAAGGACCTGCCTGAGGCTGTTTTACAGTTAACTTTTTAAAAAGTATATAAGTAGAAGGAGCACATTCTAAAATAATGATAAAAAATACAGTATAATAAATGCTAGGCAACAGGAATTTTTCAGTTCCATTATAATCTCGTGGGACCATCATTGTATATGTAGTCTGTCATTGACTAAAACATCATTATACAGCCCATGACTGTAATATAATTCAACTGGCTTTCAAACACAGAAAATTCAAACATAACATAGTAGGAAAAAAGGCACAGGCTTGGGTCCAGTTCATACTCCATCCCCTTCTAACTGTGGATATGGGAAAAATAATAGCTACCCTAATTGAGGAGTTACCTTCTCATGTGCCACAAATATATTATTCCTAATCATCAACACATTTGAAAGGAATTCAGTCCCTGGCAAATAATAGGTACTTAATAAGTATTATTACTATTAGTTTTAAATATTTATATAGTTTAGAATAAAGTCTCATGTGACACATAATGATATCAATTTCACCTGCCAAGTCAAACATGAACAAATGTGTTTTAAACAAGTGTGTTTAAAATATACTGCAGTGTTTTAAATGTTCTCCTCAGCTCTAAAAATTATCTTTCTTGTGGAATTTTTAGGCCTTGAACAGTTCTGGTAACATTATGGCCTGTCCTCATTTAACTTTCTCCCCAGGTTGAGAGGAAATTATTACTCTTCTATTTAACCACAAATATTTCTGTTGCCTTTGGTCATTTTATGAATTCTCCATCTTCACAATTCTCACAATAGTACAGTGGCTGTTTTGGACAATCTAGAACTCACACTTGAGCCCCAAACCAGGAAAACACGATCAAGTACAAACTGATCACTAAACAATTTTCATTATTGAAAGCCCCAGATTTATTGAAGTGAAAGACATCAATGTTACCAAAGACAGTCACAAAGATGATATTCATTCTAACCATGGCATTTTGAACTACTTTTGTTTAGTTCTGAAGATTTTCTCATATGCATGGTTAATAGCAGAAATATCCAGTTTGTCTTTTCCTATTTTATCTGTATCTTTCTAGAGAAGGAGTTTCCATTTTGATGCCACTGTTGTGTTTCACATGGTCAAAACTGTCAGCAGGAAGGTTCCCACTGTAACTCTTATTGTCCGAGTGCTGGCTTAACCTACAGTTTTGCTCACTCAGGGACACCAACTTGCTAGTCTTGCAGAAAATCTGTATATTCAGCACAAAATATAGTCTCCTTGGTCTCTAATTGGGTTGACATGACCATGATTTCTATACCTGCTCTTGGAGAAATCTCTACAGAGTTGGATTTTATGACATAGCTCTTCAGATTTTACATGATGATTTACGGCCATGATTTTCTCTATGAATTTTTCCTTGCTCATGAGTAGTTCATAGCAAAGTTTAAATATGCTCGCCTATGAAGTATTTAAAGTCATGTACAGTGATATTTCTCAGGTTTTCCTCCCATGTGACTTTTTTCCAATGTTCTTCATATTCTTGGTGTGCTTGTTCATGTTAAATTTTCCACAGACTCTTTCGGGTGTCCTTTTCACTATTGTAGTCATAGACTATCAAAACCAGTTTGAAAAAGAGGTCAGCCAATATAAAACACAGCATCACTACTTCTGTAAAGAAAATCTAGTGCTGTAGATAAAGCTCTGGTTGAATCAATACATACTTTCCCAATAAATAACTTATACCTGCTTTACCAATGAGAAAATTGAGGTGTAGACATGTTAAGAAATGAGGCTAAACTTAATCAAAAAGAATGAGTAGCACCATGATCAATTGCCAGGTCTTTCTGACTTTATAGGCTCTTCCCAGTTAACAACAAACATCAACAACTATAGGACATTCTTGCTTTCTCATACCTGATGCTGCATCTGGGGCAGATGCTAACTGATCATAGCACTCCTTCCAGGTGAGTCTGAACATAACCTTTCAGTCTTTCTCAGAAGAAGTTGGTACACAGACACTAGCAATTGGCTAGAGTTGGCACTCAAACAGAAAGCTGTTTTTTTCACAAAATTAGAATGCACTCCCTCCCTAATTGTTGACTTATCTGCAGGATGGAAGCATTGGACTAGAAATTCTCTGATATCTTTGCCCCACTAAAATTTTATGAACATCAATAATATCATCAAAAAATTCATAATTTAAGAATTCCTCAGTATTTTCCATAGAAAATATATTTGAATTACAGTACGTTTACAATATGACAGTAGTGTCACCCATGAACTTACATTCATTTTGTAACCTTCAAATATTTTTCCCCAGGATGGAAATTTCTCATGCTTGATCACAGCTCAGAGATAATTATGTCCGGGAAAATACACACACCCTATCTTTATTCATCTACAAGTTTTGTCCTATATGTGAAGAAATAGGCAAAAAAATGAAGAGAAGCCACACACAGTTGAAATAGTCCATGTGTCTGGTCTTCACTGAGGCATATTCTCCTGAGAATAACCATTTGAAATATGTTTTACAAATTGCATTTTTAATGGAATATGTGTAGTATGAGGTCAGAAGAAATTCTTTGGTTATTTCTTTGAAGTCTAATGTTTTAAAAATAATGCCAATACTGATTTAGGAATCTTTCAAAATTACATAACTGTGGTTTAGTTTTGCTTTTTAACCTAGAGGTATAATCTTTTTTCCCTTTTGAAACACACCAGCAAAAAAGCCCTGCTCTGAAGAATCTCTTCCTTTCTCACTCCCTTCCCTTTTGGCCTAAGTATGCTCACATCTGTCCAGAGCTAAGGAAGTCCCAGCCGCCACATGTAGTTTTTGTGCTTTCAGCCTGCAGCCCAGGAAATTACTACCTGTGTGGGCAGATCCTTGGCACGTAACTACTAGGTTCCACAAAACTGAGGACTCAGCAAAAAAAAAAAAAAAAAAAAAAAAAGGAAAGAAAGAAAAAGTTCAGTTTCTTTCACCAAAAAAATCCTCTTCTTTGAGGTTTTAAAGCCAGGGTTACAAAAAAAAAAAAAACTGTAGAGTTGGCAATGTATACTCCCTTACAAATGGCAAAAACAAAACCAAACACCATAGAATATCCTTAATGACACTTAAAAATACTTTCATAATAATCAAAATAATAATATACTTGCTAAATGAAAACTGTTACCTGTTTACTCATTTAATCATCAGCTCAACCCTATTTAGTATAGATTATCATCTCTATTGATGAAGAAACTGAAGTAGAGACGTTGAATAAATTGTCCAGAGTTACAGGGATTAAATAGTGGTGCTGGGATTTGACTCATGGGCCTCTGACTCACAAACTTAGCCTATTGCTACCACAGATTTATGTGTAAGGCCTGTACACTTAGAGTCCTCACAACCCCATGTGCTATAATTATTTAGTAGTACTTTATAGAGAAAGTATGGAAAAAAGCTTATTGTTTCAAGAGTTCATCACTGCCACACAGCCTTTAGCTCTGAGCAAATGATATTTTAAGAATTCCCTATATCATTCTCTCCTCTGCGACATCTTAAGACTCCCCTCTTCATAATCCAATGGCGTGACATATGTCAAAGTTTGCCTCTTGTGTTCTGTTACTCTCTTGTACCTAATTAGATGATTTACCGTGGTATACTGCAGGGCAGTAATATGGAGAATCTAGAAATCCTCTTTAAATGCCCTGTAGTACCTAACTTTCCAGCTTGTTTTAGGAGACTATGGGGCTGGGTGTGATGGCTCACTTCTGTAATCCTAGCACTCTGAGAGGCCCAGGCGGGCGGATCATTTGAGCTCAGGAATTAGAGACCAGCCTGAGCAAGAGTGAAACCCTGTCTCTACTAAAAATAGAAAGGGGCGTGGTTGTGCATGCCTGTAGTCCCGGGAGGCTGAGGAGGATGGCTTGAGCCCAGGGATTTGAGGTTGCGGTGAGCTATGATGACACCACTGCACTCTATCTGGGGTGCTGGTGAGACTCGGTCTTTTTTTTTTTTTTTTGAGGCAATGTTCCAGGGACTGAGAGCTACAGACATATAGGTGCCACTTAATCACATGGCATTATTAGTGTTATTCCCTCCTATTTAGTATTCCTTTAGACATAAAAATACTCTGAGGAATGTAAAAGCAACATCATTTAGTGATTCAAATTGGCTTTCATAATGATCAGCTAAAGAGGCGAGATATGCAATTATGATGTTTTTTCTATTTTTCAAATGCAGCACTTAATTTAATTCTGGTTTAAATATCTGAACAATCATCAGTAAAGAGTAGCCTCAGAGGTGTCTAAAAATGGATTTATCTATTCCGTGATCTTTGAGTTCCTCCCCCTCCTTTCCAAACATGGAAGTGTCCAAGCAGAGGATGGTGGCCCATCTTCCAGGGCAGTAATAGAATACCTGCATTAGTAGGGAATTTGAATGAGACAGCTTGAAAGTCCATCCTGTTATTAGCATTTATGATTCTGAGATATTGTGTAGTATTGGTATATTAGAAATAAAAAAGAGTATAAATCTTAATTATGGTTTTTAAATTATTTGTTTAAACCTAAACCAATTTCCATATGAGCAGTGGTAAATTGAATTAGTTTTTTTTTTTTTTTTTAATTCTTCTGGCTAGATTCCCTGCAGCTAATCTATATGGTTATGCCATGTGGTTGGGAACAGGAAACACCTGTCTCCCTGCTTGCTAGCACTCACTTAACATGATCCCTGGCAAAACAGTTTTTTCAGCCCCAGTCCAATTCACCAGAGGTCATTTCAGTATGGACTATTTCAACTTGTATTACAAACCATCAGTGTTTAACAATTTTCAAGCACTTTCTGGATATGAATCATTATATAGTCACCAGAGGTTTTAAAACTATTGTCCTGAGGTTCTCTGAAAGAGATCATTTGCAAATTTCAAATTCATTGGGATTTTGATACATAAAATACCTTATTTTTACATTTTTATTGTCAGAGAGAGAATATATCTCACCTTGCAAAATGGAATGTGTATTTCTAGTTCTTTGTTTTTAAAAAGCATAATAAATAAAATCTATTGTAAGAGTTTCAAATGTCAGCACAATATATTTGCCTTAGGGCTTTTAGTTTCTTTCTTTTTTGCTTTTTACAGTGCTTCAAAACAGAATCCTCATATTTAATATCCTGCTCAAGTTCTGGCTTTGAATTTTGCAATGCAAAGTTTGACAGTTACCACCAATACAGATGCTTCAGATATGCTAACAGTTTCAGCTTTGGGAATGAATATTTAAACTTTTTAACATTGCCATAGTTTTATAATTGACGGTCTGCCTAGGTTAACCAAGGAAACAATGAAGTTGGGCAATTGCTTTACCAATCCCTCTGGTTGTGAGCATACTCATTTCAGAAAGGAGATTGAATAAATAGACTAGATATACCCCACCCCAACTTGAAGGGGTTAAGAGGCAAATATTGACTTAAAACAGCAAATTGAAGAATATCTATTATAAGAAATAATTATTACACCATTTAGTCACCCTGTAGAATGACATGGCTGCTTGAGAGAACTGTTTTCACCCCTGCCCGTTTCACCATACTTTGATTTCACTGTACTTTTCTACCTGTGACCAGACAAAAGTATTTGATACCCTAAGTAGACACAATGTAGCTCTGGCTTAGAATGATATAATACTATGTACCTTACCCCTTAAATTGTAATCTGCCCTGTATCATGTTTTACAACCTGCTCAGTTAAAAAGTTGATTTGACAGATATCAATATAAAAGCACATATTCTCAATGAAATGAAAATAAATTTTTCACATAGATTAAAATTTGGCAGCCTCCCTATAAATGTTTTGTGGTCCATCAACTTGCTTTTGCCTTTATATACAGGAATAGATTTAACTGATCTAGTTTAACTAGGCAGACAATAAGACAAATGACAAGACCAATTTATAATTAAGTGAAATTAGAAATTCTGGCAGATTGCCTCTCCCTACTCCCCAACCCCAAGAGTAGTGGTTGGATAATTAATTGTTCCAATAATGAGGTTGGTCCACGTAAAGAAAAAAAAGGGGGGGAGTTGGAGGGTAGCAGCTGCATTGTGTGAATAATAGCTGCCAAGTATGAGTTCTCTGGGCAGAAGTTGTAGAAATAGACAACCATATGTCAATTTTTTTTTCCAGGAATCTGTCTCTCCCAGTGAGATGCCTCTGTAGACTCAGGAAATTCTTCCAGTTCTAAATGTATTGCCATAGTTTTAAGAAATACATTACACTTTGAGAGTCATATCATTACCAAGAGAACTATAATTCAAATCAAAGATAGCTTAGGAGAATAAGATCAAGACTCTTACAGCAAGAATTTACCGATTTCTACATGGAAATGTCTCAGAATTTAATTCTTGAACTACCCCATACCTCATTACTCCAATTTAGAGATGCTACAGAAAGCTGGAGAAAAATAATCCTCTTTCACATAAAATCTTAATTTTAGAAAAAAGATAGGAAGGAAGAAAAACATCACAATTTGTAGGGAATTTATATGAGCCAAAATAAAAATTCTTAGGTTGTTAGACTTATTTTGACCTATTTTTCTCCAGCCATAGCCTGAAAAACGTGGGCCATCTCCCCTGGGTAGAGATTTAGTAAGATTCTCCTGCCATTGAGCACTCTGTAATCACCACATGGTTATGGAGATACAGAAATAGTTTGCTTATATTACACAGTCCCACAGATTTTAGAAAGGTGTTTTTAAGGACACTGTGGTATCAGGTTAATCCACTTTTCTAAGTAAGGAAGTACAAAAAAAGACTGAATAAGAAAGATCCAATTAGAAATTTACCCGATACCCCCAATCTTTTCTCTTCCCCTCTGTCACTTTTCACCCTGAGTTCACAGGAAGTGGAAACTCCTTTGAAAAAATCCCCATGTTGATTTTTACTCAGTAGATGGTTCTCAAGTTTCAGGAATCAATTCAAAATAATCTGATTACTTTGCAAAAAAAATAAAATAAAGGCAGAATATTTTCTCAGTAATTTCTGTAAGCAAAGCTGGCAAGTTAAAGTCTTGGTATATCCTACTGAAGCAATTGGTTAAAATACTTCATACTGTGATTTGAAATCCAAATTGAAATCTACCGTAGCAGGACATTGAGGGAAGTGGGTTATGTAAAAAATGGTAGACTATTTTAAATTATATTTTGTGACCTTTAGTAAGGTATTAAGAAAGGAGACATCAAAGACAATGGTATGAAAACAGGAAGAGAATATTTTAAAATAAGAAAATTCTCTCATAGACAATGTTCTAAAATTACTGAATCCAAAAATACTATGTTATAGAGAACTGTAATGGGCCAGTTCTCTGCCACATGTTGAAGATAACAAGGGAATAAAGGCCATAAGTGACCAACTCACAACTAACATAATTAATGAGGAAAACTTGAAAGCTTTTCCTCTACGACCAGAAATAAGACGAGTATGCCCATCCTTTTCACTTCTGTTCAACACAGTACTGGAAATTTTAGCCAGAACAGTGGGGCAAGAGAAAGAAAGAAAAGGCACTGAAATTGGAAAGAACTAAGTTAAATTTTCTCTGTTTACAGATATAATCTTATATGTAGAAAACCCTAAAGACTCTACTAAAAATACTGTTAGACCCAACAAACAAATTCAGTAAGATTGCAAGATACAAAATCAACATAACAAAAATCAGTAGCTTTTCTATATAATAACAATGAACTATGTGAAAGAGAAATCAAGAAAACAATCCCATTTATAATAGCTAAAAATAAAATTAGGAATAAATTTAAGGAGGTAAAAGATCTATACACAGAAAATTATAAGCATTGATGATAGAAATTAGAGAAGACACAAATGGAAAGATATTTGTGTTCATGTATTAGAAGAATTAATATTGTAAAAATGCCCATATTACCCAAATTGATCTACAGATTTGATGCAGTGCCTGTTACATTTTTCACAGAAATAGAAAAAACAATCCTAAAATTCTTATGGAACCACAAAAAACCCTAAATAGCCAAAGCAATCTTAAGCAAAAAGAATAAAGCTAGAGGCATCACACTACCTGACTTCAAAATATACTACTAAGCTTTAGTAGTGAAAATATCATGGCACTGGCAGAAAAACAGACACACAGACAAATGGAAGAGAGCAGAGAGCTGAGAAATAAATCCATACATTTGTAGTCAGTCAATTTCAACAAAGATGCCAAGAACACATAAGAGGGAAAGGATAATCTCTTCAATAAACGGTGTTGGGACAACAGGATATTCACATGCAGAAGAATACAATTAGACCTTCTGCTCAGACCATATACAAAAATCAACTCAAATTACACTAAAGTCTTAAACATAAGACCTATAACTCTAAAATTTCTAGAAGAAAACATGGGAAATCTCTGACACTGGTTAGGGCAATGATTTTTGGATATGATCAAAAGCACAGGCAACAACAGCAAAACTAGACAAATGAGATTACATCAAACTATATAGCTTCTGCATGGCCAAGAAAACAAAACAGCAGAGTGAAAAGACTACCTCCAGAATGGGAGAAAATATTTGCAAACCATACATCTGATAAGGGGTTAATATTCAAAATATATAAGGAAATTAATAGTAAGAAAACAACCTGATTTTAAAATAGGCAAAGGATTTGAATAGACATTTCTCAAAGAAGATGTATAAATGGCCAACAGGTATGTGAAAAGGTGCTCAACATCACTAAACATTAGAGAAATGTGAATTAAAACCACAATGCTATATCACCAAACGCAGGCTGTTATCAAAAAGATGAAAGATAACAAGTGTTGGCAAGGAATTGGAGAAAAGGGAACTTTCAGACGCTGTTGGTGAGACTAGTACAGCCATTATAGAAAACAGTTTGGAAGTTCCTCAAAACAGTAAAAACAGAACTACCGTATTATTCAGTAATCACACCACTGGTTATATATCCAAAGAAAATGAAAACAGTATGTCCAATATTTCTGTACTCCCAAGTTTATTGCAAGATTTATTCACAATGGACAAGATATGGAGTAAACCAAATTGTCTATCAATGGATGAATGGACAGAGGAAATGGGATACATATACACAACAGAATACTATTCAGCCATAAAGAAGGGAATTCTGTCATTTGTGATAATATGAATGAACCTAGAGGACATTAGGTTAAGTGAAATAAACCAGGCACAGAAAGACAAATGTCACATTATTTCACAGATGTGCAATCTGCAAAATTTGAGCTCATAGAAGTAGAGAGTAGAATAGTGGTTACCAGGGGCTGACAGGGATGAGACGGGGGAGATTTGGGGCGATGTTTATCAAAGGATATACAATTTCAGTTAGAAGGAATATGTTCAAGAGATCTATTTTGTGACAGAAAGACTATAGTTAATAACAATACATTCTTGAAAGTTGCTGAAAGTAGATTTTAAGTGTTCTCAACACAAAAAATAACTATATGAAGTAATTGTATATGTTAATTAGCTCAATTTAGCCATTCCACATGTATGCATATTTTAAAACATCATGTTGTACACAACATATTTATTGATTAAAAAGTAAAAAGTTCACATGGCAAAGGCACAAGACTAGAGATAAAATTGGATTTTGTTGGAAAGAGAACAGAAATGGGGAAAGCCTGAACATTTAAGCACCTCCAAAATGCCTCTCACTGTGAATTATCCACCCCAGAGTAGAAACGTTCTCTCCCCAGTGCCAACATAAAATGGGATTTCCTGAATGCAACCCATGGGCAATCAGCACATTGCATCCACCTCACATTTGAGTAGGGGAGGTACAAGCCAAAACTGTAGATTCAATCTGGAAGCAAGGTTTTTATTATATCAGAGGACTTATCATCAATGTCTGATAAATTAAGAGTTAGCATTGGCAGAATACATCAAGAGTGGAAAACATAAGAACATGTTTCGTCATAGTCTCCTAGCATAATGAAATTCTGAATCCCTGCTTGTCTTAATCTTCCATCCATTCTGTCAGCTATACTTAGTAATATTTCCCAGAAAAATGAGGCAGTGCTTTTTTCCCCACATTAAATTACTTTAAGTCAGTTTGTTTTTCCATTAGGAATTCCTTGTCACAGAATTAAAAGGAGTGCCCATTCTCTGAATAGATATACTTTAGAGTTCACTTGACATAGCTTTTTCAGAGGATATTTTTCCCTTGGACTTACAGGCAATATTATGGAGTCTCCTGAAACATTTAGAAGTTTATGTAAGCTAATACTCTAGAGAGGAAAATGTGAGATGGACACCAGGTGAACTTCCCAATGCTGGAAATATTTCTGCAGAATGAATCGAGAGTTTATACATCAGATTCACTACAGGCAGGAATTTGAAAACACCTGGGAAACCTGAAGCCTTCTTGTGAAGATTACTTTAGTTCAGACAACCTCAGAATTGAAAAGTGGATTTCTTATTCATTTCTTGTCTAGCATAGACAACATCAGTAAGGTATACCTTGCCAAAGATGATGTCAGCCTTAAAGACAAAAGATTTGACATGATTTCAAAGAAATGTCTTAGAGAATTCTGGCTTTCCTCGAAATAAGCCATACTTATCTGGAGAAGAGGCCATGAGAATTCACTGTTCCTGCTTGTTAATGCATACTTTTGTGGGTCTGGATTTTCTGCAGCCTGCTGTCAAGTAAAAAATGGTTAAAATTAATTACTTGTCAATAATATGTGTATTGCCATTTGAATGACCACTTGCCAATTCAGATTACTATTCATATCTGTTATACTAACAGCAGTCTTCATATTAAAAGTTACTAGGATCAGAATCAAACTTTAATTTATACAAGGTGAACTTAGTTTCATTTTTAAGTGAAGTGGCTATGAGCTGTATAGTAAAATAAGTATAATTTTAGAATTTTCATTTTGTGAAGGAAATAATATTTCTAATGCAATACAATAAATTTTAGGTAAACTTTTGAATGCAGGTGTTGAAATATATTGCATGAAGCAGCATTGGAACAGGTTCATAGATTTCTTCAGTCTTAATAAAGCCTATGGCCCCAAAAGATTGAGTCACTTTTATACAGTTTACATTTGTTTTTATATTTTTCAGTGATTGGCAATATATGCTACATGCATGTATTGTAAATTTTCTATGTAATAGTTTTTGGTGATCAACATGTCTTCCGACTTCCATAGTGTAAAAAGGAAAAATTGACATTTTTACATCCCCTTAAGATTGGAACCCCAAATATTGTTTTTGTTGCCTGTGCTTTTGTTGCCACACCTAAAAAACCACTGCCGAGACCAAGGTCAAGAAGATTTTCCACTGTTTTCACCTATACGTTTTTTGGTTTTAGATCTTACATTTAAGTCTTTAATCTATTTCAAATTGATTTTTATTTATGGTATAAGACAAGGGTCCAATTTTATTCTTTTGATTGTGAATATTTAGCTTTTCCAACATTACTTATTAACAAGACTAGCCCTTCTTCATTATGTATTCTTGGTGCTTTTGTCAAAGATTAGTTGATCCTATGTTTGTAGGTTTATTTCTTTCTCTATTCTGTCCCATTGGTTTGTGTGTCTGTTGTATGCCAGTGCCATTCTGATTTGATTACCACAGCATTAGAGTTCGAAATCGGTGAGTATATTGCCTCCAGCTCTGTTCTTTTTGCTCAAGATTGCTTTGGTTATTCATGGTCTTTGTGGTTCCATAAAAATCTTAGGATTTTTTTTTTTCTATTTGTGTGAAAAACGCTAATAGAATTTTGATAAGGATTCCATTCAATCTATAGATCAATTTGGGTAATGGGCTTTTTAACAATATTAATTTTTCTAATCTATAAGCATGAGATATCTTTTCATTTATTTGTATCAATGTCTTATAGTTTTTATTGCAAGATCTTTCCCCTCCTTTCCCCTTTGTTAAATTTATTCCTATTTTATTCTTTTTGATACTATTGTAAATGGGATTGTCTTCTTAATTTATTTTGCAGATAGTTTGCAGATAGTGTACAGAAACATAACTGACTTTTATTTATTTATTTTTTTTATTTATTTTTATTTTTTTATTTCAGCAAATTATGGGTGTACATACGT
>NW_012147797.1:1116650-1126410 GCF_000956105.1 Propithecus coquereli | reverse complement strand
TTTCCAACTTGGATACCTTTTATTTCCTTCTCTTGCTCAATTGCTCTGGCTAGAAATTCCAGCACTATGTTAAATAGAAGTGGTGAGAGTGGGCATTCTTGTCTTGTTCCTCATCTTAGAGAAAAAGCTTTCAGCTTTCCCCATTATACTCAATTTTAGCTGGGTTTCTCATATATAACTTTTATTATGTAGAGGTAAATTCCTTCTATACCCAATTTACTAAGAGTTTTTATTATAAAAGGATGTTGAACTTTGTCAAATGGTTTTCATCATCTATTAAGTTGATCAAATGATTCTTATACTTCATTTTGTCAACGTAGTGTATCACATTATTGATTTTCATGTGCTAAACTATCCTTGCATCCTAGGGATAAATCCCACTTGATTATGATGTATAGTCCTTTTAATGTGCTGTTGAATTTTTTTTGCCAGTATTTTGTTGCGAATTTTGTATCTATATTAATCAGGGATATTGGTCTGAAATTTCCTTTTATTATAGTGCTCTTATCTGGCTTTGGTATGAAGGTAATGCTGGTCTCATAAGATGACTTTGGAAGTGTTCCCTCCTACGTGGTTTTTTGAAAGAGTTTGAGAAGGATTGGTATTAATCCTTCTTGCAATACTTGGTGGAATTCACCTGTAAAGCCATCTGATCCAGAGTTTTTCTTCTTTGGGAGATTTTTGATTACTGATTCATTCTCTTTACTTATTAATGATCTACTCAGGTATATTATTTCTTCATGATTTGGTCTTGGTAGTTTGTATGCATCTAGGAATCACCCATTTGTTTCTAGACAATCCAATTCGTTGGCATATGAATGTTCATAGCAATCTCTTATGATCCTTTGTAATTCTGTGACATAGTTGTAATACTCCCTCTTTCATTTATAATTTTGTTTATCTCTCATTTTTTCTTGGTTTGTCTAGCCACAAGTTTGTCAATGTTGTTAATCTTTTCAAAAAAACAACTGTCTTGATCTTTTCTATTATTTTTCTAACCTCTATTTCATTTATTTTTACTCCAATCTTTATTTTTTTTCTTTATATTAACTTTAGGTTTAGTTATTTTTTCTAGTTATTCGAGATGTGAAGTTAGGTTGTTTATTTAAGATCTTTCTTTTTTGTTAATGTAGGCCTTCATCACTATAAATTACCCTCTTAAATCTGCTTTTGCTGCATCTCATAAGTTTTGGCATGTTGTTTCTAATTTTCTTTGTCTAAAGATTTTTGATTTGCCTTTTGATTTCTTCTTTGACTCATTGGTTATTCAGAAGGGTGTTGTTTAATTTCCACATATTTGTATATTTTTCAAGATTCCTTCTGTTATTTATTTCTAGTTTTATACCATGTTCTCAGAAAACATACTTGATGTGATTTCAATCTTCTTACATTTATTAAGACTTGTTTTATGGCCTGACATATGATATAGCCTGAAGAATGTTCCCTGTGTGCTTGAGAATAACATGTATTCTACTGATGTTCTGTGGAATGTTCTGTATATGTCTGTTAGATCCATTTGTTCTATGGTGTTATTCAAGTCTACAGTTTTCTTACTGATTTTCTGTCTGGACAATCTACCCAAGAAAATGGGGTACTGAAGCTTCCTACTATTATTATATTGCTGCCTATGTCTCCCTGCATTTTTGTTAACATTTGCTTTATAATAGTAAATGCTCCAATGTTTAGTGCATATGTATTTACAATTCTTATATCTCTTAATGAATTAACCTCTTTTTCATTAGTGACCTTCTTTGTCTCTTGTGACAGATTTTGTCTTATATTTTATTTTGTCTGATAAAAATATAGCCACCCCTTCATTCTTTGTTTACCATTTTTATGGAATATCCCTTCAGTGTCAACCTGTGTGAACTTAAAGCTAAAGTAAGTCTCTTGTAGAAACATATTTTGGGATTTTATGTTTTTAATCCATTCAGCAACTTTGTTTTTTGATTAGAGAATTTATCTGTGTACATTTAAAATAATTATTGATAAGTAAGGACCTCACTACTGCAATTTTATTCATTCCTTTCTTATTGTTTTATAGTTTCTTTGTTCCTTTCTTCTGCTCTTGTCTTCCTTTGTGATTTGTTGATTTTATAGTGGTATTCTTTTATTCCTTTCTCTTTATTTTTTGCATATCTACTAGAGGTTTTTTCTTTGTAGTTACCATGGGTCTTACAGAAAGCATCTCACAATTATTACACTTTCTTCATGAATCTGAATGTCCATATCCCTCTCAAGATTTGGGAAGTTGCAGTCAGTATTTCTCCAAATAAACTTTCTATCTTTTTTTCTTTCTTTTATCCCTCTGGAACTCCTATAATTAATATGTATATATATATGCGCTTGATAGTGTCTCATGGGTACTTTTTGCTTTCTGTATTCTTTTTTCTATTGTTTTTCCTTTTATTTCTCAAACTGGCTAATTTCAAATGACCTTTTACTTTTCTAATTATTTCTTCTGCATGATCAAATCTGCTTTTAAAGCTGTCTTGAATTTTTTTGGTTTTGTCATTGTATTCTTCAGTCCAGGATTTCTGCTTGGTTTTACGATTTATATTTCTTTATTATACTATTCACATTGCCCTTTATTTTTCTAATTTCATTTAGTCATTTGTCTATGTTTTCTTGCATCTCATTGAGCTTCTCTAAGATGATTATTTTGAATTCTTTTTCAAGCAATTTGTAAATCTCCATTTATTTGGGGTCTAATGGTAGAGCTTTGTTAGTTTCTTTTGGTGGCATCTCATTTGCCTGATTCTTTGCTATTCATGAAGATTTGCATTGGTGTCTGTGCATTTGAAGGAGCAGACACCTTTTCCCATCTTTACAGACTTGTTTTGGCCGGTAAAAACTTCCTCCTGTTGAGTTCCCAGGCTTATGAAATTGCTTCTGGGATCACGGTTGAATGGGATTGGAGCTAGGTCACATGTCTGCTACTGGGTCTACAGAGGGATCTGTGGTTGGTGGGCCTTTTATCAGGGGATCAAGTGGATGTGTATCCTGTCTGGTCCCTAGGTGAACTGGATTACCACTGAGGTCTGCAGGCCTGCCTCTGGGGGCAGAGATGTGCATGTTTCCTTCTGGGTCCCTATGGAGCAGGATTGCTCTCAGACCACAGCTGAGAGGGGCTGTAGTTGAGTTACAGGGCCATTTCAGGGTCCGTAGGCAGGACCAAAGTTGGTGGTCACTATCACCTAAGACATGAGTGGATGTGCCTCTTTCTGGGTCACTTGGTAGATGGTTCTGGTAGTAGTACTGAGGCCAAATGGAGCTGTAACCAATTCCACAATAGGGTGCGATTATTTCTGAGTCTGGAGCTGGAACCATAGTTGGTGAACTTGCTGCATGGGTGTAGATCTCCTTTCTCAAAATGGTCCTCATAGATCTTGGCCTCCACCAGTATTTCACAGCTTTGTACATGAATCCCATAGGTCTCACAAAGGTATTTTTCACTATGGATGGCTGAAAAATTACTGTTGCTATGTGGAATATGAGCAGGGGATCTCTTATTTTGCCATCTTGCTGATGTTTCCCTCCTCTTTAATTTGCTAATATAATTATTTATATTGATTGAATCCTAAATGTAAAGCCAACCTTGAATTCCTGGGATAAACTCCACTTGGTCGTGATGTATTATTCTTTTTATATATTGCAGGATGTGTTGTGCCAAAATTTTGTTAAGGAATTTGCTTCTGTGTTAATAAAGTCTAGTGCTCTATAATTCTCCCTATAGTTTTCCTTTCTTGATTGATTGATAGAGACATCTTGCTAAACATGAGTTTGTGTTAATCTCTCTGACTTTAATGCAGTACCAAAGGGTTTATTGTAGCTTTTTCTTCCTGATAGCAGTTGGCTATCTGTAGCTCCAACAGTAAAAATCCTGGCTCTCAACACCCACCACTCATCTTGTGTGTATTTTTATAAGCTCCTTCTTGTCTTTAGCCTTACAGTTTCCAGTCAAACATTTACCAAGGTTAAGTCAGTCCCTACCCATCTCCCCTTTAGTGTGGTTATGTCACATATTTGTAATACAGTTACCTTCATTAGTTACAGTTTGCGTCCTGGAGTACCCAGCATTTTGGTTGATGTTCTTTTTTTTATTATTATTTAAGTTTGCATACTTTAAATTTAGCTCTTTGGGATATACAGTTTTATGGGTCTTGACAAATGCATGAGCCCTGTGTCCACAACTCAGTACCATATAGAACAGTTACTCTATGTGTCCTCTTTGTAGTCAACTCCCCTTCCCCACTCCATCAACCACCAGCAACTACTGATCTGTTTCTCATCTTGATTGTCCTATATTTTCCAGATCATTTTAATGCAGTCATATAATAGGTAGCCTTTTCTGTCTGGCTTCTATTGGTTGTCAAAATGCATTTAAAATTTATCCATGTTATAAGAAACAACTAATTTCTTTTTATTGCTGTATAGTATTGCATTGTTTCTCCATCCTCCATCAGAGGACATTTTGATTTTTATCAGTTTTAGTGATTATGAATAAAACTACCATCAAAGGTTTTATGTGTGAACATAAATTTTCAAATCATCTGGTGAATACCTAGAAGTATGATTACTGGGCCATATGGTAAATCTATGTTTAACAATAACAACAAAATTACCAAACTGTCTTCCAAAGTGCCTGGATCATTTTGAATTCCTGTAAACAATAAATGTTCCATATCCTCATCTATATTTGATATTGTCAGTTACTTATAGATTTTAGTTATTTTAGTGAGTGTATTGTTTTAGTTTGTATTTCCCTAACTGCAAATGATGTTGAACATCACTTCATATATTTCTTTTCAAACTGTATATTTTTGAACTTTTATTTAGATCATTTGTCAGTTTTTTATTGGGTTGTTTTCTTAGGATTGAGTTTTAAGAATTTTTATATATTCTAGTTAAAGTTCTTTATCAGATATATGATTTACAAATATTTTCTCTAAGTCTGCAGTTTTAATCTTTTCATTCTCTTAACAGTGTCTTTTGCAGATCAATTTTTAAAATTTTGTAAATGTCTACTTCATTGATATTTTCTTTCATAGATATTGCTGTCAGTGCTTTATCTAAAAACTGATTGCCAAAGTCAAGATTTCTCCTATATATTCTTACATATTTTATAGTTTCATGTTTTATGCTTTGGTCTATGATCTAAGTTTTTTATAAAGTGTGATGTATGTGCTGAGGTTTATTACTTTTTTTTTCTTTTGCATATGATTATGCAATTTATCTACCATTTGTTGAAAAGAATATTCTGTTTTTATTGAATTGCCCTTGAATCTTTCTCAACAATTTGTCAAATATATTCGTGTGGATCTGTTTCTGGGCCTTCTATTTGATTTCTTGATATATGTCTCTATCCTTTCTCTAGTATCACATTGTGTTGATTGCTGAAGCATTTAGAATAAGTCTTAAAATTGGAAAATATGAGTTCTTCAACTTTTTTTTTTTACAGAATTGTTTAGCTAATCTAGTTTCTTTGACTTTGCATATAAATTTTGGAATCATCTAGTCAATATTTACTAAATTCTTGAAGGGTTTTGATTAGGATTGATTTGAATACATAGAACAAATGGAAAACATTAATATCTTAGCAGCACTGATATTTCTAATTCATGGACATGACATCTGTCTCAGTTTCTTTAGATTTCTTTTATTTCTCTCATCAGTGTTTTATGGTTTTCCACATAAATATCCTGCACATAATTTGTTAGATTATACATAAGTAGTTACTTTTGGGGCTGTTATTATGGCTTTTAAAAATTCTACATTCCAGTTGTTAACTTCTGGTATGTTGGAATACAACTGGCTTTTTAAATGAACCTCACATCTTGCAACTTTAATTAAACTCATGGATTATTTCCAGAAAAAACATATAGATTCATTGACTTTTTCTACATGGGAAATTATGTCATCTTAATAAAGAGAGTTTTATTCTTTTCTAATCTGTATGCTTTTTGTTTTTCTTATCTTATTGCACCAGCTAGGACTTTTAGTATGCTATTGAGCAGGAGTGCTGAGAGAGGACATCTTTGCATTGTTCCAGATCTTAGGGAGAACACATCAGTCTCTCACCATTAAGGACAATGTTAGCTTGTAGACTCTTCATAGATACTCTACATCGGGTTAACTATTTCACTTTCTATCACAGTTTGCTGAGAGTTTTCATCATAAATGGATGTTCCATTTTGTCAAATGCCTTTTCTGCATCTATTGAGATGATCATATGGTTTTTTTTATTCAGTCTGTTAATATGATCAAATTCACTGATTGATTTTCCAATATTGAACTAATCTTGCAGTCTGTGGATAAATTCCACTAGGTCATGATCTGTTATCCTTGTAATACATTGCTGGATTAAATTTGCTAATATTTTATTAGAAATTTTTGTGTCTATATTAATGAAACATACTGGCCTGAGGTTTTCTTATAATGTTTTTGTCTGGTTTTGGTAATATGCTGGAGTCATAAAAAAGTCAGGAATTTGGGAAGTGTTCCTTTGGACTTTATTTCCTGAAAGTCAAATAAAATAGGTGTTGTTTATTTTTTAAATGTCTGGTAGAATTTATCATTGAAATCATTTGGTCCTGAAGTTTTATTTTTTACAAAGCTTTAACTATAATTTCTTTAAAAGACATAGGACTAGTTTATCTACTTCTCTGGTGAATTTGGAAGTTTGTGTCTGTCAAAGAATTGGTCCATTTCATCTGTTGTTGAATTTATTGACATAGTTTTTTTTAATTATTCTTTTAATGTTGGTGGGATCAGTAGTGGTATCTCCATTTGATTCTTGATATTAGTAAGTCATGTGTCCTGTTTATCTTGATTAGGTTAGCTAGGGTGTAGACTTCAGCTAATAAAGCAATGCAATTTATGAGAGGTGCATGGAAAGATAAAAACAGCAAGAAGATAATTAAAGAGGAGCACAGAAAACCAAATTGATGTCTTTAAAAAGGTAGACATACATCAAATTCTGCACTCTAAAGAAATTATCTTCTTGTCCAGGGTTCATTGAACAGACAAATATTGACCATTGACTCCACAAAGATAACTTCCTAAAAAGCCAAATGAATTGCTCAAACACTGCTATATGCAACATTCTCTCATCACACTACATAAAAACTAAACATTAATTAATGATAGATATCACAAACAACAGTGGTAGCAAATCCTAGTAATTCTAATCTTGGATATTAAGCACTTCGCAGGAGAAGCTGAAACTTCCTGCCATGTAAAACAAGATAAAATGAGAGGAAATCAAGCCTACTAAGACATATCAATTTCCCTTTGAAATGTCAATTCAATCAGAATGACCCGAGTGCATGGAACCAGCCAGGTAAGAAAATCGGTTTGAAGCAGTGGGGTAATTGAATAATGTGTGGTTACAACAAATAATTCAGATATTTACCATTATCATTATAAGACTGGTAAGATTCGGTAAAAAGATAACCTACAAAATAGAAAATTAAAGGATTCACATCCATTTCACATACAAGGTAGTGACAATGATTGCCTTATTTAATTTTCCTTAGACTTCTTTTCAGGCCATTTTAATCCTGCAAATTTGTCAGTTCCATTGCATATGCAAATTTGTCTAAAGTGTCAAAATACATATTTGTTTCAAAAAACAAAATTGCACTCCTACTTTCCCTTATAACTTCATCTTTCTATTATTCACTGCAAAATACATTGGCTCAAATGGCAACGTAAAATGCTTTTAACGTTTCTTATCTGAATTCCTGGTTAACCCAACAAGGGTGGTTTCTGTCTCTAACACTTCATTGCAATCAGTCATTAAGGTCATGTTTTGCTGCCTTATATCTACTTTGCTTAATCTCATCAACACCATTAACCTAATAGAACAGTGGGTATTTTTTTTTCTTTCTCCCCCTCCCCTTGAATGAGATTCCCTCCTTTTCTTGTACATTCCTGATACCAGGCATGAAATAAATTTGTGATGAAAAAGTTACAATAATAATTATTCAACATTTAAGCAAACCATACATCATGGCAAAAAATATTCCAACATATGTTAAAAAACAAAATAAAACTTCATTCAGCTTAACTACCATTTCTATATTTTAGTTGAAATAATATACCTTTCCTAAAATATATCATAAAATTAATGATAAATTAACCATGTTGCTCAAATGATGTAAAATGAATGACTTCTTCTAAAACAAAAAATGCATACATACAATGCAGTTGCTTTGTTAATTTAGACATTTTAGACATAATTTTTCAAGCTGTTTCAGTGGCCTGGAGCCAAATTTTATGCTTCAGGTGAACAAAAATCTATCCTTTCCAAATGAACAGTACGGATTGGCAGTTCACTTAGAGGAGAGAAATGTTTAATGTATTTTCTTTGCTATAGCTATCAATAATGATATAAACTATAAAATATAAAAAGAACTCCTTTGTGAAGAATTAGTTTTGCTTCACCTCTGTGTTAAGTTAAATGCAATATGTATTCACAGAAAAACAAAAATTTAAACTAGAATGTAGTACTATGTCACATCAGTTTTAAAAGGCTTACTTATGTCTCAGCCATATGGATGAACATCAGAAAAATAATGTCAACTAGATGTATGTTTTCAGCAAACGAAAAAAAAATGTGTTTTCATTTTCTGGCTTAAAATATTGCTGTTCTAAATGTTTTTCCCCCAAAGCTCATTAATATACCATACATCTAAAATAATACCAGTGAATTATGAAACTGTAAATTATTTAGTGTTTGAATAAATTAATAATGGATCTCAAAGTATGGAATAAATCCACATAGCATGTAGCACACCATTACCTCTTCATGTGCTAATGGTTTTTAAAACTATGAAATTGGATTATTTTCCAATAAAACATACCATAATTATGTGATGATTACAATAGGGAATTAAGACCTAGTAAAAAGTAGTCACCAAGCTTTGTTGAAAATTAATAAGGAAAGGAGACAGTGATTATAACTTTACGGCAGCAAATAGAAAAATGTGTAATAGTTTCAGTTGCAGGTAAATAAAATGGATTCTAACAGTATTGTTTGCCTTGGAATCTCCTGGGAGGAAAACTGATAAATGGAAGAAATTAGGTCAAGATAGGGGTAGGTTTTGGGCAGTAAAAGGGAGGCCTCTGAAAAGAGTTGGAAATGGAAAATATGGGCCAGATTAGAAGAAAAATGCAAGTGTTGTGTTGTATTTTAAGAACATACAATGCTATGTCAGAGTGAGTAAGGGGAACAAAGAGGCTGAACAACATAAATGCCCCCTATTTCAAATTAAATTAACAAGTCCAGTTTTTAATGTGTGGATTCCTAAAAAAAAAGAGGCAGAGAAGTCAAGAACCAAACAACAGAGCTCAGACTTCTATTTGTGATTTAACTGTGATTGGACACACTACTCATCAATATCTTCATCCAAAAAATAATTCATGCGTGGACAAAAATTTCATATTATTTTATAGTCTTCCCTTTTCTTTTAGTGTACTTTCCTATATAACCAAAATATTATTATTGAAGTTATTTTTATTTCTTGCCTTATGAAAAAAGTAGTATTGTTATATGGGCATATTTAAAATAAACTTTAGAGTTTACATGTTTAATTTCAAAAATAATTTGTTTGTTTTGAGACAGGGTCCCGCCCTGTTGCTCAGGCTCGAGTGCAGTGGCACCATCATAGCTCACTGCAACCTCAAACTCCTGGGCTCAAGCGATCCTCCTGCCTCAGCCTCCTGAGTAGCTGAGACTACAGGCATGCACCACCAC
>NW_012147797.1:1103447-1104820 GCF_000956105.1 Propithecus coquereli | reverse complement strand
CAGCACCATTTATTGAATAAGGATTCTTTTCCCCAGTGTATGTTTTTGTCTGCTTTGTCAAAGATTAGGTGGTTATATGAAGATGATTTTATATTTGAGTTCTCAGTTCTCTTCCACCGGTCAATGGCTCTGTTTTTGTGCCAGTACCAAGCTGTTTTGATTACTACAGCCTTATAATAAAGGTTTGAAGTCTGGTAAGTTGATACCTCCCGTTTTGTTTTTATTGCCTAGAATTGTTTTTGCTATGCGGGGTCTTCTCTGGTTCTATATGAAGCATAAAATTAATTTTTCTATGTCTGTGAAGAATGATGTTGGTATTTTAATAGGGATTGCATTGAATCTGTAGATCTCTTCGGGTAGTATAGACATTTTAACAATGTTGATTCTGCCGCCCCATGAGCATGGTATGGTTTTCCACCTGTTTACGTCCTCTGCTATTTCCTTCCTCAGTGTTTCATAGTTCTCCCTATAGAAGTCTTTTACCTCCTTAGTTAAATATATTCCTAGATACTTTTCTTTGTTGCTATTGTGAAGGGTATTGAGTCTTTAATGTCGTTCTCAGTTTGACTGTTATTGGTGTATATGAATGCCTCTGATTTGTGTCTATTGATTTTGTACCCTGAGACTTTACTGAATTCATTTATCAACTTATTGAAGAAGCTCAGGAGGATTTATCAGGGAGGGAAGATACATAAATATGAATGTATAGTACTAATTTAAAAGAAAACAGTAAAGAAAGCATGAAAGTAGTATGAAGTTACAAAAAATGGAGAAATTCTTTTTTCCTGATAGTTTCAAGAAAGTCCACCTAGGAGAAGTAATGTTTGAAATGAACATTCCTCCTGTTCTTTACCCCCTCCCCTACTTCCCTTTCCATATTCTAGGTTTTTTTGCTCTGCCAATAAGTCCACTTAAACTACTTGTGTAGTACCTTCAATTCCTTCATAAGGGATTTGAGGAAATTCCTACTTAATACTTAAGGTTCATTTCAAGCATGATTGTTATAGGCTGAATGTTTGTGTCCCCTTCAAAATTCATACGATGACTCCCTACCCTGATGTGATGGTATTAGGAGATAGGGCCTTGGGAGGTAATTAGGATTAGATGAGATTATAAGGGTGGAGCCCTCATGAATGGGATTAGTGCCCTCATAAGAGTATGGAGCGAGCTTGCCAGGAGAAGTTAGTTGTCTACAACTCAAAAGAGGGTCCTCAGCAGAACCCAGCTGTATTGGCAAGCTGATCTCAGATTCCAGCCTTTCGAACTATGAGAAATCAGTCTCTGTTATGTATTAGCTACCCAAACTATGTTAATTTACTATTGCACTCTGAATTAAGATGATGATCTAAAACCTTAGACACAGTTTAGTTACA
>NW_012147797.1:1101548-1103397 GCF_000956105.1 Propithecus coquereli | reverse complement strand
TTAAACACTTAAGGACCTGAGTTACCTTGAATTGGTCAGATAATTATTTTTACTACCAGACACAGATTGGGTTCCACGAGCTACAGACAAATTTGAATTAGGAAGAGATATAGTTACAAAGGAGCATTCTGTAATTGGGTCTATTTTATAACTGTAACTATTGAAGCATATTATAAACTGAGTGCATTGCCCTACTCTCTTCTTACATTCAGAGTTACTCTTGATAAGTCTGAAAATTATCATAGTCAATGTTTTTTAGCAGCTTATTAGGTCTAAGGTACTATTCTAAGCATTTTAAGGTCTTAAGAACCATAAATGATAGAAACTATTATTATCTTTATTTTGTGGTTGAAGTAATTGAGACACAGGTCAAATAAATTCCCTGACTCACGTGCTTAGTAAATTGCAGCACCTAACTCTAGAGCTCTTGTGCTTTAATGCTACATTACACAGCTTCACATGATAGTCACTCTCATTACTTTTTAAGTGACTTTTTGAAAATGTCTTCAGAAACTTTTAATATCTTATTCATTGTTCTGAAATTTAATGCAAATATGTCTAATTATAAGTCTTGAAATTCAAAGTGATGGGCACTTTGTGGGCTCTTTCATTCTGAAAATTGTGTCTCATTCAAATCTGTTTTATCCTATTCATTGTCTTTTTTTCTTTCTTTTGTGGGAATCCACAAGTACTAAAATAATGGGGGCTTGATTCTGGAGTGCAAATGTCCACACTAGAGGGCTTTTCCCCTCATTTTTCCTAAATATTTTGAGTAAGAGGAGAGGCAAAATGAGAATAGACTAGATTTGCTGAGATGATGAACAAACTATGAAGCTTAGTGACTTTCAAAACAGTAATGACTGGCATCTCTGCTCTGTCTTTTCACTTTGGGATGCAGGCTGATAAAGCAATATCTCAATGTGGCTAGCCTACGATTGATGGAAAGAAAGTTCTAGAAGGTTCTGGAAGGGTAACAATTACACGATCCTGCCTGAAAGGGGCCCACATCACTTATTCTAACAATTCATTGGCTACAACTAGTCACATGGTCCTATACAATCATCAGTGAATTAGTTCAGGAATAAATATAGACTGCTTATGATTTGTGTACTCAGTATTAGTAAGTTGTTATCTAACAACAATTATTCAGTACATGCATGTTCACTGAATTTCAGCCCTATTTTCCATTTCTATACTTTACCATACTAAATCTGAAATTAGAGTTTCTCTGAGGTGCTCTTTTGTATTTTGACTCCTACCTTCTTCCTTACAGCATATATCGTGTATTAATAGCATGTCTAGTTTGCAGCTCCTCTGCCTATTTCACCCAATGACCCAAACTCAGTTACATTCTGTGTTCAAGGAAAGTGTTGCTCTTTCTCACTGGTCAGTGACACTCACTTTCTACTTCCTGTTCTCAGTGTTAAGTCTTCTGTTCTTCTTTGTAATTCTATACATTTATTCCAGGGCAATCTTACAAAGAATGGGGCCAAAGTATATGTATTATCTGCATATTTAAGGTGAAGTCAGAAAAATTTTTTTTCAGTCTCATATTTTATTCTTACATCGAAATACACCTAAATATATGAGGAAAAGTGCTTCAAGGATACTTTGAGGGTATTTTTTTTCACGAATTAAGAGTCTAAGTCTGTTCTTACTAGATTTAAGGGACAAGGATCATATCAAAATTTTAAGCTTTCATACTATAGTGGGATTATGAAAATAACTTATTTTTTTTATTTCTGCATATTATGGGGGTACAAATGTTTAGGTTACATTGCCCTTGCCTCCCCACCCCAGTCAGAGCTTCAAGCACGTCCATCCCCCAGATGGTGCGTATTGCACTCAT
>NW_012147797.1:1099037-1101498 GCF_000956105.1 Propithecus coquereli | reverse complement strand
ACCAAGGCCAACAAATACTTTTCCATTTACTTATTTATCTGAAGTTTCTTAGTAGCATTTTTTTCTCATTTATTTTTCACATTTTCTGTTAGGATTTTTCTTTTCATCTTTTTATTCCTATTTTGCCATTTGTTCCTGTATATAAGAATACTCCTAATATCGTATATTAATTTTTCTCCCACCACTTTATAACTTAGTGTTTATAATATTCTCCAGGGTTAAGCTGGTACAGTATCATCAACAAATGATAACTTTATCTTCTCTCTTCCCATTTTTGAACTCATTTCTTTTTTCTTATTGCACTAGCTTCAAAATCACTCGAGTTAAAGTGTCATAATAAATTTGTTAGGTCATTTTGAATTTTTTATGGAAGTGGGATACTTTAGAATGCTTTGAAGTACTAAGGATCAGAGCGAATGAAAGCATATCTAAGCAGGGAATGGCTTGGAGAGGGTTCTGAAATGGAGCAGATGACTTATGTGGGCATTGAGAATTCTAAGAAATGATTTATTAACCTCATTTTACTGAGGGAGTAACCAAGGCAGAAGTAGCAACAGCCTTTTGCTTTTTCTGTTTTATCGAACATTGTTTGGTTTGCTGTCTTTCTCTTAACCAGTTTCTGATGCTGATTTAGGAATAATATTTGGGCTGCTTTGGCTATCACCTCTCCCTTTTCTGTGCTCTTCCTTTAGTACTAAGGACTAAGTGTGTTCATGTCTTCAAATGTGTTATCAGTTAGGATCCACGGTCCACTTGGTCCCAGTGGTCACTCATGTTACTCTTGAAGTGACAGCTCTCCCTACCCTACGTGCCTCATTCCCAGTACTGGAGCTCAGGTTTTCTGGTGAGACTGAGTCCCAGTCCAACGTCTTATGATGTGCCACCTCAAGAGCAAAACTTTCAAATGTTCACTACATAATCTACAAGTTCCCAATCTTGGCTACATATTAAAATGATCCAGGGAAAAAATTACATGTCTAGGTTTCAACCCTACATGTCTAATTTCATTAGTCTGAGTTAGATTCCACAACTGTGTGGTCAGTCTGAAAACTACTGATCTTACTAGGCTCCAAAGTATCATCTGTCCTTTTCTTTCTTTACCTTTCTGGCTGACATTCTACCACTACATGGACACTCCTGGGTGCTTATGGCCCAATTAGCCCGAGTCTATCGGTATCCTCGGCCATTGTCCTCTGTATTACCCACCTGGTCCATGCTCCATTGTTGCCCTTGCGCACCTATTAGCCTATTCAAGTCTGGTAAATTGTTATTGGGCTGTAAGGAATAAGTATCGTTCACACTTTAGTTACTTACATGGGTAGTTAGTGACAAGGCCAGGGCCAGAAACCAGGTGTACTGTCTTCTAGACATCTGTTCTTTGCATTTTGCCCAAACGCCTTTAACTTATTTCATTATTTATTTTGCTATGTTCTAGATTCCTCTTCTTTCCCCACATTTAGTATACTCCCTAAATATAGATTGGTGATTATTTATTTTTTTATACATTTTCTACCTTTGTACACATATCTCATTTTAGACAATGCTGAAAAGATCATGATTCATTATTTCAAATAGTAACTAACATCTGGAGTAAATTAAAATGAGTCTAACTCATGTGCCACATGGTACAGAAGCTGGATGAAGTTTTTATTGAAGCTAGACATTGGTAATGTAATATGTAACGTACGTAGACTCTTTATCACATTTCATTCCACATGTCTTTGGACTTAGATGCTGTAATAAGGCATGATTGGATGATGAAAATCAATTGTATCTTTATCTTTTCAAAGAAATAACTATTTTGTTTTTACTTAGGTCCTGACAATTAGGCTTTAAAATGAATTACAAAATACAAATTATTTTTTATACCCTAACACTGAAAGGATCTTGAAATAAAGCAGTGAAAATGTGACTTAAAGCATTGCTTGCTGATGTTTCTCATCAGAAGTCATAGCTTTCTTATGCTTTGTTTGTTTCTCTTTAAACCATCAAGGAACAAGCAAGAGGCTGTTTTTTATATATGGTGGTCGATAATAAGGATTTTCTATTTTAGGAATAATCTACTTGGGAAGGGAAATTAATTCAAATGTATGGACTAAAACATTATTCCCAAAGATAATATTTCTATAAATTAAGGTACCATACTGAATATGTACATGAAATTTTATGGTTTAATATTGTGATCACTAAACAACTTAAAGGGATATCATATATTTGCCCTACAACAAATAATAGCAAATGTGGTATTAGTCAATATTATATTATCTAATACAGTTGAACTAAAAATGAAAAAATCATAAAATATCAAAGTGTTTGTATCTTAATCTCAGGAAACCACATTCTAATGATGTTATACATGAATTCTAGAGACATTCTTAGACTTTAAAGATGCAACTCATCTTAGATCACAGTCTCGATGTATTAGCTCACATTAAGTTATTTAGTAATAACTAAACTCTGG
>NW_012147797.1:1087195-1089317 GCF_000956105.1 Propithecus coquereli | reverse complement strand
GGTCTCCTATTCACCTCATTGGTAAGGGAGGAATTCCTACTGTAGAATTATGGGGATGGCTGAATGTACAATACTCAGTGCCAGGCAGATAAGATTGACAGCTGTTTATACTCATAGCCTAGGGAAGAAGGACACTGGACACCATTTGGGTTTATGTGTGGTTGTACTCAAGAACAGAGTGAACAGTCAGGGTCTGTAGGAAGCTCTATAGTACAGTATTAAGAGGACGGAGTTCTCTATGGCTCCACAGGGAGGATGTGATTGACTTTTGAACAATTCTACTGAGCTGGCAGGGAACTGAAACCCATTATTCAAAGATAAGCAGAAACTGTGCTGGTTCATTTGATAAGGAGAGGACCTGATTCCAAGACAGATTGAGGAGGAGAACTTGCATTTATGCTATTCAAGTCTGTCCCAGTTTCAGATGTCAAGGTGGTACATAATATTCCAAATTAATTTTAGGCTTTCCTATTAAGGTAGTTATTAAGAGTTGTTTTCTGGAGGGAATTTCTGGTGGTTCTTTCTAAGGAACAGAGTTATACATAGTCTTTAGCCGCATTTGCACAGCTCCAACTACATGAATGTTTCCCAGATCTCCACATTATCAATCTTTCAACATTAGCCTTAGGCCCTGATTACCTTGGTAAATCATTGACTACTATCCCAGTATAGATCCTGATCTCAGGCCATGACTTCCAGATAAAGTAGAAAATAAGACATAGTACCAATTTTCCTGCTTATAAAGAGTATTCCTTTTATTCATTTTATTTCATATTCAATCTTGAGTGGGACTTAGTACTGTAGAAGTCTTCTGTAAGTGATGCTAATGAATTGCACAGAGTTATCTATAGGGGTGGTGGTTATTTGTCCTCTTTCAGCAGGCATAAGAACAATCCACGAAGCCCTAGTTGGAATAACTGGAGAAGGGCATGAGTAGGAATGCTGAAGTCTGAGCACTCTACTCGCACGATTCATTTGTACCTTCTGGGTATTCTCGGGTCTAGTCTTAATACCACACTTCTACCTGAAGGATGGAATGCTACAGGGTATGCTTGACCCCTTAGTAATCTGGAATAGATGGATAATTTTGGACACATGATCAATTTGTGTCACATAGAAACATATTTGGTATGCAAGATTACGCATTTCATTTCCTCCATAGATTTTTTTTTTCAAATATTTTATTTTTTCTCCTTACTCACACTCTCACTCCTCCAAGGGAGAATTTGCTTGATGAAAGTTAGATACCTTTACTTAAACACTCAATTATTCTCCTAATGAGGCTTCTCATGATCTCCACAAAGAATCTAGATTTGATGCAGGCATTTTGAGCTCCAATGAATCTGTAGCTTGTAAGTTTGGATGACAGAGATACTTGCATTGATTGTATTCTAGACTACATGAACTTTCTCATGTTCAAGGCACCATTCAAATCTGGCAGTTATTAAGGCTACTCCATAAATAATTTGGAACGGCATGTTCAAAACTTTATGCTCCCATATCCAAAGAGGCCATTCATGCATTTTTTATTGTTTTTAATTTTTGGGGCTACATTTTTTTTTTCCTTAATGTTGGAGATTCTACCATGACCTTTTATGAGAGTTAAATACCAAAAGAAACTTCAGATGTGGAAGTTCTGTGCATTTTTGTGAAGTATTTTGCCAACAGTGTTATATTTATTTCTATGGTGCTCACATTTTTCTGCACCCCAAGGGTAGGGAAGGGCATAAGGGGAATTGGCAGCTTGCTTCTTGCTCAGGCAAAAAGATATCTCAACATTAATCTAGTTCTTTCAACAAGACTGACAGAAGAGATCAAATTGTATTAATTTCTTTTAGTACTCAGTATATAGTGTCTAAACATTAAAAGCTTGTTGAATGGATATATGAACAAGACCAAGACAATGAGAATAAAAAGATAGCAGGAACAATTTAAGTATAAGTTTTTAATAAAGTGGGCATGGCTCAGTTCTATTAAACTTCTCCTGTCTTTTTATGGCTATATTAAAAACTATAATGTTCTCACATTTCTCATTACACTATTGTTAAGAATAATAAAATGACTTAATAAAATAATTTACTTATCTATGACTCTAGATTTAAAATTCATGAATTTATATCTT
>NW_012147797.1:1070440-1086820 GCF_000956105.1 Propithecus coquereli | reverse complement strand
AATAACATGGGTCCTGAGATTGGACTGTGTGGAATGATATGGTGCAATTCTATGCAACGAAGATATGTTATTTAGTAGTAAGGACAAGGCCAAGCTATAGACAAGTCTACAGGTAATTCTTCCCACTTGGGTTGTATGCACTTTCCATTTCCTACTATAAGAGGTGACCTAATTAAATTTCAGAATATTTATAATAACTGACCCTTACTATAGCACTTAATATATGCCAAGCATTATTCTAGCCCTTCTACATTTATTAACCCATTTAAATTACAACAACTCTATAATGTTGGTACTATTATTATGTTAGTACTATTATTCTCTCAATTTTAGGGAGGCCAAGAAAGGTTACGTAAATTGTCCAGGATCACAGGACTAATAACTGAGAGTAGTCCAGAGGGGAGATGATGTTCACACTCGGAGATTGGTAAAGAAAATGGAAAAAAGTAGGCAGATATCCAATATAATTTAGAACTAAAAGTACTTGGCCTTAAAATAGGATTTTGGTGAGAGAAAAGGGGCATGGATTATGATGATTCCTAAACTTGGGGCTTGAGAACTCTGTGGATGATACTGTCATTTACTAAGTTGGGTGGAGGATGGAACCCTTCTAATGAAAAGGAGAATGCAAAGTGGTGGAGGTTACATTACAGTAAGAGTTGTAAAGGGACATGTTAGATTAAAGATACCTCTTTTCCTCAGCTGGGTTCAATGGGAAACAGGCTGAAATGGAGACTTATATACAGGTCGATTATTGCATGGACCTCCCAGGAACAATACCTGTGAGGGAAGGAAGCAGGATAGAGCAGAGACAGTGCTGATGTACAGTTGAAACAGAAGTGTCAGTCAATCTTGTGGGAAGCTCTGGAGCTGGGATGGCCCTCCAGAGATGGACTGTATTGAGACTTGTGCTCCAAGTTTTTATAACCTCCCCATCTATCCCCTTTGAAGTGGGTGTTACTTGGAGCAAAGAAGCTTCCTTCACCACAGGGTAATTTCTGGGGAGAATCTTAGCTATGAATCACAGTCAACTCTCCTGGAAGGTGGGAGAATGAGTGCCTAAGTCTTGAGGCACACTCCACACTTAGGTGGAGAAATCAAAATGGACGTCTAATATATCCAATTGGTTATAAGAATCTGAACGTAATGGAAAAATCAGCCTGGAGATATAAATTAGAGAACTTATAATAAGTATTCTTTACTCATATACCACAATGCCAAGGGAAAATATTAATATGTAATGGGCTGAATTATGTCCCCCTAGAAAGATGTATCCAAGTCCTAATCCCTGGTACCTATGAATATGACCTTATTTGGATAAGTCTTTTCAGATGTAATTAAGTTAAGGATCTGGAAATGAGATTGTCCGGGATTTAGAGTGGACTCTAAAGGCAGAGGCGGAAGTTAGAATTATGCTGCCAGCAGCCATGGAGCACCAGAAACTGGAATAGGCAAGAAAGGATTCTCTCTTAGAGGCTTTGGAGAGCATGTGGCCCTGCTGACACCTTGATTTCAAACTCCTGACCTCCCAAACTGTGAGAGAATATATTGTTTGTAAGCTACCCACTTCGGTAATTTATGGCAGCCCTAGGCAACTAATATCATGTATAATCAACTCCCTATGCCTAAGGGATAAAATAATATTAAGAACTAATGCCCTATAAGGATAATAAGAAGGATTTATATACTGCTAAGGAAATCATAGGAAGAAATTCTGTTGTTGTTCTTTGTGAGCTATTTAGGTCAAGTTTAGTAATATTCTGTATTTCTCTTATTTAACTTAGAAAATATGAAGGTCACAGCATTAGGGGAAGACTATTTAATAAATTATTTTTATATACATATTAATCCTGCTGTATGAAAGACATACTACTAAACTTTCATAAACATATTTAGAAATAGCCTGGAAGAGAAATTCACAAAATAAATGACAACTTGAGACATTGAGGCTTTTGAAACACAAGGAATAACTTTTGGTAGGTTTGAAGAAAAAGAACAGTTTCGGAGAAGTTGATGGAATCTGTTCTGTGAAGACCCCTCTCCTCCATTGTCATCAGAGGCAATACAAGGGGCGATGAAGGAGGCAGCCGCACCTGAGTACTGGCTGGCATAAGCACAGTGGTGTAAACACTTCGGTGTTATGGCATTGACGCATTTATGATCTTCACACCAGGAGGACAACAGCATTGACCAACGGGCTCCAGATTCATAATGACCTCAAGTTCTCAATGTCCCATGAAACAAATACAGCAGGATTTGAGACACTTTAGAGTCACATTCCTTCCTTTGGATTGGAGGGAGTGACTCAGACATGCTCAAATAAGCAGCAATCTAGTTTATAGGGCCATTCTCTATTAATAATTTAATAACTTAGTATCACCTTGCACCCTAACGGTATCCTTCAGGATGGAGATGCCCTGTAATAACACTTATGTAGAGATTATTAAGATGTGCACTTGGATGTTGAGAAACACACATTATAATTTTGAAAGCCCAGTTTTAATTTTTTGGGTCAACTTGAAGCTATAGGTTTTCAGGTTTAGCTTAATAATTCTCTTAGGTTTTTATTCATAATTTTCTTGATTCTCCATTGTTATTTCACACTATTCTTCTATTAAAGAACAAGGAATTCAATAAAAATGTATGTAGAAACCTTTTACTGCATTAGATAGTTAAATTGGGGCTATAGTTTAGCTATTTTTGGTATAATTGTCTTTCTTTAAACTATGTGTGCATATATGCATAGACATATGTGATACCTAGTGTGCACTTATCTAAAATCAATAATATAAATTTGCTGAGATCATTTTGCAATTTTGCTGATTTATTCAGTTTAATGCAGTTTGGGTGCAATGACATTTCACTGAAGAAACAAAGATTGGACTATCAGGGCAACATAGAATTAATTTTTTTAAACATTGTCTAGTTACAGATCACGTTGTATTAGAGACAGGTGAAATAAAACCAACTGGATTTGAGATTTTCTTGCCCTGACTGTATTGCTTATCATATTTTAAAAATCAAATGTGTTGCTCCTTTCTACTCATTTTACTCTTATTATCTGGAGGCTAAATTGTCTTGGCCCCCATCATTGGAGAGCTACTTTATGTCTGTCTTGAGGCTCTGTTGACTCTAACATTCAGGTGAATATGAGGAGTTCTCCATCAGCAATTTAATGGCTCAGTATTAAACTTTCTCTTGACTTCTGATTTTGCATCCCAATTTTATTTTTTTTAAATATCATACTTGTCTTATTTAAAAATAATCTATCTGATCTGCCTGCCAGCTTCTCTATGACTTTAGCCTGGCTCGTTTTTGCTAATCCTAGAATTCTGATTCTGGATTCTGACCCAGTCTCTCTGGTTAGATCTCTTCTTCATATTACCCAATTCTCTAGGATTCAGATAATTTTAAAAAACAACTTAAGAGGAGATTCTTGAGTTATGGCTGAGGTAGTCTGAAATGCAGGTTGACGTGTCCTGTTATGTTTTCCTGTAATCGTACTAAGTGGAGTGATGCTAAATTAGAGAAATAGAAGAAGCCCTCTGGAAGATGTGACAGCATAACCATTAATTAAACTGAGATGAAAATATTAATTAAAAAGTTAACCAAATATTTGACTACTAGAAGCATTCTTGTTTTTCTGGCATTACCGGAGAGAGTATGGATATTAGGGGATTAGGTACTTACTTTACTAAAAGTTGGCATTAAGCCTCTATTTTATGTTTGTCCTATATTATTAATAATTATTCCAAAGATATTGTAAAAGAAACATTGTTGGAACAATTTACAGTTGAAGATATTGATGCACTGAGAGGTTAAATAAATCCCCTAATGTCACATGAGTAAAAATAAAAAGTATGGTTGAAACTAGGATGTTTATATTCTAAAATCCACACTTTTTTTTTTTTAAAGTATACCACATTTGCATAGATTATAACAGAGATATGTTCCAAATATCTAACTAGGCCCAGAGCTGAGTATCCACGAAATACTTGGATTTTCTTTATTCCAAGATTTACCTTGTTTGTTTTCTAAAAGGAAGTATTTAATTTAAAAGTTATTTAAGACAATTCTGACAAACATTTGCCACTGAAGCTGTGTGGAACGAGGGAGGAGCAAATGGACTAACCATATCAGAACATCAGAGAATACTCCAGAGAGGTGGTAGCCTTTGAAGTGGATATTGAAGTGTAAGTCACAGTTACTAGGGCAAGTTAGGAGAAGACATTGTGGGAGTCATGTGTTCAGGCTCTGAAACATGAATTAGTGTGTTGTATTTGAAGAGCTCTAAGTAATTTGGTAAGGTTTGAGTTAAAATTGCATTTTTTTGGTGTTGGGATGGAAGTGAGGGGAATACGAAGTCATATGTACGCAGAGGCCTGCTTCTAATTGGTATCATGTGTCCTCCTAAGGCACTTATATTTTATTTTATAGGCAATAGGGAGTCACTGAATATTTTTAAACAGGGGAAGATGTGATCAGAGGTAAATTTTAGAAAATAAATATCATGAGGGATGGATTGAAGTAGAAAGAAACCCAAAGTAAGGAAACAAATTGAGACCCATTTAAATAGTTTGGACAAGAGTTGACAAAAGTTTGAAGCAAGAAAGTAGCACTAGATAAGGGAAATAATGGGGAATCAAAAGGTATTTAGGGGGTACATTTGTCAGAATTTGGTAATTTAATGACACTAAAGCTTCTAGCTTAGGTGACTTAGCCTCTGTGGCTAGGTCCTGAGATGCAGAGTGTAAAAGGAGGGACATATATAGAAAAACAGATAATAGCTATTTTCTTGGCATGTTAAACTTGACGTATATTTAAGACACCTGGGTATGATTATCCAATGACAACTGGAAATTTGGACCAGATAGCAGATAAAAAAATCATGCAATATAATAAGATAGGTAAAAAATGTACAAAATCAATATTTAAGGGGCAGATGAGTTGGATGATCTTGAGAAGGAGTAGAAAGAGAGAATGAGTGAGAAGACAACAGAGCATTGGGATGCAGAGAAGTCTGAATTTTAAGAAGAGGGAGTTGACAGAACACAAAGAGACTGGAATGAACCATTAAGAGGTCATCCAAAGCAGTTTTAGAGGAGGGGTGGAGATGAAATTGCAGGAGATTGGAAACTAATGGTAGAGCAAGTGGCAATTCAGCACAGAGCATTTTCAGAAAGGTTTGTGATAAAACAAAATGGGAAAATGGATGAGGTAATGCATTTTTGTTGAGAGAAACTTAAGTGGAGGCCCATCTGTAAGACAAAGTTCCTTCTTCCACACCCCAAGCTGTTAGCTTAAGTCAAACGTTTTCCCTGAGGTAACATCACCATCTGCTTCCCCATCACTTCGTCTCTATCTGCTGTGCTGCAGATGTCTAATTGTTTCTGAGATTTGGATGAAGACACCCAGGACAGTTTGGATCTTCCATCTACCTTCTCGGCAACTCAGTCACTAAACCCAGGTCAGTTCCCATCAGGCTCTTTCCTCCCACCTGCCATCGATGCCTTGTTAGCAAGATCTTTTATGGCATAGTGCTTTTATTTTTTAAAGTTAGTAGTAGTATGCTTATTTGTATGATTTGGGGATGAATTTTCTCCCTGTGCTCTCCTATAGCTTACGCTGTGTTTGTGTTTCTCATCATTGTGGCCTCAGTGCCCAGCAGACAGGAAAATTTGGAAGTTCTGGAAATATTGTTTATACCTTAGAAATACTCTTTATGCCAAGTTTCTCTAGACACGCCTGAAATCATTACCATCAGAACGATTGAGCTTCTCAGGTGAGAAGTAGAGGCTTGAGCAGCTATTAGAGAGTGGCCATTATCATTGTTATTATATACAAATATTTATTGATTGAATAAATCAGACAAGGAACAGAAATTTAGAGATGTCGTATAACACGCACAAGATGGGGAGCAGTCTGACTGCAGAACCTGAAATTTCTACCAGGTACTACACGGTCTCTCTTGCCTCAGTCAGGTTTCTTCGAGGTCCTGTGGATTAACAGGAAGTCTGAAATCAATCTGACATATTCATCTTTTAAGTGGGGTTTTAAAAGTTTTGATTGGCTTTTTATTTTATTAAAGAATACCCATTATTTACTTAACTATGATAATTAAAGAAATCAGACTTTTAAGTAATATCATTTTCAGACTTTATTCTGATTTTCGGTATCATTTACCGTAATAATGAACCTGATTGACAAAGTTCTGTGATATTTATAGACATCTGTGGTTCAACTGTATATACAGCATTTGAGGTTAATATGACTTAAATAGGAATAGAATATCTTATAAAAGGAATCATCCTAATAATGGTCCAGATTATAAACCACCATCAGTGAGAACTTTATTAGTTATCAGCTATATAATCTAGATGCAAACAGAAAAACAATTTAAACAAAAGCCCTCAAAAAGATTGCAACCAATAACCTGCATCTAGATAGTGTTTTTTAAATTAGAATTCAAAAATAGCTTGCAGCAGTATTGTCACACTTGTAGCTTAACCTGCCCCCAGGTAGTGTTTGGCTGCACAAAACACCCAAGATTCTGAATTAATTACAGCAGACCTCATCGCCCACTCTTCTAGCCATACTGAACTCACATTCAACTACTTCCAATTCCTGGGATGCATATCTTGGCTTTTACACACTCTCTATTTGTCACATAGCTGCCACCTTCTTCCCTTAGCTTATGACAGTCTTCCCTGGGGCGCTTAGTCTTGCCAGGTTACCCTTCTGTAAGAGCCTATGATACCATTTATTCCCACATCATAGCACTTACCTCACACTATTGTAAATACTTATTATAATTTTCAATATTCTGAAGCCAGTAGTTCCTTAAGAAAAGGCACTATCTTTGTCTTGTGTAAAGGCTCTACTTCTAATACTTCAGTTGAATAAAGACTAAATGAATGTTTTAAATGACAAATTAGTAGTGCACATTATTCGGATCTTTAGAGCTGCAGGCCAAAATAGTGGTTAGGATGACCAGGAAGATGATCGTGACGATAACAATTCATTAGCAAATGGGTGGCATTGTTGACTGCTGACCCAGTGTAGGGCCCTGTGCTAAGTGCTTTACATGAATTTTATCATTTAATCATCATGGCAATCCTGCAGTGTAGTTACTGTTATTTAGTTTACAGACAAGGAAACTGAGGCTTGGAGACATTATGTAACTTGTTCTTGGTTGCACAGCTAATAAATGGTGAAGTCGGCATCCTACTCTAAGCAACAGATTCCATATACTGCTTAGCTATACTGCCTTCATAATGAGGGCTAGTGTAGTACTGTAGTTACTGGATTTAGGAATTTTATAGATCAGTATAATTGTAAAATTAAAAAGGGGGGGGCGGGCGCTGTGGCTCACGCCTGTAATCCTAGCACTCTGGGAGGCCGAGGCGGGTGGATTGTTTGAGCTCAGGAGTTCGAAACCAGTCTGAGCAAGAGCGAGACCCCGTCTCTACTAAAAACAGAAAGAAATTAATCGGACAACTAAAAATATATAGAAAAAATTAGCCGGGCATGGTGGCGCATGCCTGTAGTCCCAGCTACTCAGGAGGCTGAGGCAGGAGGATTGCTTGAGCCCAGGAGTTTGAGGTTGCTGTGAGCTAGGATGACGCCACGGCACTCACTCTAGCCCGGGCAAAAGAGTGAGACTCTGTCTCAAAAAAAAAAAAAAAAAGAGGGGAGGGAAGCAGAGTTAATGACAAAAAACGTAAGTTTGGTAACTATTTTGCTGTTTATGATAGTTATCAACTATGTCATATACTTTCAAAAAAAATCATTTTTTCTTAAACAATCAGGAAAAAGAGAGTATCTGGTAAAGAGAAGTTCTTCCCAATACAGAAAACTAGCAAACTTGCTTCAGTGTTACTCCAACTTATACATACATTATCCCTACATTAATATTAATATATGGGAAAGCTGGTGTCTGGAACCACTGTCACTCGGGAAGTTACTAAGAGTCAGCTAACTCAGTTCCTACTCCAGCATTGACAAAAGGAGCTAGTGGCGTTGGACACGATTTAATTCCTCTGGGCTGCTTTGTGTGAAAAATGAGCATTTATAACTGCATGGGTTCTGTGTCTTAGTGTCTTAGAATCCATTAACTTTGTTTTGTTTTTATCTTGAACACTTTTTTTCACGAAATTTTACACCATTGTATAATGACAAAGGTGCTTTAAATCATTCACCCCTACCATATAAAGTTCATGATGAATTTGTTTATTTTTCGATGTTTTTTAAAGAAAATGAAAATGTTTCAAGTGACCCCAAAACTATTATGAATATGATAAATCATTTGGGGGAAAATCTGCACATCTAAGAAAACTCAAACTTCATGAGTATAAATTTTTTAACATATTAATAATTAAAATGTATAGTCAGATGTTTGGGTCCAGGATTATACTTTAAAACATTAGTGGAGGAAATACAAAAACTGCCTAAAATGTTATCATAATAAATGCATTGAGGAGGTGTTTTATTAAATGTGGCACATTTGACAACTGGCATATGCTAAGTGATTTGGTTGATTTCTTTTTGTAATAGCTATGAACCTCTTTTAACATGACATATGTACTAATTTGGGCAAGTATATTTCCCAATTATGGTAGCAATAAATTTCCTTCTTAAATATAATTTTTAAAAACAGTTCATTTAAATAACAAATATTAAATAAATGGCATTGTTGAGTTATAAACCAATATATAGAAAACTGTAGGTCAATAACTCCTCTTTGAGATACAAAACATGTGGAACCAAGAAATGCCCAAGACCTTGAATTTATTAGGACCCCGCACCAATAATTAAAAATTTTCAGCTGTTGTGCAAAACTATAGGTCAGAGACCTTACAGATCTAACATTCTAAGGCCTAGTTGATTATAACACAGAGAAAAAAGGCTACCAACGTAAGTCTGTGAATGTACAAATGAATATTTTAATTTTAGGTTTATAAATCCAGGAACGAATGGGGTTGATGGGCAAGGATGGACGTCTGATTGCTGTGTTTGTTTTAGACAGCGGTGTTCTGAATGCATTTGCAGGCAGAGGGAAAGAAGCCTGCAGAGAATGGGGACTGAATATGCTTAGGAAGGACAACTAATGAAGCAAGGTCCCAAGGGAAGAGGTGTGGATGGGCTCAAGATGATTGATAGAGGAAATGAAGGTCTCCAGGGAGTCAGAGAATTGATTGAGGAGATAAATTAGTACAGAATGAAGCCAGATGTTCAAAAAAACAAACATTATCTGTGTTATACTTTTAAGTAGGATTTTTCCCGTTAAAATGCCTTGATCAGACATGGGGGTCAGATTTTCCAGTAATCACCATCATGAGTACTCACATACTACATTCCACCCACACTTGGGGATTTTTGGAATTCTCCCGAAAGAAAAAGAAAAGTAGGCTTACGTTATACTAGATCCCACGCAATATTAGGCTCATTACTATGCTAGGTGAGTGTAGAAAAGGAGGTGGTAAGCTGACGTAAATGGAAAAGGAAACTAACAGGTTTTTTTTTGTTTTTTGTTTTTAACAATAGAAGTCCAAAGTCTGGTTAGGAAGTTCCTAAATGATTTGATGGAAAAGGCACGCGTGAGAAGGGTCAAATTTAAGTAAAGGAGTTGCAAATGCATCTATAGCAGTCCCTCTGTATACACAGGGAATTGGTATCAGGACCTCTGCCTATATCAAAATCTGAGCATGCTCAAGTCCCACAGTTGACCTTGGTGAACCTGCGAATAGGAATTGTTGGCCCTTCCTATACACAGGTTTCACATCCTGTTGATACTGTATTTTTGATCTGTGTATAGTTGAAAAAAAATCTGCATATAAGTGGAATCACGCAGTTCAAACACATTGTTCAAGGGTCGAATGTATCTCTGAGTTGTGTAATCCCAAATTTTATTTCTGCTATCCAGAATTCTCTCCATGGGAAGGTCTGCATAAATGCATTTATGACAGAGCCGTCTGTCTCTTTCAACTGGATCTTAAAAAGCAGATAATCCAAACTGTGCGGTGACTTTAAATGATAAACTTTTATTCTGAATATACTGTTTTTGCACAAGATTTAACACAACATTTTCTGGGATTATAAATATTTTTATAACAGTATTATACAAATTTTTACAAAATGTTTTTATCAGGCTAGTTAATTTCCACAAAAGTGTCAAGAGAACATAATAAAGGGGAGAAAAGATCTATTGTTCACAAAAGCCATTTGGCCTTTTGCATGGATGTACACTGAGCATTTCAATAAAAGTATCCCTAAAAGCATGATCCAGCAATCACACGACACAACAAAAAGGACAGCTTCACGAAGTCACATTGTAAACTCAATTGGCATCTATACATGACAGTATCCCGTTAGACTCAGGAATTTCTTTGAGATAATTATGTGAACTAGAAATAAGGTAATGAAACTATTGATAAAGAGTCATCTAATAATTCTTCAAATTTAAGGAATTTTTTTCAACATTCGAAACTTTTGTTCTATTGATTTTTCTCTTTACAGAAATGTACACTGAATATTAACAATATTAGCATTTTTGCTATGGGAAACTCAAGTTTCAGAAAATAATAAAATAACATTTTGGGCAAGTGAAATAGTCATTCTATTCTACGCTTTAAAAAGTCACAACATCCATTTTGTTTCACTAGGTCATACTATACCATTAAACATTTTAATGTCAACTAACATGATCAATGGAATAGCTTAGGAGTTTTAAATTAAGACAAAGATTTAAATGAGATGTAAATTGTAAGAGAGCATCAAATAAGCAAGTAACACTTGGGTTGCAAAGGTCACTTAAAAGGGATACTGCCTATTTGAACCCCGTAAGGCCAGTTTTAAAGTTAATAAAAGGAATATTATAGGAAAACTTACAAATGGCAGCAACACTGTTTGGTTTTTTTCCAAGTTAAGCAGTAATGCCTCAAGCATTAGAAACATGAAAAAAGGTCATACTAAAATCTTGTAGGCCCAGGACCTAAAAATCTCTTCAATCAAACTTGCTAACTATGTCATGTTAAAAACCTGTTACAAATATGGACCACGACTGGTGTTTGGCAGTAATGCTGGTTGTTTAAATGAAGAAAATAACCATTAATGCAAAATTCCTTCTTGTTACTCAACACTAATGCCAGACTGATTCTGACTTTGTTTTAGTGACAAACTACATTAAGCTCCATGAGCACAGCAAAAAACAGTTTATAAGCTTTTTTATTGATCTCTTGTACTGCTCAGTCTTGGAAATCAATATTAATAAACAGGCTATAATTTAAGTCTCTGTCAACAAAATTCATGGAAAAATAGTAAATTTAATATAATTTGATGCAATGAGTGTTACTATCTTTAAAAAAACAAGTATGCTGAAAGCATGAAGACTAGTATCAGTCATGACAACGATTTTTAAGTCAGAGAGCAAGTTCTTACCAATTTATTACCATATTATGTGGTTGTCATAATATATAACTTCATTTTATGATAAAACAAAGGGTCATATAAAGACTCGTGCATGTTTTGATGGCAATAGAAATCAAGTAGGACCCTGCCAAGAGATGCCAAGTTTAACTGTGATTAATACAGTAATGTGGTTGATGAAAACATATTATATAACTGACATTAACCATGAAAATATATTTAATAGATTTTAAACATAATTTTAAGGTAGTTTGTTGTATGCTGGAAGCAATTCAATATGTGTCATTTATGTACACAAACTAATAATTTTATAGTTTAATATCCCCTTCCAGACACTTTCATGATTTAAGATAGTCTAGCAAAAGTTAATGTTTTAAATATTTAATTAACAAATAACATGATTTGTTACTAGAGAAGTTCCATATTGTTTTAAATCACTTTGGTGTTTTTCTAAAATGTCAATACCAGTTATGAATGACACTACAAAATCACAACAATGCATTAGAAATGATAACCGATGTCAACTCTTAGAACAATAGCTGGCAAAGTGATTCCATTCCCCCTCCCCCCTATTTTAAATTAAAAAAATCTTAAATAAGGAAACATAGACATATGTTGGCCATGGGAGGAAATTACAAATGTATGCAAAGCTAAAGACAAAACAAATTTTATCTTTTAACTATGCTAAGGAATTGATTGATTATATCTTTGATATGTGGAGCATATTAAAGCATGCTGGATAATGTTAATAACTTTGACTTAAAAATGATATGTAATAAAATTTCCAGCATATACACACACCAATATTTGGCATGTTCAAAAAAAGAAAAATGTATTTTACCATAAAAAATATCTACATACTTTCAGCCTTCACTAAAATTATTCATATTCCTAGAGTTACACATTCATGGTTTTTACCCTTTCTTCAAATACTGTTTACTCCTGAAAATAATTTTTAGAAGCATAAATAATGTTCTGCTACCATATTAATCTATAATGAAATATCTGATTTACTACACTAACCATTTTCACCAATGAGGCTGTATAAAAACAATTTTTATTATTCACAATCAAGTATTCATGTGCATACATATAGATTCAAGGTTTCCTATTTGTTCAGATGATTGTAAAACCCTCATCAAATTGCATGGAAATTTTGGTCAAATGATCATACCATTTAAAATGGAGGGACAAAGCAGCAGTAGCAGGAACTTTTGGATTGTACGTGCTACTAAGGAAACGAACAAAGAGGAAACCTAGGATGAATCTTCATTGAGAACATATATGTACTTTCAAAAAATAAATGTGTCAAATCTGATTTATGTACTTAAAATATCTGTACATAGGTTTTCAGGCGAAAGCACGAATCTGTATAAAATCCATTAATTCTCATTTCACCATTTACCTAAACCCAATCATTCAACATTTACATTGCACAGTATATTCAGAGGAGTTTTAACAACATTTTTAAAGATGACTTAAGTGCATTTACACTGCAAGGTTCAGATTCTTACATAACAGTAATGTCACTCAGTTAATTTTTCAATGGACTACACTCTACAGAAAGAGAAAAACAAACTGAAAAGTTAAAATAGCAGCAGCATCATGCAAAATACCCTTGGTAACCAAAGTTCATTTATCACAAGAAAGACATTTCCCCCTCCCCCCAACAAGCTTTTCTTAGAGCATTTTAAAATATCTGGTTAGCACTACATTACTGTGAACAAAAGGAACATCACATCAAAGCATTTAAGGGCTTGCTTACATTTATGAGAAATATGTCACATATTCAAATTTCACCCTCAAGCACCTTTAGTAGTTTCTTAGTTATTATTTTCAAACCATCAAGTCATTACCCCACCAAAATTTAATCGGTCATCAATTGTGTTTTATTTTTGGCAGAGAGGCCGATCTTCATAAGGCATCTTATTTATGGCAAATTTTTTGTAGAAAATTAGCCATTATTTGTATTTCAACAATTTAGACCAACGTTAATTCTCACACACGTGCGCTATTTTTTTCAATAATAACTATTCAAAGGAGGAATTAACTTTTTATGAGTGAAGGCAAAAATAACTTTTTTTTCTCCCCTAGAGATCTTCTTGATAAAATTGCAGCATGTCAAAATTCCAGGTCAAAATCAAGATATTTCTTATGATTCATAAACAATTGTATGGGGAGCCCTTATACATGTAATCACCAACAATGCAACAACGAACCGTCAAATTTTCCAGTAGAGCACGTATAGAATTTTGCTTTGATGTTATACATAGATGATGCAGCATTCACACACGTTTAAGGATCTGACACCCTGACATGCAGCCAGTGGGTGCCTTATGAGTCAGCGCCTTGGTGTTAAGCCATGGTATAGGCCCAGCTAATGTTTTGCTGATTCGACAGTTGACCCTATTTTAATGTAATTCAGGGGTCATGTTTTGGCAGGGTCTGGAGTTTAATTATGAAGATTTGGTTTGAGGAGGTCATAACAGACAGTGTTTGCTGCCAGATACCAGCCAGAGTAGCACAAACTGGATTCCAATGATAGACCACAGGGAGGGATTTAATCCAGAAACACCACCACAGTCGGTATAATCCTCCTGTTGGAAAGAAAGATACAAACAGAAATCTTGAAAAATATTTAGTAAGACATCTTTCAGCATTATCCACAGATTTAGTTCCTTCTGAACTTACCTTATAAAATTAATTGGAGTCTAAATAAATTACATTTCCTATATTTTATTGGCCAGTAATTTTGGATAAAGCAATTTCCCTAGCACCATTTGACAAATGCTTAAAGTTGTAGATTCCGATGATTATGAAAGAAAATACTTAAATAATGTTGTCTTTAGTATACCAATTTTAAATAAAAAACTGTCATAGTATCAAAAATTCCTATATATTTATAAATGCAGAAAATAAATAATAGTATGTTTTAATCATTCCTAAGAATTGTAATTTTTAGCAACTATGCTCCATAAGGAAAAGTTTGGGACTGATAAATCCATTTAAGAAAAAAACTTCTATTTCTATCTAATTTCTAAGGTTGATCAGACAGTACATATATGGTATTTGGACTTTCATCACGAATTAAAGTAAAATGAAGACTAATGTATTTGAACCATATACAATGAAATGAGACTCTGAAAACACATATCCAAAATAAAGAAGTCAGCTAGAAAGAGGTTTATTTAGAGAACTATGAATACACTCACATGGATTCCCCATAGTCTAGTGGTGGCTCATTTGGTTTCCTACTAATGTCAAATTATTCTTTCTCTTTTATTCCTAGGTTCTATCTTCCACATCCTTCAATTCCTTTTAATATAGTGAATGCCATTTTAAAACATATTCTCCTATCTGTTAAGAATCTACTAATCCAAGGTTCATCTTCCAAGAATCAAAATAATAAGTGAAATAAATATTTTCTTTTTTGGGAATAATTTTACAAAGATTCTAAGCTCCCAAACCATAAGAACTTTTGCTCTTTTTATTCACCAGAATTTAATACAGAGCCTGTCACGTAGTAAATAAAATTTCTTTCCTGTATTTTAAGGCAGAAGAACTCTTTTTGTTTGTTAAAGAGAAGATTGGGAGAAAAATAAACCTATAAAGAAAAATCATATTTTTCAAAAGCTATCTCCCAAATCTAAACAGAATCATAAAATAATCAATTCTTAGTCCTTATCCTATTTGACCTTTTAGGAGCATCTAACAGTGTAGGGTATTCTCTCCTTGAGATATTTTCTCATTTATCTTTGGCTAACACACGCTTCTCCTTAGGTAATCTTATCCAGTCCTAGGGCTTTAAATTTCATCTTTTTCCTAATAACACTTTTATATCTTCGGGCCTGAATTCTCCTCCGGCCTTCATATTCGTTGATTCCTACCACCTCTCCTCGTGTATGTCTTATGGAGATTTCACACTTGCTCCAAAACATTATTCTTCTGAGTATCAGTAGATGACACTTTTAGAGTAGTAGATTAGGCCAAAGACTACAAGTTCTCTGTGATCCCTTTCTTTTTCTCAAATCTAATCCATCCTCTTAACTCTAACTTCAAACTGTCCCTGAGTCTGCTACTCACTATTGCAACTCCAAGTCACCATCACTTCTTGCCTACACTTTTGCAAAACCTGCCTCACTTGTCCTATTGCTTCTACTCTGCCCTTTCACACTCCAAAAAGAAGTCATCTTAAATCAAACCCTTTCACTGTCTGCTTGAAATATCTCATCATTCTCAGAAAAAAATCCAAATTCTTTACCAAGGCCCACAAAGCTTTATTGGTCTGGAGCCTGGCTGTCACCACTTCTTCATCTTCCTACATTCTCCCTCCCACCCCACCCCACCCCACTCAACTCCAGTAACACTTGCTTTCTCTGCAACAGGCCAAGGTGTTTCCCATCTCAGGGCCTTTGCACTTGCTCTTCTCTTTGCTCAGATACTTTTTGCTTCAGGTAGGGTAACCAGATGAAAAACGGAGTATCCAGTTAAATTTGGATTTCAGATTTAAAAAAACCCAAGAATTTTTAAGTGTAAACATATCTCAAGTATCTCACACACAGAAGAGTGGCCCGATACGTAGCAGGTGTGCAGTATTTGATAAATGAAGTTGGAACTCAAAGCAGTGCACTTTTTAACTGGTTAGTAACACCACAATCATAAAATACTACCTTAAAGGCCTAATTGTCACTTAATCAGAAGTACTCCCCCGTTCTTGTTAAGTATTAATTTGGTAGTATAAAAAATTAGCATACAAACAAGACCCATTGTGTATTAAGGATATATTTTGTCAAGAAAATTCTTATTACCATAAAACACATCTTCATATTATAGAAATGTGTTATGGAAGGAAATATATTCTGGCTCTTTATTTTATGAGTTTTTTTTGGTTTCATTCCCTCTGTGTGATGATGAGATATGTCTGTTTCAATTTAAGAGGTGGGAGTTTAGATAAGT
>NW_012147797.1:1067443-1068780 GCF_000956105.1 Propithecus coquereli | reverse complement strand
TAATATTAAGTATCTAAAAATGTGCTCTTTTCATGTTCTAAAAATTGTTTCATTACAACATATTGATCTGATCCAGTTGAGCTCTTGGTGATATTTCACTATTTTCATGATAAATTTACAGTTATGGTAAAAAAAAATGAGATGAAAATTCAAAATTTTAATTTGCGGAGGGCTTGGATGAAAGAAATGTAAATTCCTTGTTGCCTATAGATTTTAAAGGTAAAAAGGGAGCTGGCTTGTTGAAAAGCAGTACTTATGCATTTTGTGTCTAATTGATAACCTAGACATCTAAAAATTCTGTGAGAAATAAACTTTTGAAGAACAGTTAAAAATATAATGAATTTTAATACTAATCCTCACCTATAACATAATTTGGTACCCTTATGTTCTAGTTTGCTCATTTTTATTATGACCATAACTAGGTCAATTATATTAATAGAAGCCTCATTACACTTTTCTTATGTAAGTGGTTGATTACCTATGTACTTCTTTAAGGAATCAATGAATAAGAGCTAGTATTCAGTAGAATAGGGTGACTATTGTATATTTAAAAATAACTAAAAGTGGAATTGGAATGTTCAAATGCTTGAGGCGATACCCCAATTACCCTGATTTAATCATTGCACGTTATGTCTGTATCAAAAGTCATATGTAACTCATAAATATGTACAACTATTAATATATCCATAATAAAAATACATCATTTTAAAAAGAAGTAATGGAAGAAAACAGAAAACAATATTTCAAATAGCTGCCTATAGGATATCAATTTCGAAAATGTGGGTGTGGAGACAGACACACTCTTTAAAATAGGCTAGGTTTCCTTAAGTTAGAATCTTTTGCCATGAAAACCATTATTTTATTATCCCAGAACAAATCTGGTTATTTTGTGAGACTCCAACTCCACTCCCCTTCCCCCTACCCCACTCTGCTACGCTCACTCCATTCATAGTAATGGCCACATCTCCATCTAGTGGCTCCCTAATCAATCAATGAATACCTGGAAACCAATGAAGAAAGACCACAACAAAAGTTGCTCTAGTAACAAAAATGTAGGCTCCCAAACATCTATTTAATAGAACTGATTATATAATTCAGAAATTTCTCAAAAGGTTAATGACTAACGATAATTTTGTCCTAGATGATGTATTATTAAATAAAATGAACTTAGAACCATTTAGACTAAAATATTTCAATAAGAATATCAATATTTTGGGAGTAAAAATCTAAAAAGTTATTTAAACCAGATTTGTTTAAGAGAAAGATCAGAATGGTTGACCCAGACGTCCTTATATAATGCCTGATAAAACTGAAAATAATAGTTCATTAATTTTATA
>NW_012147797.1:1065800-1067393 GCF_000956105.1 Propithecus coquereli | reverse complement strand
AGAAGAGTGGCCCGATACGTAGCAGGTGTGCAGTATTTGATAAATGAAGTTGGAACTCAAAGCAGTGCACTTTTTAACTGGTTAGTAACACCACAATCATAAAATACTACCTTAAAGGCCTAATTGTCACTTAATCAGAAGTACTCCCCCGTTCTTGTTAAGTATTAATTTGGTAGTATAAAAAATTAGCATACAAACAAGACCCATTGTGTATTAAGGATATATTTTGTCAAGAAAATTCTTATTACCATAAAACACATCTTCATATTATAGAAATGTGTTATGGAAGGAAATATATTCTGGCTCTTTATTTTATGAGTTTTTTTTGGTTTCATTCCCTCTGTGTGATGATGAGATATGTCTGTTTCAATTTAAGAGGTGAGAGTTTAGATAAGTTATTTAGAATCCCTGTAGTCTGGATGTTGATTCATACTGAAAAATCTGCCTGATCATGTTTCCACATGCATTTTGCACAGTATAAGCACATATAACTTACTTTCATAAAATAATTTCAAGTCATATCATGACATACATTCTAAAAACTTTCTTAATCACAAATGCACAGCAGTGAGATAAACCTCAGCATCTTCTCTGTCCTGTAGAGACTGAAATCCCACTGACACCATGACCAAATGAATCAATCTGAGTTTTAAAGATTACTGTAGTAGAAAGTAACAGATCGGTACCTTGTTTCAGTTTAGCACATCAAAGTAGAAAAAGGATGTAATGCCAATTTATATATATTTCTCAAAATATAAGACTAATTTTAGTAGACTTCCTCATAGGGGACCCTTCACAAAAGGCTCTATTAACAAAGATATCAAAGGAGAATTTTAATAAAGATATCAAATGAGAAGTTATTTTCCTCCTCATTACTCATTAAAAGGAAAAATAATCTAAACCATAGTTACATTCCTATGAGATACCCAAGGCTTACTTTATAAGACCATGCATACTAGTGGCTAAAACCTTTTCAATTTACTGTTGTTAAACTAGTATTGCTAAATTCTTACTTTGCCTTTCTTTCCCCAACCAGAAGCTGGGACAACTAATAAGAGCTCAATAATTTTTAATTTATTTAAATAAACTTAGAAATACATTTTTCCAAAAGAAAGTGTTCTAGTCATTTAGCTAAGAAGTTTTTGCTCTTTTTTTCCCCCCTGAATTATAGTCATCATTTAATTTCCTTCAAAAGGCAAATCATGGCAAAGACAGCCACCAAGTATTGGCTTTTAATTGTTTTAATTTAGGTAAGTCTGTACTAAAGCTACCCCTAGCAGCTTGAAAGAAAATTTATATTTAAAAGTTTTTGGGCAGGTGGATACTGTACAATAGGAATAATGACCCTAAAAATAATTTGCTCTCCTACACGGCACCTTAACATCCTTACCACATTAGCTCATGAGATAGGTAATATATTTGTTCAACTCTTTAAATGTAGAGAGATTAATAAATATATACATTTATTTCTGCATATTCATTTTTTATGTACCCATTAACATGCTATATAAATTGGTTAGCATAAAAAAACTTTCTCAATGGATAGATTATTGCCTTGCTTTATTTTCTTCCTTGATTAATAAACTAGCTTTT
>NW_012147797.1:1059368-1060670 GCF_000956105.1 Propithecus coquereli | reverse complement strand
TAACTGTGACCTTTTTAAAGTGTTAGTCCTCACTGCAAAATAAGCACTAATTAGTTGTTGAAACTCACAGGAAAAAGGTTTCATTTTACACATTTGAAGAACTGTGATAATTGTCACTGCAAATATGTCAAAGTTGCTTTATTTTATCGATAAGAAAACAAGGAGTACAAAAGTGGCCAAGCATCTTTGTCCTAGCTAAGGGCAAAGTTTCTGTGAAGATGGAAATGCTTTCTGCTCTGTCCAATATGGTAAACACTAACCACAGAACGCTACTGAGCACTTGAGATGTGATTGGGGCACAATATTTTAATTAATTTAAATTGAAATTTAAATAGCTGCCTGTGGCTGGTAACTACTATACTGGACAGTACAGACGTATACAGAATTAAGGGTTCTAAATTCCATCCTCTAAGCTGCTTCTACCTTCTTTAGCAAATAACATAAAAATATATCACTAAAAAAATAATTTCTTTCTGATTATATATTTTTCAAAGAAGTGGGATTTTATTTTTCGCCTATTTCCTTTTTTTTTTTTGGCTGTATGCAAATCAAAGGCAACTGTCATTCACTTTAATGTCTTGATTATATTGACTTTCACTTTACAATTAACTTAGTTCTTTAAGCACATGTTGGTATTACTTGGATGTCAATTAATAAAAGCCCGAAGCACTGTAAAACTCTTTCCGATGTATCCACTAAACATGTCCTGAAGTCGATAGCCTGATATGCTCATCTCTAAACAAGATGGTCTGCTTTTTTCTGAGTTCATGCTTGTGTCCCCATTTCTCCTCCTCTTCATACCCTCTATGTCCTCCATGGACACAGATTTGCTAAAGCAAGTCATAAAACAGACTGTGTCTTTTAACTGTTAGACTACTTTTCTGAATCCCCTAGTAACCCGCTATTCTCCCATTTTTACAATCTCAGATTACTTCACTTTGTCATATTTCCTGTCCTGTATGTTAGCTCTATGTCTAAAAACAAAATGTCCCAACTCTGTGTTTTGCGAACTGTGACTTGCTACTCCGTTCTCAAGGATCCTGTGGCATGAATCATCACTTTCCTAACTTCAAAAATCCCCATCTTGCCTTTCTCCTCTATCCCAACAAATTAAATTCTCCATCTCTTCCCCAAATTTTTAAAGATGTTTTATGGATATCAATGAATATTAAACATGACCTTGGAAAATGGTATTTTCTCATAGTTCCTTCAGTTTCAAATCAAAGATAACATGTCAGAGAAAACTAAAAGTAAAAACAAACAGAATACCTTTTTTATAAACTTACTTAGTTACCATATATA
>NW_012147797.1:1056572-1059318 GCF_000956105.1 Propithecus coquereli | reverse complement strand
GATGACCAGTTCTAATAATTGTCATTAGGCTCTTTAATAAAAGTAAGATATCACGAAGCACATATATCTTTCCACATTGACTTAATTTTTACACAAAAACCACATGAAAGTATTTTTTAAATGAGTACATGAAACTAGTATGTTTGGTTCGGGATTAGAAATTTGCATACCATTTGAAATCAGCTATTTACAAAACAACATTAGTACTGGGATTTTAACAACCTGGTTTCAGGAGATTTATTATTGTGAATTGAGGAATATGGGTTATTTTCTAAAATTTCAAACCAAAAACAAAAAGAAAAATTAGAGAAAGTGACTGACCATCCACACCACATGAAAACTTGCAGTAAAATGAAGATAGGAGCTGACATCATGGTACAGGCACGACTCGTTGTGCATATAAGTTGATCCTATTAATAACGGGCAAAGTAGCAAGTACAGGAAAAGGAAAGAAAACACAGAAAAGAAGACATACAAGATGAGATTTCATGCAATTTGCTTGCAGTTAGCAGTTAAATGTGAGCCTCCATCCAAGCGGATTCACAGTGACCATTGCAAATAAGCATTACCACAATACTCCACTGCTAAAGAAACAACACATTATTAGCACACCAAGCTACTGAGCAAGAGTTGTACTTTCACACACGACCCGATATATAATTTATAGGAACTTGAATTGTTGGAAACTTTTGTCTTGGTCAAATCTTTTTAATGCCTTGATCAAAATGTATAGCCTCCCAGGATGATAGGGCTTTTATATCATTTTCAAGTTCCTCTGAGTGAATTTAATCTGTCTTTCTACTCTCAAAAGTTCGTAAAAAATAGTTGATGAGTGAAGTTGAGTGAAGTTTCTTTAATGAGTGATATAAAATTCTTTGGAGAATAATAGCAGTCCTCATATATGTCTTACTGGATAAATGGAAAAAACAATTTAGTTGCAATTTTGAATAATTTCCTTACCAAAAGGAATGATCAATAGTCCTCACCAAGATAACTGAGATTTACTGGCTAACACATCTTGCATTTTTAGCCCTATTTCACACCACTGATTTTTATCTCTCCTTTGCTCCATTTTTAGTTTAGATTATCTAATTGCATATCTGTGAAAATGTTTTATCCTTTCTGGGACCAAAGTGGCTGTATATATGAGTAGGTAAACCTATTTTAAATAAATGAATAAAAATGCACATTAATCAATACATGTTCTGACATGTGTTTAGGATGCTCATTGATATGTATGAGCCACTTCATTCAAAGGCACAACTTGAAGAATCAGAGAATTTGGAAATATTGTATGTAAAATCAGTAAAAAAAAAAAAAAGTAGATAGATTTTTATGTGGCCTTCATCTTTGAGAATAAATTAAAGTTTCTTAACAATTAAAAGCACAAAGCTTATTACATATCCAGTAAGTCAGAATGTTGTTTATTAGGGAAAGATAGCTGAAGCATAGAAAAAGAAACATAAGAATGTAATACAAATCTAATATGTGATAGAATCAGAAACTAGATCTATAAAATAATGGGACAATAGCTGCATAACAGGTTATTAAATACACAATGAAGATTAAACACTAACTTTTGCATCTTCAGACTTCAAATGTAAATGGAGGCAACACATATACCACAAGTAACATTTACTATGAGTTATTACTAGATAATTTTTTAAATCATCAGATTTGTGACCTTGTATTAGTAAATTCATTGGAATTGTGTATGAAAGTACAATTTCTGTGGGAAGGACAGATAAAAGAAGCAACTGTTAAGTTTATGCTAACCATGGAAACCGTTGAAATGAAAAAAAAATCTATCTATAAGCAAGTATATAATATTAATGAGAAAAACTGTGGTTAAGACATTGTTTGGGTTAAAATTGCAATTTGTCTTTTTAAATTCTTGTGGACCGTGATCATTAATTTATAGTATTTTAATCCAGTAAAAGTATGGTCTTACCAAGACATTGTTATCAAAGCAGACATCAGGCCCTTTTCGATATCTGGGTTGCTTAACCATATCACAAGGATCTGGACCGTCAGCTAAAGAGACTTGTTAAGGAATATGAAGTTATTTCTTTTTTTTTTCACATGATAAAAAAAATACAATGCAATGTATGTATTTCCCAAAGCAAGTAAGACACACCTTTACCATTACTCCTGCCCAACACAATCAATTCAAGTACTTAGGGATTTAAGGAACTAAATTGTGCATTCTCCTTTTCTTTGTGTAGCATAATCAATGTACCAAAGTTCAAAATGCATCACTTTAAGATGACTTTCCGTTCCAAACATCTGATGTCAAAGGATACAAGTCTGCTCCGCTTGTATGAGCAGTCGTGTGTCACAGGGACATGTCCCTTTGCTTTCAACTATTATGAATATTAAGTTGGTGTTCATAAGCTTTTCTACATGAAAGATTCTGCATAATAAATATTATAATAGCACAGAAAATGAAGAATCTCGGAAAAAGAATGAAAATCTTTCAAGGATTCTTACATATTAAAATAAAAGATATGACATATTGAAACACAAACCATCACACTAGTACAACAGAATGAGTATGATTTTAGAAGGAAAAGATTGCCATGTTTTTATTTATTAGCATGACATATTACCTTATCTCAAATGAGCACTAAAAATTGCAATGGGAGATGTTTTAACTGTGACCTTTTTAAAGTGTTAGTCCTCACTGCAAAATAAGCACTAATTAGTTGTTGAAACTCACAGGAAAAAGGTTTCATTTTACACATTT
>NW_012147797.1:1041599-1043187 GCF_000956105.1 Propithecus coquereli | reverse complement strand
AAAGTTAGGAATTAAAAGCATATAAATTCAAATTCATACCTATTGATTAGTTCCCATTTTTTTAGCATTTGATTAAAAATTCCTGCATCTTTTTGATCATTAAAGTCTTAGCATGAGTAAGACAAGACAATATTGTGTAACTAAAAGAAATTTAAAGAGTTTTCTTACATCACTGTTTCTTTTGCAGTCACAAACTGGACCAGCGCACTGAAACACAGAAATGCAATTATCACTTCACATTTTTTAAAAGTTGGATTTTAATTATGCTATTACCATGTTATAATCAGAAATTTTAGAATAATTTGGGTCCTGTCTCTTCTATTCCTGGCTACTCTAGCAAGCAGTCTGTCGATTTTGTATAATAACTTTAATCAGAAATTAAAAAGGAGACATTACAACTGATACTACAGAAATGCAAAACATCATCCATGAATACTATGAAAATCTCTACTCACATAAAGTAGAAAACAGAAGAAATGGACAAATTCCTGAAAACACACAACCTCCTGAGACTCAATCAGGAAGAAATAGAATTCCTGAACAATCCAATAATGAACAACAAAATACAAGCAGTAATAAAAAATCTTCCAACAAGTAAAAGCCTGAGACCAAATGAATTCACAGCTGTATTCCACCACACTACAAAGTAGAGCTGGTACCCATACTACAGAAACTATTCCATAACATCGAGAAGAAGGGAATTCTCCCAACTCATTTTATGAAGCCAGTATCACCTTGATACTAAAGCCAGGAAATGGCAATCCCAGCAACAATGAAAATAAATAAATGGGATTTCATTAAACTCAAAAGCTTCTGCACAGCTAAAGAAACAATCAACGGAGCAAACAGACAACCTACAGAATGGGAGAAAATATTTGCAAGTTGCATATTTGGTAAAGGGCTAATGATCCGAATCTACAAAGAACTAAAGCAAATCAGCAAGGAAAAAACAACTCCACTAAAAAGTGGGCAAAGATATGAAGGGAAGCTTTTCAAAAGATGATAGACAAATGGCTAATAAACATATGAAAAATGCTTAATGTCACTAATCATCAGGCAAATGCATATTGAGATATCGCCTTACCCCTTTAGAATGGCTTACATTAAAAAGTCCAAAAACAATAGATGCTGGTGTGGATGCAGAGAGAAAGGAACACTTATACACTGTTGGTGGGACTGCAAATTAATGCAACCTCTATAGAGAACAATTATAGAGATTCCTCAATGAACTACAAGTAAACCTACCATTTGATCCAGCAATCCCACTACGGGGTATTAATATTTACCCAAAGGAAAAGAAGTCATTTTATCAAAAAGACACCCACACTTAAATGTTTATTCCAGTGCAATTCACAATTGCAAAGATGTGGAATCAACCCAAGTGCCCATCAATTCATGAGTGAATTAATAAAATGTGGTATATGTATACAATGGAGTACTACTTAGCCATAAAAAAGGATGAATTAATGCCTTTTGCAACAATTTGGATGGAACTAGAGATCAGTCTCTTAAATGAAGTATATCAAGAATGGAAAAACAAACACCACATGTACTCGTTTAATTGGAACTAATGAATGAGAGCACATGT
>NW_012147797.1:1039435-1041549 GCF_000956105.1 Propithecus coquereli | reverse complement strand
ACTACAGGCATGCGCCACCATGCCTGGCTAATTTTTTCTATATATATTTTTAGTTGTTCGGCTAATTTCTTTCTATTTTTTTAGTAGAGACTGGGGTCTTGCTCTTGCTCAGACTGGTCTGGAACTCCTGAGCTCAAACAATCCGCCCGCCTTGGCCTCCCAGAGTGCTAGGATTATAGGCGTGAGCCACCGCGCCCGGCCAACACCTTTCTTTTATTACCAATAAAATTAACATTTTCGCTTACCAGGCAGCAGCAGTGGCCCACCAGCCAATTTGTAATATGTCTGCTATTGATGGCTATAAAATATGATAAAAAGTCATCACATTAGTCTACAATTGTGTATCCCTTTGGGAGGAATTCATTCGACTGTGGGTATTTTACTGACCACATATGCTGAGCGATGTCCTGCTCCTTGTTTTGGCGCTGCACCAGGTTCACACACAGACTGATAATCATAAGATTTGTTAAAAGCATAAACTGATATATTAACCAGATGTCTCATCAAGCTTGGATCGATCTCTCCAAAAAATCTTCCAATCTGGTAAAAATAATAATAATAAAATAATGTTTCAAATTTAAGCCAAAAATGAATACCTGAATCATCAGTACAGTGAAAAGAATTAATATGAATAAACTATGAACTAAGGAGCTTAAAAGCAATGAGAAACCCGTATACAGCACTGTGAAAAAACTAACATGAGAGTAGGTGTTCTCATTACTCAATGGCTCTGTGTGATATTTTATTTGGGGAAGGAATGGACATACTAAGACTACTAAGCATGAAGGTCACAATCAAATGCCTCCTGGGTGAGTAGAACAGAGTTGGAGGGTAGAGAATGAGGAGATGTGGGTCAAAGAATACAAAGCTGCAATTATGTAGGATATACAACTTTAGAGATCTAACGTACAACAGAGGGCTACATTTAAAAATATTGTATGCCGGAAATTTACTGAGAGTAGATTTTAGGTGTTCTTACCACACAAGAAAAGGTTATTGTGAGATGATGACTATGTTAATTGGCTTGACTATAGCAATCCCTTAAATAGGTATATCAAAATATCTTGTATACCTTAAATATATGCAATAAAAAACAAATGCCTCCTGAGGAAATGAAAAGTAGCATAAATGATAGTCAGTGGACTAGAAAAAGAAAGAAATTTGGGACTTTCATAGTCCCATCTAAAGCAGCAATCACTAGCTAATCAGCTCCAACCCATGAACATTATCATACAGAAAAACAGGCCAGTGTTGAGAGATAGTTTGCTTTTTTTGAAAAGAGAAGCCAGAAATGCAGATTCAGAAATGAAATTAGTTGGCATCTTACGCAAATTTGTTTAAAAACTTGGGTGAACCAAATAGCCTATGTGCTGCCAATTTGGAACTAGAAACCACAACAACCAACCATATATTAAATTAGACATTATCAATTGGCAAATATTTAGGTGAAATTTTTCTAAATTTCTGAAAGATTAAAAATAAGTTTATATTGTATTGCAATCCTTAACTATATGTTTTAATCGTAACTGTTAGTACCAAAGGTAAAATCAACTAACAAACATAAATAACTAGCATGCATTTCTCAAAGGCTTATATTAAGCATTTTAAAATTTACTTTATGACAGAACTCATCAATTTCTATAATGTTGAGGCTTTGTAATGTTGATCAGGGAAACATGCTTTGGAAAGCCTACTTCTCTCTCTCTTCAGGTACATACCTGATTAGTATAATCATCATGATTTGCCATCAAAAGAAACCCACCATCATCTAGAATCACACAATCCATTACCTACCAAAATAAAATGAACAGTAAACACATTTTTAGGAAGGTTAGGTTGCATTATCATTACTCCATTACATGTAGATGATTAGAACAAAAATAGAAAAAATTAAATGCCTATATCTTCTCTTGAACATATATCATTAGGAAATTCTGATGAAAGAGGCATGCAAACTGCCAGGCTTGATAATCTACCACCAACCATCCAATTAAAACCGTCGATTCAGCCTGAATAAATCTTAAGAAAAAATTACAAATATCTTATTACCACTTCAAGGTCATCTAAGTGATCCAGGAAATTGGATAGACCAAGATATCTAATAATTATTATTT
>NW_012147797.1:1030400-1031954 GCF_000956105.1 Propithecus coquereli | reverse complement strand
ATTCATTATTTAAACATTTTATTCATTATTTAAACATTCTTCAATATATTTTCAGTTGTAGTATGAGGGATTATCCACATGTGTTTCTATTTATTGTGCATGCCTGCTAGATATGCTATCTTTAAATTATTGGATGTCTGCTTGCTGTGTATGCATTCTACCTGTCCAACTAAATGGATGTTCCTTTTCTATTTTTCTAATGCCTTGCATATACTATATGCTTAATAACCATTCTGAGCACTTAACATAAAATATAGTGATTTGGGGGAACCAGATAACAGCCATAATTTATTTTAAAAAAGGAATTGAGAAAAGCTGAATTCCAAAGCAGTACTCACTGTTAAAGTAGGGAGCAGTGAAAACATAGTTATCGTTATCTAGGCTCCTTTTATAGAAGCTGTCCTCATATGTCTCTGGGTTTTCTTGCCAATTTTCTCCAGCCCTAAGAAGGAAATGGCTCATCATTTGTATTCTTTAATCTACCTGATAACCTACTTTTCCCTTTGTGGACACACTGAACTTCAGAGATACGCCTACATCTCAGGTATGTCTGAGGAAGTTAGCAGTAATTGATAGTGTAACTGATATTCATTACTAAGAAATATATCAACATAGCATTATATTAAGAATCAGGAAAAGCTGGCTGCTAGTTTTACTCTGCTATTTACAAGGCAGGTAATACAGACAGGTAAGTTAATAGGTCAATATTAGTAAGCCTTGGTGTCTACTTAGCCTACTTCACAGACAAACAGAGATAAGACACATCAAAGAACAGTGAAAACAATGAAGTGCTACACCAATATTGCTAATAGGCTATCATCATTACGTTAATTTAGCTTGTGTTTATAAAGAGAAAAATCTCTTTAAACATCTCTTGAATTTTGTGGTAAATATACATGACAAGCAATAATATCATTGAAGAATTTTACAGTTTTCAGAAAAATGGGATAAACACTGACTCCAATTTAATCGACCAACAATGATCAGTTTCTTTAAACGGCTTCCTTATCCAGTAATGTAGACATCCTTGGCAGTCTTGTAATGTACCTATTTCTACAGATGTTATTTGAACTTACTCTTTGGGGTAAACTCTGGTAATCCCACCATCAGTCACAACAAACCGTGCTTTCACTCCCTTGCTGAAATAGAAGACAAAAGAAGGAAATGTTTTACTAAACTTACTCTAAGATACTGAGAAATAAAACAAGTTTCCTAAAATAAAGGGAGCCAAAGTAAATATATCAATAGATGCACAAATATGCTTTAATAATTGAAGTATCTATGAAATAAGTACTTGAAGGATGTTTAAGGAAGGTATCTCATAGGCAATAAAGATGGAGCTGCATTTTGACAATGGAATGGAAGTTGACAGGGATGACAGAAAAAGCAGGAAGACATTCCATGGAGAGCAAAAAGTATAAGGGTAAGCTAGTGAAGATTGCTGGTGTTTGGTGTAATAACAAAAGCATAAGGGAAAAAGGAGAGAAACAGGAAGTCAAGTTTCAAGTACAAGTTTCTGAAGAATGGCCAGTTCATGAATGACTTTGAATTCCA
>NW_012147797.1:1025548-1026834 GCF_000956105.1 Propithecus coquereli | reverse complement strand
GTGGGTGCTAAAAAAAAAATCTACAAAGTAAATAAATCAGCACACCAACAAACAAATATAATCATAGCATATAATATGATCACACAAACCAAGATTTGATCATTTTAAATATAACCACACTGAAGCAATTATTATAAATTAATGCATACTTACATGATGGGTTGTTTGGAGTTTTTCTGTCAATAAACTCATTGAAATTTAAAAGAAATTCAGTGTTATTATCTGATATTTTAAGGTCATTGCAGTAATCTCTGAAAAAAAGATATTTGGGGATATTAGATATTAAAATCAAAACTTTACAGGGTAATTAGAAGCAGTGAAAACACTTTATTTCTTTATTAGCTGTATGAACTTCCTGTTACCTCCATTTCCTTAGCTCTAAAATGGAAGAATAATTTGTCAGTAGGTGGTGAGGATGATAGATGATGCATATTAAACACAGTCTCTGGACCACAGATACTCAATATATATTAGATTTTCTTGTACTTTTTATACTTTGTCATTGCAGTTCTCATAAAAATCAAAACAGAAATCTTGAAACATCTGTTTTAAAAGGATTATATGTTAACGTATTTTATGAGCAATTACTGTATTTAAAAAATTTTTGGAAAAAATTGGCCGTGTTTTAAATATTTGCAAACATCTTTAATTCCTGACTTAATAGAAGACAAGAATACATCTGCATTCAGTTGATTGCAAGATTTTGTTTTGGTACATAAAGAAATATGTCCTCACAGAGATAGGCATATGGAAAAGAGAAGGTGCCTTTAATAGTTTTTTTAGACATTTTAATAACATACCAAAACTCGATTATCTGTAATTTATCATGATTAGTTGTTATACGGAATCTGAAACAATAAACTTTTTGTTTTCTGTTACATTAAAATTCAATGTTCTATCTTGCACTTTGAATGAATCTGTTAAGCATCCATGATTTTGTAACATCACAAATCAGTTATTTGGAAAACATGAGTTATGTAAAACTTCCAAATAATGGCACATTTCATTATGCAATATTGCAAAGTTATACTCATCAATATCTCCACTGACCTGACCAGGCCAGTCTGTAAGTATTGGGAAGCTGCCGTACTCACAGTAGCGTATACAACTTTCCCCAAATTATAATTTTTCTTTTAAAGCTCAGATGTTGTCATTGCTAAAAAACACTCTTAGTTGTTGTCTTCAAAGTAAAAAACTCATGATTCATTTCTGAGAAAATGTTGAATACCTAAGTCTGAATAACCATAGTTCATCTGAACAAGTTCACTTGTTCTTTCAAGTAAAAT
>NW_012147797.1:1024334-1025498 GCF_000956105.1 Propithecus coquereli | reverse complement strand
AAGTAAATGATATATTTTAATGATCTCCAATCCTTTTAGGTAAAACAAACAAAATAAATGAGACAATTTATAATATAAATGAAGGTTTCCGGTAATTTTATAATTCCATTCCTATATGCGTTTATGCCCCAAGCCTAAAATGTGTCCTGAAAGTTGTTCCATGCAGCTGGCTACATACAATATAAAACATACAATTAGTACTAACCTTTATCATTTTATACACAAACACTAAAGAATGAGGGGGGCTATGAAGAAGATAACCACTCTATATAATAAATACTTAGGAAAGTTAACAAGTTAATTTAAACATTAGGTGAGAATTGTAATTTCATTAATGGATTAAGTACTTTTACAAAGCAAAATTAAACTTGACTGTACCCTTTAAATAATTATTTAGATCACAGATTTCAATCACTGATATCTACTTTTAAAGTTAGTTTTACATATTATTTAATAACATAAGATAAAGATATAATTGAGAAAAAGATCTATAATGTATAATATAAGTAATAAGGAAAATATAAGTAATTTTACAGGTATTCACTCTTTTTTTATAATTAAAATTTCTAACTTCTCAATTCTCAATTCAAACAATTCCCATTGGATATGGGGAAGGCAGGTAAAAGGGTAGGTAAAACGAAGGAAGAGATTAAAGAACAGACAACAACAATATGGATTATACTGAAAGTATTTTGTTTAAACTTATTTATACTTCCCTAGGAATTTGAAGCAGTGAAAAAAAGAATGATTCTAATTGTCATTGTGTTCTGAAGATGTATTATATACGTTAAGACAAACCTTTATGATAAACTCATCTTTGTAAGGAGTATAAGTGTGTTACATAATTTGGGTATCCAATTAAAGAAAAATTCAATAATCTTATTATTTCAGTTCTCTCTTGGGAATGCCTGTTACTTATTAATAGAAAATAAACAATGATATAAAAGAACATTTAGAAGGCTCTGGCTCAGTCCCAGTGAGCTCATACTTAGTAGAAAGGTCTGCAACCATCATGTTCAGGCATGATCAATGTAGACTTCAGCTGCCCATGACAGGTTTTCCAAGAGGCTCTTTGAAGCCACTAGCTAATTTGTGCTCAAGTGGAGGCGCTAGGAAGATATTTCTTCACATATGAGATAAGTTGAAATTTAAGGGAAAGCTTTA
>NW_012147797.1:1010950-1022462 GCF_000956105.1 Propithecus coquereli | reverse complement strand
ATTTCTGAGAAAATGTTGAATACCTAAGTCTGAATAACCATAGTTCATCTGAACAAGTTCACTTGTTCTTTCAAGTAAAATAAAATTTCATTAAAAAAAAAAAAAAGCAAAAAGCACCTAGATCAGCTCTCAACTCCAACACTCACAAAAGCATTTTTGAGACATCCAAGTTATTATGGGATGCAGTAGCACTTCCAGTTTTATCACACATAATATTAAAAGACATAAACTTGAGAGGAAAGCTTCAATAACATTCATGATTATTACTGTTTCAAACTAGGTTATTTTTAAATGAAACTGTCTTTTCTCTCATGTGGGTGCTTGGCAGTGAAGATTACAATGGCTACCAGTACACTTTAGTGCCACGGCCTTGATTCATACTGTCAGTGCAAATGTCAATACAATGAAAAAATGGCATTTAATATTGTTGAGAAAATAGCTTTGACCCTGTGGATCCTCTGAAAGAGTCTCTGGAACTGACAGGGTTCTGCAAACATTACTGTGAGAACTGCCATCCTAAATGTTTTAGAAAGTCAGAATAAATATAAGGCAACATAAACATAAGCAGCTTGCAATTACAATAACTAGGTTAAGACAACGAACAGAGTGCACAATCAAATATTCAACACAAAATACAATTAAATAGTAAACATTTTCAGATGCAAAGCCATGACCTAAATACAAGCCTCAGAGAGTAGAAAGGAACAGAATGTCAGAACTTCAAAAACAAAATTAAATGTTTTTGGTTCACGGAAAATTTTAGTTTAGAGTCAAGGTTTAAAAAGTTTACATGACAGACATTTAGTTATTGACAGAGCTAAATTTGACTTTTTCCCACAATGCTATGCTCTTTCTAACACTCATCTGAGAATCAAAAGACTAATATATTGAATTATGATCTCACAGAATTAGAAGCTGATGGCCAGGTTTTACAAGGACTAAAGAAAATGTTCAAATAATTATGAATAAAGCCATTTTTGGAATACCACTTTATTATTTAAAAGACCTTTCTAAAATTATCTTTATTCTTTTAATTGAAAAATAACTTTATCAGAAGGCATTTAACATTTTAAAGTTAAGGAAACTGAGATTCAAAGATATAAAAATTAAAAAGACTTCCCCAAAGGCACCTAACTAACCAATGTTCAAACCCTGACATGCCCAGTCTTCAGATCCCTAATTAGCACATTTCAATCATACAATGTGCTTTGAACTTTGTGAACTTTTATTGCCACAAAACTCCAAGATAAAAGCAACTTTGCCCTCTACTCATAGAAGGCTTTTAGTGTTGTGGTCAATGAATTTTGATATCATGTTTTTTTTTATTTTTGCTGCCTGAGTTGTGCTCAATTTTGAAGCAGTCTAAAGATATTATTTACCTTCTGATATTTACCAGTGGCAAAAGCTATGAAAATGTTTAATCTACCAGTAGGAGAACTGTTGAATTAGGCTGGAAACTAAGTAGAGAGAGTTTAAACAATGGAAACCTAAGAAAATACTGGATGTTGTGTTAGTGGACTGAGTTCCCCAGGATAAGAATGATCCAGGACAACAGAAACCCACCCACCATGTAGAGCCCGATTGAAATATCTGAGACATGAATGTGTGGCTAGACAGACTACACTGACATTGGTTCCCAGTTAGCCTAATTATTGTTGACAGGGCTGGAAGCTTGAAACTCAAGGTCATCACCACTCCCTAATTCTTGTTCCACAGGAACCATCCCATGACAGTGGGTGGCAGGGTAACTGTGGTTACCAAAACTGCTAAAACTGGTTCTTAATCTATGAAATGGGTTAATAATACTAATTTGTTATAAAGTTGTTTTCAGCAGTAAATATAATCCAGCATGTAAAGGGTTTAATATATGTTAACTCAGGTGGACATTCACTGGTTTGTCCCACAAGGTACGTTTCCTCCCTTCTCAGGTATTTGCTCCTCCCCTAAACACAAAGGCAAATGCCAGCCTTCCAGTCAGCTGTATTGACATTATTCAGCCATAAAGACAGAAAGTAGATTACAGGTTGCTCAGGGCTGGGGTAGGGGAGGGGGCAGATGGGGAGGTAATCACTAAAGAACACAGGGTTTCTCTTTATGATGATGAAAATTAACTGTGATGATGGTTGTACATGTGAACATATATTTAAAAAACTTTGAACTAAAAAATGAGAATGTAGAATGTGACTTAGGCCAGGAAAATAGTCCACATGCTATTAATAATACTTGCTAGACTAAACAAAATGCATTGTCTGTGAACTAGGAATTAGAATTGAGAGACACGTTTATCCTCTCTGTGCGTGCCTGGGCTTTACCCTGTTTTCCACCTTGTCTTATAGTGAAGCTGAGAAAGCCAATCTGCACAGTCTGCCCCTGGATAAGTGGGAGAGATGACCAGAGGAAAACACAGATTTGAGATGGAGAGAGAGTCTTGCCAGCATAGCAGATTAATTTCAATCCCTTCTTCTATTTTTGCTGTGTTAATATTCTGTGGGGCACCGCTCTTTTCTAGCTAATGTTCTTTCTTAGTATTGAGAATATTCTCCTTTCTAGTTAAAGCTGGTTTTAGTAGTTTTAAGCTACTCAAAGTAACTTAAAGTTAACTTAAAGATGCTCAAAGTTATCTGTGTCCAAAAAGTGCTAATAAGATTGCAGGTATTAATAATATGCTTTTCCAAAATATACTTTATATATTTATGGATTCTCAAGTTATCAAATACTTATTCAGCACCTGCTACATGCTAGCAATGGATTTGATATTGGGTATTGGATGGTAAGTCAAATGGACCCAGTCACGGCTCTGTTCAGGAAAGTAAATAAAATATAATGTGGCTAGTGCTCTGGTAAGAGAAATACAAAATTCTATGAAGCAGTCAGCAAGGATGCATAATCCAATGCAGATGGGAAAGAAATTCCCAGATCAAGGAGCTTCAAAATTGGGAATCGGGAGAAAGTGGGGGGTGTGTGTGTGCAGTATATAAAAAAGAGAATTAGTGGAAGAAAGAAGGTAAAGAAAAAACAAAACAAACAGTACATTTATGACAGAGAGAAGTTAATGTGGCTGGAATATAAAGCAAGGGTTGGGAAACCTTTTCTCAAAGGGCCATATAGTAAATGATTCAGGTTCTGTGGGCCATAAAATCTATGCCACAACTACTCAATTCTGCCTTTCTAGCAAAAGCAGCCACGGACAGTATATAAGGGAATGAACATCACTCTGCTCCAGTTATTGTTGGATGAGAACAAAGTCTATGCCCATTTTATTCACCATTGGATCCCTGAATCAGCACATTGCTTAGCACACAGTAATTGTTCAGTAAGTATCTGAGAAAATGAACAAAAACAAGATTCTGTTTCACTTTTAAAATTATTTATCCCTTTGGTTTTACAATTTGACATGGAATTAACCCAGAGCAATTTTGACCCCAGTTTAGAACTCTTATTGAAGGCCTGCCTACCCACTGATGACAAGTTATATAAAAAAGAAAACAAAACCAACCTTGGTGCTATAAATGTATAGCCAGATTCTTCAAAATTATCTGGCTTTAGGGTTTCTGAATCTGCAAAGATAATGTTACAGAAAAAGAAATTAGATAAGCAATTCAGAGTATACATCCCAAGAGTCTATGACAATAAGAAGATGACATTAAAAAGACTGCCTAACAAGAAAATTTAAAATAGACTACTTACATCCTAAAATTGAAAGATATCAATGAATACAAAGGTCCTCAATGCTTCCCAACATAATAATGAAATTATAACATGGATTAAAACAGTTATATCAGAGAAAATGCCATGTCTATAATTTTCCCATTTACTAACACTATTGTAATTCAGAACAATTTCAGAACCCTACTGTAACCAAGTATCTTTCAAAAAGATATTAATATGACTGTTATAAAAAGTTTACCAATATTATAAAATGATTTTAATAAATTCATTAATGCCTTTAGTAAATTAATAATACTCTTCATATTAGGTACGGATTAGTAAGTGGAAGGATAGAAAACAAAAGATTTTAAGTCTAGGAAAAAAACTTGGATGTGAACCAGGTTGCAAGTGAGAACACAGGCAGATTCTTCCCCCCTTTTTTGCTGCTAAAATTTGATCGTGGAGGAAAATTTAGCAAATGAGAAGCACAAAGGATAATATCCAATAGGAACGAAAATATCAGTGGAGCTGTCAAGTGTACTAAACAGAAAGAAATTGAGCAACAAGAAAATACTTGCCCTTCATTTTGCCCTTTTTTGCTGTGAAAATCCATCAGAAAGAGAAAGCAGGGAAACAAAAAAAAAAAGAGGGTAAAGCAAAGGGGGTCACAAACAATATTTTATTCAATGACTTTTTTGAATAAAAATATTGTGCATAGATCAAAGGTTCATTTATGTACAGCTGTAGTCTGGAAAAAAAAAGACATATTTGTTTGAAGACTGGAAAAGTATGTCCTGTTGATATTTACTAGATATTATTAGGAGATTACCCTCTCTGTGCTGTGGTTATTTCAAGGGTCTGTTTTGCACAGTGGTTAATGCAGGTGCAATGACGTCAGCCTATAAACAGAAGCATTTACCATTTATCCAAGACTCACTAGTTATCCCCTCATTTATCAAGTGAAGGACTAGCTCATGCAGAATTGCTGGTTGTTAAAGGACCATCATATCTATCTATCAGGTGAAAGCGGAAATGTAAATTAAAGATTAATGTCCTATGTACAATGTGCTATGAACACCAGGCCTGTGGAGAGCAAAAATGAACCGACAAAGAAATGAAAGAGACTATAGTTTACTTTAAGGTCAGATGTAAAAGATATATATGTTTTGCAGGGGGTATTTTTTATTTCATCCTCACAGAAAAATTTTAGGTTGTTAGCAATACTTGAGCAATATGCAAATGATATGATGGTCATTTTAGTTAACGAAATCTAGTCACCCAAAACAAAACAAAGATTAACGATGACTTGAGATATGCACTAGTGTTAATAATTACTCTCCATTCCAAATGATGCTTAAAAACAAACTTATCTATTTGCGTTACTGAGACATTATTCTGGATTATGAAAAGAAAGTTAATCGCCAAACCAAAGCCAAAGACCAGTGCAATTTAATTTATTCAAACAAAATAGAAGATGTGGAAGATGTGAAGCATCATATGATTCTAGCCAAATGCAAATACTACTACTACTAAAGGAAAGATAGGAAAAGGAAAAGGAAAAGGAAAAGCTTTACTAGCACACTGCCGTGAGAGTAGAGACTACGGTGACGATTAGCATGTGAAACATTCTGCTCCAGCTAGCGACCCTAAAAATGACAGCAACAGAGGACACAGCACTGCAATGATTCTGTGAGCACATAGCAAGGCAGGGAGGGGTGGTGGGGACTGCCAGTGAGACTGGGGTACCTGCTCATATTCTATCCATGTAGAATATTTCTTGTTCCTTGCATGTTTGGAATGGGTTAGAATCATTGCTGTAGATTTGGTAATAACAACTACTAAAATGTATACATAGTAAGCCTTAGGTATTCCAAAATCTAGACGTATTTAAACAGCTCATACTAGGAAATAACAAATAGACCCTGAAGTCACTTTCACAGTACTTACATCTGGCCTGAGTTATTGTCTCTTCTATTTTGGCTTTTATATAGTAAAAACTGTAGGTTGGTAATACCAAGGCCAAACTGCAATAGAAACAAGAGAAGCATAAACACAAACAAACAAACGAAAATGAAACATTAATTAAAAAAAAAAGACACTTCAATTTCAGGGAAAAATCCAAAGATCTTCCTCACAGAAAGGAAAAGACATATTACTTTGACAAGAAAATGCATCCAGCAAATAGAGTACTTAATTTCAGCTTTGCCATCCAGAGTCACCCGGTTCTCTACGTTGTAAGGAATCAGAAGAGACATGTGGAAAATGAGATACTAATTACACCCATAACGTAGCTGAGGAAAGAATGTCGTGGCCCCCTGCTATATTTTGACAAAAATAAAAGAACACTAGGGATATGTTTAAACGGAGTAAAACAACATACCAATTGGACACCTCCTCCTTAATGTATTCTACATAATGTTAAAGTGCTTTGTATCAAACAGACACTATTAAAAAAACAAATGGAAGGATAATTATTATCATTACTATTGTACAGAGCATAAAGTCATCTGAAATATGCTCTTCTGAGGGGCTCAATTCTATTTTAAAACTCTAATCCTTGGGCAAATTCTCCAGTGCCCGCTGCTGGGTAAATTCAGATTCCTTTACAGCACTGGGAGAGATTGTCTGCTCATCCCATTCGTTTTTGCCAATGGAAAGCTAAGTCATAGTGTTTATTTCCAGATCATTTACTGTGAGTATGCCTATTATTTGATAAATTGTTATTAGGCACAACAGGAAATACATCTTGAGTTTGGTAGTTTACAAGAGCCTTGGGGCTACTCTAGTTTTATAGTAGAAGTCCAAACTGGAGGAGAGTCCCAGTGCAAATCTTAGGTCAAATTCAGAATGGTTTACACACAAAGAATGTCAGACAAGCTTGTCAATATTTGCCTTAATGACTGCTCAAAATAAAAAGCTGTTATACAGGTAACTTTACTCATTTTGAAATTGCCAATTAAACACATGGTATGTTAGAACTGTTAAAAGATGTCAGGATACCATGCGCCTTCCAGTAACACAACAGCATGTGTGTAATTCTTCTATTCTCATGCTGGCTAATAGGCGTATGTGGGACACAACTGATTGTCCCGTATCCACATGGGCAGTTGCAAATGACCTTTGCTATGCTTTGAATATAGAACACCTGTAAGCAATGGGTATAAAAAATGAGGATATCTCTAAGATGCCCAGTGCAACTACTTTAAAAAAATGAAACTTGTTTAATGAGACCAATTGAGTCATTTGGCATTCACTTTTAATATTTAGTCAAAATATTAGTAATGTACAGGAAAAATGTGCATTTATCGAGTATTTCAAGGCATTTGCCAGTCTTTTAAATCACTCAAGCCTCATGTATTCCCTTCTTTGGGGATGGATGTCTAAACTGTAATTGATTATATATTTTCATGAATAACAGAATAGGACAAAATATAAGTGTTAAAAGTTCACTATATGGAGAGGAAAAAAAGCAAGGGTTTATATGCTAATTTAATTACGCAGTAAAGATAGCAAAATGAATGGATGCTTGTTACCTCCAATTCCCAAATCTTTCTCCATCATTAAGTAATTCATAGACTTTCCTTATGGGAAAAGGTCAAGATAATAAAATGTTATGTAGATTTGATGAAAATTTCTTCATGTTATAGGTAACTTCCTTTAAGTGGAGGCAGAGATTAAAATTAAAATAAGCAGCACATCAGTCTGACAGCAAGATGACCTTTCATGATTCACTTGCCATTTATAAAATGTAGAGCAGAATTACTGAGCATTTGAAGATTGTCTCCTACAAATTCTTCTCAAGGGAAATTAGGACATTTTTATTGCCCCATCAGCATTTATTGCTAAGAGAAACTTCTAATTAAAAGCGATAACGTTATATCATGTAACTACTACAGTGTCACTCTGTGAGCTAGGGTTACATCTCATGTACTATAAAAAATAGTGTGGAAACTCATGAGGAAAACAATAGAAGTTTTAAAATTGACATATCAAATATACATTTTGTTGGCTACAAGTCTTAGGTTGTTATTAATAGCTACAATCCATTTTATAGAAAATATACTTAAATTATTTCTATCTCAAGCCAAGCTATTTTTTTCTAACATATAGCCAGATAAGATCTTTACCAACTTCTAAGTTAATGGTGCTGTTATATGCAATGTTTGCTGTCTCTCTCCATATAAAACCAATAGACCAAGACTGTTTTGTTTCTGATTAAAGTTTAATCAAGTGGGCACCCAATGAGTGGTAGAGCCTATAAAATATTTTTGTTTCTCAAATATGGTTTAGTGAGTTAAAGAGAATATAAAACACTTTTCAACTCAATCATTTATCTTCATAAAAGTAAACACTTCACTAAAAAAAAAGTATTTTATTAAAATAATTATGATATTTCAAAATATGGTACCTAAGTTGGATCAAATCTTAAGGAGACAGAAATCACCAAGTGAAATTTTGTACCTTGTTCACTTAGTAAAAACATACATATCGCTTTCTTCCTTCAACTTAGACGTTCTATTTTGTTCTAAATTGTTATTTGAGAATTTACTTGTACAGCAATTCAGGAAATTATTTATAATGGAAGTAGATTCAATTGGGCCCAGAGTTGGAGACTTGGGAAGAGACTGTATGAAGACAACACACAGAAGTGGGGAAGTTGGGCCTTTTCAGAGAACAATGATATGTATGATAAAGGAAGTGGTAGAAATGACAGAGCAGGCAGGTTGGGCTAGAAATGATGTGAATATTAAACTTGAAGTCCAAAAAGGGAAGAGACTGCAGTTTGTCAACAAGGAATGATATAAACTTGAGAATTTAAGAAACTTAATCTGCCCACACTCCTTATCATCACTGGGTATGTGAGGAAAAGAAGTTGAGTGTTGAGGCCATTCGTGAGACAATTATAAACACATTCAAGCAGGGTTTATAGAGAATTTAAAATACCCCAAGTGCCCTTATAACTGCAGCAGAACCAACCATCACATCAGGGTCAAAAAAGGATCGATTTTTTTCTGAGAATTTGTTCATCTAAACAACAAAGGCATAGAGCATGTTCCCACACAGTGCCCTAGATACTGTTTCATCATGAAATCATTTCTCAAGAGACAGGGCTCCCAGACCTCCTCTGTCTTCACACTTTTTGACAAGTTCATCCAAAAATTGAAAGGTGACAACAATCAAGGAAAAGGGGGGAAAAAGTATAACTTGTTTATATAGATGAAGATCATATATGTGTAAAGAAATGCCTAGGTAGAAATTAGATAGGAATTAGTAGATGAAAACAAATAAAAAAATTAAAACAGTCATTCTGGTATTTCACTGTAAGTCCAAAAGTATGTCAAAAACTGAAAAAGTGAAGAAAGAGTGGCATGTAAGATATCATGACATTAATGTTTATGTTATTCTCTTCTGTATCTATTCTATAAGCCACCCCAGAAACATAAAAAGAGAGAAGTTCCTATGACACTAACATTGCAGTTCTAGGGAAATCTTAAGGACTCTAGGCTACCCTAAAAGGTTAAGTGTATGTTCTGAAGAGTTGGTTTGATTTCATTAGGAAGGAAATAGTTGAGTCTACTACAGCCTACTAACTGCATATTAACATGTAGTTAAAGAGTCCACACTTGAATACTGCAATGGAAGTTTTGCACACCATTATATGAATTTGACGGAACGAGACAGATTAAAAATTTCTTCAATTTGAAAATTCTTCCATTTGTTTCAAATCGAAATTCTTCAATTCTGTAAATGTTTGTAGAGTGCCTACTATGTGCCACTGTCTTATGAGCTGTGGATTCTGAAGTAAATAAAGCAGGCAACAATCCCTGCCCTCTTAGAACTTACTAGTGAGAGAAGACAAATGATAATCAGTAGAAATAAATTTCTGCATCTATGTATAGTGTGCGTGTGTGTGTGTGTAATCCTAAATGGTAATAAGATCTATAGAGAATATGAAGTAGCAAAGGGAGATAGTGTGGTGAGATATTTTATATTTTAAGCGGATTGGTGGAGAAGGCCATTCTGAAGAGATGAAAAGTAGGTCAAGATGTAAATGAGAAGAGGGAATGAGCATGGGACTATTCAGGGAAAGCCATTCTAGGCAGAAGTAATTTCATGTACAAAAGCCCTAAGGCACAAAGATACTAGTGTTTATGATGTGTAGCAAGGGAGGACAGTGTGGCTTAACCAGAGTGTTCAGTGCAGAATCTGGGAGAAAAGTTCAGAGAGCTGACAGTGAGTAAGGTCACATGGCTTAGGCCACTGATGGCCATGACAGACTTTGGCTGTTACTCTGAATAAGACAGCAAATTATTGGGCGGTGGGGGGGTGGGACTGAGTAGAGAAATGAAACAATCTACTCAGTGATTAAGATCATTTTTATTATTGTGTAGACAATAGAAATAAAGATAGAAGATGGAGATATAGATGCAAGTAGTTATGTACTTTGGTAGTGGGAGTTTTTTCTGATCACTTCTATTTTTCTCTATGAAATGGAAAGCAAAAACATCACCCAAGAGAAAATGATGAGAAAGAGTTACAGGTTTGAAGAGAGAAGAGATGCGATTGAAAGTCTTCGATAAGCAACCTAAATTTACTGGAATATCGAGATCACAAGGCACCAGTAACGCCCACTTGAGGTTAAGAGGTCATGTATTTTAGCAGATATATCAGCCAATGAGTCTTTTACTTCAGCCACTTTTAGCTGCATGGGTACAGCATGGTGTTGGTAATAATTGGCATTTAGCCAGGATTGGCATTTTGCCAAACTGTTGTTTTCAAAACCTGTGATGAAGGGAGTTGATGATATGTGCACGAGAGTGAACATAAAACCCAAGGAATTTCTGCTGAATAAGGAAGGGCACAAGGACATGAAGAGGGTGAGGCAGTAATGAGGGAGAGAGGATTGGTGGATTTCACATCTCCACTGAGTGAAAGGATTGTTGGAGTTGGGCTACTAGCAAGAAGGGATGGAAAGCTAAAATGTGGTAATCTGCGAGTTAGATGAACAAATCTCAGATTATGAAGGAGTTGCAGACTTAATATTGTAAGAGATAAAAATACATGACTTTGGAGTAGGTGGCTAAGGTAGAGGTATGCCAAGATCATTAGAAGAGAGGGTTAAGGGATTAGAAAAATCATCAATGTCAATGCTAAAGTGCGGTCCAGGAACCTAGCCCATTTGCAAAGTGTCTATTACCAGCTCACGACCAGTAAAACACGGAAATTGAGAGTAAGCATTTAGAACACGTCACAGCAATTTGAAAAACTAATTTTATGTCTGTGGAATCTAATAATAAAAATTTTGAGCTTGTGTTTTTATCCCTGTTAAAACTTATTTTAGTAAATAATTTTTGTTTTACTTTATGTCCGCGTGAGTATCACAGTTTGAAGAACAGTGATCTGCATGAATGTAGGAGACAGTGACAATGAGCCAGAAGCTGAAATCTCATAGGAATGACAGGGAGATGACTATTAAAAGGAGGAATCATGGGTGGTGTGGGCTGGTAACATGAGATTCAAAGATGAGAGTTTTCAGGAAGAATAAGAAAGAATGAGTAATGAGGACATACTCATAGCAACCTCAGTGCTATGATGGTGAGAGAAGCAGGACCACGGAGAAAGTGGTGAGTGGGCTAAGAAGAAAGAGCAAGAAAGTGAAGGAAGCGCTCAGCAAAAGTTGAAGAATAGAGGATTTCCAAGAGACTACAGGGCGTTAGGTTGTCCAATTTTGTAAAGCCCAGCCAATGAAAAAAATCAAAATATTATAGAACTGTTATTCAGTGGGGGTAAATTATATCGACTAAGCATTTCATATCAGATCCTATGATGAGATAAGCTTTATTTTTAGGTTAATTTGCAACCC
>NW_012147797.1:1007553-1010276 GCF_000956105.1 Propithecus coquereli | reverse complement strand
ATAAATGCAAATAGTATATTCCAAATTATCCCCAAACTTTGAAAAGGCATTTCCTGAAAAAGAAATTTTAATAATGAAAAAGGACTATGAGATATTTAGACAAGGTTTCGATATTTCCATATTAGAGTATGTTTATGAGTAATTGGCAATATCAGGAAGTTATTGCAGCCAGGGAGTCTAGATCCAAATGAATGAATAGCATATTATTGTTTTTATTAAGCCATTCTTATAATTATGTATCATAAGAGGCTAATTACTCAGTGTCATTGAAGGTTAGGAAAACATCTAAATCCATCAGGGAAAAGAAGTACAGAGCTAAATAACTTCATGGATACACAATCTTCTATGTGTAGCTACTGAACAATAGTAAACACATTCTCATTCTTTCTTCCATTATCGTATATAGTGATGGCACATATGTAATTTTAATTTTTCTTGTTATCTCTAGCTTCATCATTCTCACCAAAACAACAACATTTAGTGAAGTATTACTTGATGTTAGTTTAGGCACTATGTTCAGCACCTTGCAGTCATTATCTCATTTAATCAAATCCTTGGACTAGATATTTTTATTTCCCACAATTTATTCATGAAGAAATAAGTCTTAAAGAGGAAGTTAGGTACTTAAATTGGCAGAAAGCATGATGACAAATTCATTTTTATAACAAATACACAATGTTGCTTCCTTCCATCAAAGTTCCAAAATGGCTTGATACATGTGTGTGGTAGGACTGGTGAGTTGAGCAGGTTTTTGAACTAGTAAAATTCTTAAAAGAATTAGAAGAAACAATGTTTATATATTTGTTACTACTCATAAAAGTCCATGGCAAACTAGTGTTGCTCAGCAAATTATAAAATATAGCTTCAAAAAATAGTATCAGATTAGGGAAATAAAAATACTAGGTAAGTTTTTCAATACTAGCAGCAGAAATGATCATAATTTTGTTCAGTGTTCAATTAGTAATAAAGTAATCGAATAGACAATTTTAAACATTGTTGGTATCTAATTTTTTAGTCAAGAAATCTATTTTCTGACTGCTTACAAAGTTTGGAAATATTCTTAAAATAGCTTTTTGAGGAAATTGTTATAAGTATATTCGATTCCACAGGTAAATTCCTGAATGAAATAGTAGAAATGCATTCTAGTTTTAGCCCAACCATAGTTATAAACAAAAGTTTATTGATGGAGTCCATATAATATAGGTTATTTTTAGATTTCTACAAATCAGATTCAATTGAGCATAAATTTAAGCAGAAAAGCCTTAATTCTATTTTAAACTTATCTCAGTAATATTTAAATCAATAAAATAGCAGTATAAATGAGAGTTTGGATATGTACATTACATATTATTTCTATGATTATTCTATACATTTAATTTTTTTGCAAAATAGACTACTAAAAGACATGACCATAAAAAGTGTTTAATAATTAATTTGAGACAGATTTTGGTGAAAAATAATAAGTCAGATGGTATGAAAGGTTCTGGAGGAAATATTTATATGGGAGGAATTTAAAATTACTTGCAGTTTATCATACCAAACATTGTGACATGTGTTAACATTGGAGTTTTCTATCTAACAGATATAAAAAATCATAAAAAGTTTAAAAAATTTCCTACAACAAAAAATAATGAACTTCATAGTCAATAGGTGACCTTAGCCTATGGAATTTAGCTACTTTGGATAAAACTAAACCAAATAGTACTGTAATTTGAAAGTATCACATCTTAAATATCTCTGCCAAACCCAAGGAGCAAAGAGAGTAACATGTTCACACAATGTAATTGTTCTGATCTTCTATAAAAGAAATAGTGAATGGTCATAAAATCCGTGTTCATTCACGAGTAAATAATAACTTTTCTTGAAATGAACACATATACATAGAAATCTAGAGGGAGGAATAGGGTAAGTAAAAGTTAGCAACTATACCTATTTATAATAATACATTCAAGAGAAAAAAATCCAAAAATTCTAAGATGGAAAAATACAGTTTATAGGTGGACATTAGTCAAAAAAATTTTGCAGTAAATTGAAGGAGGGACAATGTTAATGTGAGTTAATAGAAACAAAATTACTTTGTAAGCTGAGAAAAGAATGTGCAAAAGTCTAAGTTAAACAGAGTTGAAATTTCAACAGAGACCAAAATTTGTATGTATCTCCCTTTGTATGCTGGTAACAGGGACTCATAACAATATTAAAATGAGAAAAGCCATGTGATAATGTAGGATCATAAGTAGATCCTAGATCCATCTTAGAGAAAGATCTGAGGAACTTGGAAGAAATGTATACATCTAAAAAGAATGAGACTGTGAGGGAAAAGATACAGTTTATATACAACAGCTTAAACTTCCAGGCTCAAAAGCTTCTGAGTCATATATATTTTTCAAATAGTCAAACAGTAAATATCTGCATTTACTATACATGTGACTGATAATAGAGAGACGCACTCCTCATACACAAAGTCTTACATGTCAATATAAAATAATATAAGTTTATTACATAAACCAGTGATTTATGGGAGTAGCTGTGTTATCACATGATTTAATTTCACATTTAAATGTAGGGCAATTATAAAGTATATAAATCATAAAAGAAGATAAATCAAGACAGAAACAAGTAAATAAAAAACTAAAAAATACAAAACAATATATGGAACTCAACAATTAGAACATCTGCATGAACAAATCATATAAAACATATAGCTATTAAATATTAACTTTAAT
>NW_012147797.1:1006383-1006757 GCF_000956105.1 Propithecus coquereli | reverse complement strand
TAACACATTGACTGCCACACTAGAAAAAAATTTTTTTCCTTGATGTTGCAGAGTAGAAAAAAATTTTTTCCCTGGGGCCTTGGTGTTTTATTAAAACAAAATGATTCTTTCTAATTTGTTATTTTTTATTGTTTTTTGTGTGTGAGTTATATGCAATAAATCGTCAACATTAATTGTAACAATAAGAACATCAACAAGTAAGATTTTCAATAACTGCAGTTATATATGCTTCATGAGGTCCCAGGCTCAAAACTAGCATGAGTTAAATACAACTCATATGGCAATTAATATGTTAACATAATAAAAACACCCCTAATAAAGCCTTTTTAGCCAGTTATTAATTTTTGAAACATAATTAACAAAAGAATGATCAA
>NW_012147797.1:1004668-1006333 GCF_000956105.1 Propithecus coquereli | reverse complement strand
AGGAAAATGAGGCTTAGAGAGACTAAATAGGATCATTATGGCACTCAGTGACAGTCTAGACACCAAGCTTGTCACCATTACTTTATCCTACTTTATCATGTCAAATATTTTACAACAAACATTCATTAATCACCGGAAACACTCCAGCACTAGGCTATAGTCGAGAGTGATTATAATAAATTATTAAATTGTATTGTTCTACAATGAGGGCATAGAAATGTAAAATGTGTAGATCAAGTGCAAATTAAAATACACTGTGACAAGTTATTACAAAAGATATGGTGGCTTTTGCATAGAGAGGAGTTAATCCACCTGGAAAAATCCTAAAAAATCTGTTCTTTGAAGTGCAACAGCCTGATTCTGCTACTTATAGAGCTTAGTAACTGTAGACAAATTATTTAACTTCTCTGTACCTCAAATATATCATCAGTACAACAGGTATTATAATATGTAATAATAAATAGTAATACCTCTTTCAAAGGTTCTTGAGAATCCTTGATGGCCATATATAATGTAATTAATAAATGTTATTGTAGTATTTATTAATATGATTACCTTTATGATTATGGAAGACACCCTCAGAGGAACTGATATGCAAGTTCGGTTTTGAAATAAAATTTGCTGAGTAAAGAGTACTAAGGTAAACATGGTAGCTTCTCTCCTCATGTTGCTCAGCATGTGGTTGGGTAGTTGGATCCTTGCCTCCATTTCTCAGCTTTTTATTGCAATTTACAAGTTATACTTTTATTGAAATAGTTAAAATATCGCTACCATTGAAAAGAGAAAGAAAAAACCTAAGGTCACACTCAACTTAAAATATTTATTCCTTTTCATATGATCTTTTGGATGAGACAGCCTAGGATCTAGAAATTTTTAAAGACAAAGAACATTCAACCTAATAGACAGCCTACCGCAATATAGTTGCTCAACAAATACTTGTAGGATGGATGAATGCTAGCATCTGAGCCGAGGTACTGTTGACTCTTACAGATTACACTCACCTCCACTTTAATATCATTCTCTAACTCTGCATCAAGGAAATCCAATGTTACTGGCTCCTGAGATTTGGGGTTCTACATAGAAAACAATAATAATTAAGTACATACAACATTATAAAATGATGCTGTGTACAAACAATTCAGTGGATATCAGTGAAATTAATTCTGTAAAAACTACTTACCTAAGAACATAAAAATTACTTTATGTATTAATAATTGTATAAAGGTATCTTCTTTCACATATATATGAAACTAAATAGCCAGAGCTAGAGATTGCGCTTTTAAGTTCAGCAATTTTTAAATTAATTGTCGACTGAAGATAGACTAATTTTGAGTGCTGTGTTAGATACTGCACTTACAAATCAGAAGTTCTCTGGGACTATGACTTTTGAAAATCCATTCACAATTTTCTTTTCTTAGCATGGAAAAAGGGCAAAATAAAGCCACTTGGGTAACTTATTTGGCAATAAAATAAAGGCAACATAAAAGCATACTTTTTATTTGTATTCTATGAAGAAATAAATTGTATTCGAAAATGCTTGAAAACTATGTTTGGATTTGTTAAGTAAAACAAACTCTTTTAAACCCATTCTTCCTTCTGAAAATGCCTAATGGAAAGATGTAAGTTTGCTTCATATATTTCTATCTCAGAAATTTTATGAGCTAT
>NW_012147797.1:1002965-1003719 GCF_000956105.1 Propithecus coquereli | reverse complement strand
TTGCCTTTTTATTTTCACTTAGAAGTCAATTTTACAAGCAAATTGTTAGGATCACACAGATTTAACATTGATTTCACAATATTTAATAACATTCATTTTTCAGAAGCCACCTCATTATGATTACTCTGATTGTTAACATTATCATTACATAATTAACTTAGCAATCTTGAATTAGCTAATGCATACACTTTACCATCATTAATAACATTTTTGCTCCAGTTTATTGGGAAATGATGCTCATCTGCATCTCATGCTCTGGAAGCTTAATGTCAGGAAAGGCAGCTTTAATCATAAGCTTTAAGAACAGAAGCTTAATTTCAACTCTGATTTAGCAAATTTGAAAGCACTGCTAAGTCTACCTTCATTCACAGTTACCTGGACATTGGGTCTCCTTTTTCTTAAATTAATTGTTGGTATACCTACACCAATAGGCTGAAGCAACAGAAAAATGGTAATTGATCATAATGCATATCAACATAAGTAAGGGTTCTATCCTATAATCAATTTTGGTCAGGTATTTCCTTGATCGGAAACAGGCCTGATATAGTTAGAATTTAAAATATTTGGTAGGTATGGAGTTCATGATGAGCCAATAAATAAAAGTTTAAAACTATTTAAAGTGAATAAAAACTGTCATGCTAATAAAAAATCATCTTTTAAGCAAAATGACTGACAATGTTTTTTTAGAAAAGTATATGTTTGGGAAGTGCAAAAATTGGTTGTCTCAGGTAACTTTTTCCACTGATTCAAAAAA
>NW_012147797.1:1002570-1002915 GCF_000956105.1 Propithecus coquereli | reverse complement strand
AAGGCAAAATTTGTGGTCAAGTCATAAGACTTTAATTAAGATTAGCTATTGTAATTAAAATCTAACTAGAATAATAACCCCTGGGTTCACCAAATATTTCCTATTTTAACACCTAGTGCTTCTTGCTGATGTGTAATAATAAAGTTCACTGTGGAACACAACAGATTATTTATTCATACAATTTTATCAAATGATGCTATTACTCTGGAAAACTTATCTCATTTGGGATTATTTTAATTTCTGAATCACAAAATGAAGACCTATTGAACTATTTGATAAACAAAATACATCCATTCCCTTATAATACTTGCTAAGAAATATAACATGTCATACTAAAATTTCAAA
>NW_012147797.1:999141-999659 GCF_000956105.1 Propithecus coquereli | reverse complement strand
TAGTGCATAGATAAAAAAACACTTAAACCTTCTGTAAGTACAGATAGAGTGAGAAAGTTACATCGAAAACTATGTTCTTTTCCATGAACCAACCCTAGTCTGAGCAAAAACTCCCCAATTGAAGCAAGCTCTTAGACTGATGTGGCGAGATTTGTAAATACATATGAGGAGCTAGAGAATTACTCCTTTATGAGTTACAATATTTAGAACCCATAGATATTTTAAAATGGCAATGGACTCCCCCTCCCAAAGAGAAATAACTAATGTCTTCTATGGCCACATTTTTAAAATAAGGAATTCAACTGAGATTTATAATAACTAGACAAACAATGTTTAAGTGCAATAGACTTCATTAAACCATAAACTGGAAATAAATATCCACTCAAATCAGGAATATCACCTACATTATAAAATAGGTTTCCAGTACTAAAAAATCTTAACTTCTGCAGTCTTACATTCCTCTGAATTAAGCTAAAAAATAGGAATGTAATTCTATGTTTAAATCAAAGTATTTAACA
>NW_012147797.1:997709-998529 GCF_000956105.1 Propithecus coquereli | reverse complement strand
GAAGGGTAACACTACAGTATCATTATATTTTAAGGATGCTTTTTAACATTTAGTTCATTTGCTAAGATAACTGTACATAATTTTTGAGAATGACTTAAGTGCTTATGGGCACACTAACTTAGTAGAGTTCTAAAATAGAAAAGGTACCAAAACAGTAAATTGCATCTTACTGTAAAACGTGGTGTCAGTCTTTTAATGTCTTCCAAAGACACATCAACTCCCATCACACCAAGAATCAGCTGGTTCTATAACAAGATAGCAAAAAGTTAGTACATTTTATACCAAATTTTACATATTTCTACATAATTGTCATATGTTCATCTTTGTGCTTTGATAATGGTTGTGTTCCATATTAACTTAAACATATACATAGGGTGAGGCACTTTTGGTGTCAATTTACGTGGATTCTCAGCTTTGTTTTCTACAACTTTATCATCATTATTAACTTGGCAAAGGAAATCTTGATGATTGAAACTACAATAAAAAAGATTTGTAAACATTTTTATGTGATGCTTCATGTATCCTTTTCTTCTAATATTTATTTCTACTGCCATTGTACAGTCTGCAATTCTAATTGTGGATGTGTGTCTATGAATGTGAGTGTAGACTGATTTTGTGGTTTACTATTAATACAATAAAGAAACCACAAGAATGTCCAACTTAAAGATTGTAAAATGTGGAATAAGAACACATTGGATTTTTGCTGTAGATCGTACCTGTGTATGTGTAACTATTCTGAAAGTATGTGACCTTACTGGTAATAAAATCCTCAAAACACAGTTTCCAGTTGCTGCTAATAACTTCTAAATACCAGACAACT
>NW_012147797.1:994992-997599 GCF_000956105.1 Propithecus coquereli | reverse complement strand
CATCACTTTTGCATTTATACAGAATACTATAATTTGTTTCTAAAAATGGTAATTTATATACCCTAAAATGAGATACTAGATCACTAACAGATTTAAGACAATTATGGATGAACTCATTGGTGCCCAACTTCCATTTTTTTTCCTTCATTTATTAAGCAGACCAAAAGGTTATACTCTATTCCTGGGCACTGCACATGTCTCTAGAGAATTAAAAGAGAAAAAGAACAAGATTTCTGCCTCTTGGAATTTATTTGATATTTATCTCCTGGAGGTCAACTCTTGTCATGCCTCTCTTTTTATATAACGAGTCTCACTTTATCTTCCAATAAAAATGAACTCCCTACAATATTGTCATAGTCTTGTTTCTGTCCTTATCTCCCATTCCTCCAAAAGTGAACAAGGTATCATTCCTTCAACATACTGGCACTTCCTCGAATCTTACACTATACCTGCTTTGTGCGATTTCACTTCTCACGACCAATTGTGGAAACCTTACATTGACTCACAAAATGTCTCCATTTGTTTTTTAACCACATCTCACTCTACCTCCAAATATGTGACTTCTTGATTTTGAAATTCCAGAGATCTTAGAGTTTTTCTCATTATATTTATTACATTTGGTCTTAAAATATTTTCACCTTTTCCTTCTTAATACAACTGCTGATTTAACCAACATATATTTTGAATCTGCTGTGTGCAGAGATTATAAAGTAGAAATACATGATGGGTCACTTATCATTCTTAAACCAATAAAAAGAATGCTTTATGTGTCCAATGAATAGTCAATTCATGTGCCCCGTTTTTTTTTTTTTTTCCACATTTAGTTTTTGCTTGTAGAACAGCACATTTAGAACCAACATTTCCTCCTAATGTCATTTGTGCTATCAGTAAGAACCTTACCAGCAATGCAGACATACTGGTTAATGAACTTCTGGTCATAGGAAATACAACTGGGCATAATTATTGACTCCTCCTATCACACACTGTCCTGTGATGGATTTGAAAAAGTGAAACATTTTGACCACAGCTTTAGATGACCATGTGACCTTAAGTAAATATGTGATGTCAAGAAGGAGCACTGGATAGTAATTTTAGCAAGGGTTTGAGGTAAGCAAGCTTCACTTTATCTTTCTTAGCATGCAAGGCTGCTGTTAAAAGTCCCTATTTTTCTTCTAACTTCCTGTATATGTTTATTTTGTAAGAACCAAATGATAAGTAATTCTAAACGGAATACATTTTGCCCTATGGGTTCATCATTGCATTTAGAAAAGAAGTTACAGCATATAACTGAACTCCAAGTAGGGAAAAGGGTTATTGAATCAGCGTTTACTTTTTAGGACTTAGTATTTTGATTCTCTCCAAATATATAATTTTAGTAAATCATTACTAAAGTCTTCTCATTAAGATTAAGCATATGAATAAATCTTGTGTGATTATTATTTATAACTTTCATGTCATGAAAGTAAAAATTACATAAAAAAAGATTTTTCAACGTCAGACCTATTGACATTGTGAGCTGGATAACTGTCGTGTGTATGTGGAAGGCAGCTGTCCCGTGTATTGGAGGATGTTCAGCAGCATCCCTGGCCTCTATCCACTAGACGCTAGTAGCAACCCTTCCCCCCAAGCGAGTATAATCTAAAATGTCCACCAATATTTCCAAATAACCTGTGAGGGACAAAATTACCCCTAGTTGAGAACCATTGCCTTAAAATACAATAGAATACCAGTACTAACGTGTTATTTCACACGGCATTGGATCACCTCAATGGCATATTTCTACAAAAATGTCTGGGGTTGAATCTAATACAAGAGATTATATATGAAGAGGTGATCAGGTTTGTGATGATTTCAGTGTAGGATAAAATTTTTTTGCCTATCTAACTGCTTGTACTTCTGAGTTTTGGTGGGTCTGGCTACAGTTGTGGTAGTTAAACATGCTCCTACTAGGTGGTCTATTTTAAAAGTATTTTCTTCAAAATTCTTGTTCAAAATCTGCAGAAATAGTTTCTAATTCACATGATTTTCAGCATTGTTTTTTAAATTAAAAATTCAAAGTTATTGAAATGCCCATAAATTCAATATTCTAGGTTAGAAATTCTACATTCTCAATGGATCAAGTAGAAAATAAAAATACTACTACTTTACATTTGTGGTTCTCTACTATATACTTACAAATCTAAATTTTTATGTAAATTATCTAAATTCTAGTAAAGAAGCTTGTGACAGAAGGAATTTTGGAAAGGGTTTAATGAAGAGGAAAAAAGAAGTGTCGCCTAGAAAGAAGTAGAAGTCAGCTGCTTGCTTTTGTCATGACAGTCTTTGGTTGAACAGCTCAGCCTCTTACCAGTGCATCGAGGTACACATTTGTCCACTGGACTTGCTTAGCTTTGTCTCCTGCTAAAACCATTGGTCTTCCCAAAACATCCAAATATTCCTATTTATGAAAAAAAAAATGTGGTTAAAACTAGGAATGTTGTGTTGAAAAAACAAATCTCCACAGAGGAAAACATACTCTAGAGTTAAAATGAATATGGAATCAAAATTATTGAGACTGAGTATATAGTCATTTAATTCCTATTTATGAAAAAAAAAACTGTGGTTAAA
>NW_012147797.1:994344-994942 GCF_000956105.1 Propithecus coquereli | reverse complement strand
TATTTCTTCAAAAAGTTACTTAACAGGCAAGTTTTCAACTGAATGATGTTAGAAAAATCATCTCCTCATTGTAACTTTATTTTAAACAGATAAATAGATCCACAGTGGTTACTTGGGAAGTACCTAAGTTCCAACTAGGTCCCTGTATAATTTGTCCAGAATAATTATCATTTACTTTTCCTTGTGGTACCTACAATCTGAAAAAACTCCTTTAAATTATATGCAACAGAACAAAGTTCAAATTACACAAGATGTGATTGTTGATAAATTTAATTTTATTCATTTTCTATGACGTTTTTAACATCTGAGAATAACATCATGCTCGTATTTACTTTTTTTTTTTTTTACATGAGTTTTGGATATTTAAAAACACTTGAAATGTTAATGATATAAAACCAATACATTATCATGATACTCAGCATTTTAATATAAATGTAATATTATGGATTCTTTTAACTTTTACCTATTTTCTCCATATTGGTCATATTTAAACCGGAAAAGAAATATGTTATCCTTTGAAAAAATAAGTTAAATAAGTTTTAAATAGCCATACCTGAGTATTGATTCTTATTGCTCCAATGGAAGGAATTTCGTAATA
>NW_012147797.1:992900-994118 GCF_000956105.1 Propithecus coquereli | reverse complement strand
ATATAACTTTCAGAATAAATTCACATTGTTTTTGTTGCCATGGTGTCATAGTTCACCTTTCAAATGATACACATTTTTTCCAAGTAACATCATTTTTCCTGAGTACAAAGGAAAAATGAGCTCACTACACAAAATTTGAATTATCTAACTATGCATAAGATATATTCCATAAAATAATTTATCCACCCAGAGAAAAATATACATGTCATATTCTTATATCTAAGTTTGACAAAATTCAGATTCTTTTATTCCTAATTTTTCCTATCTGCTATGTATCATTAAGTATCACTCTGTCCTATATAACCTTTTATGAATGTACAATATGATCAGATGCTTGCATTTTTATATTATGTAACATTAACATAAAACTTTGTTGTGTGTTTTCTCTATAGAAACGTGTTCTCAATCTTATTCTTGCCTAATTCTTGCACAAGATACAATTTTAGATTATTTTAAATGATAATATGTAGACCTAAAAGCAACTATCAGAATATTTTTTCTTCTAATAAAATGTGATCAAGAAAACAGATATGTTACCTTTATTTTCACAGGCCATCCACTGAATAGGTCCTCTGTCATAGTTATGTTGACCAACTGAAAACGTGAATACACGTACCTGGATGAATTGAAAAACAGGTTTCTGTTTAGGCTAATAAAATTTAAAGGAACGGCCAATCATAACAGCTAAAGTTAAAAAAAAAAAAAAACATGTTTTTCAGTTGATTAATATGATAAGAAAAACAGAGGCCAGTAAAGAATTCAGACAGGCATTAGAGGGAAATCGCATAACCTACTCTAAACACAGATTTCAGTTACTAAATTTAATTAGCACTTGGGTGTCTTGCACCATATCCTGATCCTCAGGCAGGAGCATGACTAAGGTTTTATTAGTAGAAAAGGCATCCAACCTAACTTTACCTGTCTCACTTGGTTAAAACATACTTACATATCTAGTCACTGCAAAAAAATATATATTTCCCTATTCCATAGGTAGGTGGTGATGAAAATGTATACAGAAAGGTAATTATTCCTTTAGTTGCTTAAGGCAATTAAACTTTGTGATGGATTTGCTGCTTTCGCACCATGGAAATATTTAGGATGTATATATATGATGTTAGTATATTACTTTATTTTCTATACTAGATGGCTGGCACATACAAATAGATATTCTAAGCTCCTAGATTTTTAAAGAGAATCAAAATATTGACTGCTTTTAAT
>NW_012147797.1:979149-980385 GCF_000956105.1 Propithecus coquereli | reverse complement strand
TTGGATAAAAAATGAGTGTAAATGAAGCATTCAGCAGCCACATTAGTGCCAAATAAGAAAGAGGCTTGAGAAAAAAGTCACATTCAAAGAATAGTTTTCAGATTTTTTTGTAAGCTCACCAAGCTTTAAGATGACATAATTTTTCTATATTTTTAAATTTTCTTTTACTGTGGTAAGAACACTTAACATGAGATCTGCCCTCTCAACACATATTTAATGTACAATGTATCATTGTTGACTGTAAGTACAATGTTGTACAGCAGATCTCTGGAGCTTAATCATCCTGTTTAACTGGAACTTTATGCCCATTGGTTAGTAAATCCCCGTTTGCCCCTCCCCCTCACCTCTGGTGACCACTCTTAGATTCTATGAATTTGACTATTTTAGATATCTCATATAAGTGAAATTATGCAGTATTTGTCCTTCTATGATTGGCTTATTTCACTTAGCATAATGTCTTCAAAGATTATCTTACATGTTTGCACATGTTGCAAAATTTTCTTCTTTTTTAAGGCTTTACCCATTCATCTGTCAATAGACATTTAGGTTGTTGACACATCTGGGCTATTTTGAATAGTGCTGCGATGAACATGGAAGTGCTCTTCAAGATCCTGATTTCAATTCTTTTGCATAAACACCCAGAAGTGGGGTTGCTGGATTGTATGGTAGTTATACTTTTAAGTCTCTGAGGAATCTCCATGTTGTTTTCCATAGCTGCTACACACTTCTGCCTTGCCATCAACAGCGTGCAGGGTTCCAATTTCCCTACATCCTCTTCAACACTTGTTGTCTTTTGTTTCTTTGATAACAGCCATCCTGACAGGTGTCAGCTGATACCTCATTGTGGTTTCGATTTGCATCTCCCTGATGACCAGTAATGTGGAGCATTTTTTCATGTATCTGTGGCCCATTTGCATGTCTTCTTTAAAGAAATGTCTGTTCAAGTCCATAGTCCATTTTTCAATCAGGTTATTAGGGTTTTTTTGTTTTTTGGCCAACAGTTTATTTCATATTTTGTATATTAAACTCTTGTCAGAGTTATTTTCCCCAATTCCATAGGTTGCCTTTTTCATTATGTTGATTGTTCCCTTTTCGGTACAGAAACTTTTTAGTTTGATGTATTCCCACTTGTTTATTTTTGGTTTTGTTGCCTGCGCTTTTAGTGTCATATTTGTGAAATCATTGCCAAAATGAATGTCATGAAGCTTTTCCCCATGTTTTCTTTTCAGAGTTTCA
>NW_012147797.1:976676-979099 GCF_000956105.1 Propithecus coquereli | reverse complement strand
CTCTATAAATATTAGCTATAGTAACAGAGATGATGGTGGTGACTACAGTGTTGTCTTCTGCAGTCAAACTACAAGAGTTCAATATGTTAACATTTTCCATTAGTGGGGCTTTACCCTTTCATGCCTCAAAAGGAACTTAAAAAAGCTTTCCAGATGAACAAAGGTAGCCAGTTTTATCATATTTAGCAATAAACTCTAAAGAAAAGGGGCCAATTTTGTCCAAGTGCAATAGTGTCCATATAAGATGTCATACATGGAATTTCCCAAGGTCTAACAGAGGCAACAATTTAATCGATGCCTACTGAATTTGTTCAAGTAAATAACACAAAACAACTGTTTAAAAAAGGAAAACAAACAAAAATAAATAAAAAAGGAAAACAAAGTGCAGTAGTCATGCAAGTTTTATATACACAATCTTATAGAGCCAAGCTGATATTTCTTTCATGTCTTACATATGGGTGCATAACACAGAAGCATGCTTTGAGATTATAATGGTATTTTAATTTATCAACCATAATGAATCATCCTCATATTACCAAATTATACGGAAGTAATTTCAGGTTCCCTTTTTCTCTACATACATTTATGGTACTTGATAAAGGAAGAATAAGCTATGGGCACATTGCATTTCCAAGCAATTTTTAGTTCTCCAAAGAGAACCATAAGCTGAGAGGTCAGAAGTAGTATAGTGATTTATTTCAGATGTTCTTCTTGGTTAATGCCAAATGCTTCCATGACACTGATAATAAGAATACTCATGAAAAACTATGTGAAAGACTGATTAGGGTGAAAGGAAAGGTACCATCAATACAATCATTCGTTATAGAAACTTAAGCAATCCCTACTTATATGATGACATATACAAGAAGATCTATCTCAATTTTATTCTACATTCATAATAAAGAAAAAAGTTGTTGTTTTTAATGATTTTGTTTTAAAAGAAGAACAAAGCTATTCATTTTTTCTGACATTTACAAATTTCTTATAGTTTACTGTTAGGAACATATTTTTTGCATATTTACGGAAATGGCCAACATATCTGCAAATATTGTGCAACTGTGTGTCAAGCACTTGTGCTATTCTCTAAGAATTTATTGGTATGTTTGAAAACATATACAGCCTCTACTTAATAGAGCTTACAACAGAGAGGAAGGTTCAAGCTAAAAAGTGAACTAAGAATTAAAATCATCAAAAATGGTAATCTGAATGAAAGAAAAGCAAGAGGGAAGAAGGTGCTGACACAGAGAATGATAAAGGAAACGTCAGGGCAAAGGGGCCACCCCAGAAGTTTGAGTGAGGAAGACCCCTTTGAGGATACACTCTAAGACCCCTTAGAGAAGAAGCCACAGAAAAAGCAGAACAGTGTGCCTTTTTTGCCACGATGTTTTAACACAAACAATGGGTAACCCCAATTCTGGGTAGTAAATTTTGCCTAGAAATTCGAGTTCCTCTTTTGTGCTATAAACTTTATGTTGTATAATATACTCTGTGCTTAAAGTAATACTTAACATTATTTTTCATTAGATTTTAGATATTAAAACAAGGACTCTTAAAATGCCAGAAAGTGATGTTACTCCACCCTGAAGAAGATGTATTTCTTAGATATTTCTTAGTTTAGGAGATGAATTGACAACATTAATTTTACTCTAAGAGAAACAAACGCAAATGAATGCTGTCAGAGACAAGAACACACACACACATAAAACTGATGATCTCTCCAGTGGCAGGGCCAGTATTACATTGCAGTTATTGTTTTCAGCTATATATAATAGTAACTCCAACATAAGTATTTGGTTTTTATGAACAAAATATAGCTCTTATTCTAAAGCTGAAAATTTTAAAAAGTGTTGAAAGTGCCAAAATATTTGAAATGGAAGTTTTAGAAGCAGTCCATTTGTTAAATAGAATTAAATGTTACAAGTTAAATGTCCTTTGTTATTATATCTTTGAACATTCCTTTCAAAGTCTCCATTCTTGCCTGATGGACAAGCCACACAGAGAGAAGGTAGAGAATACAATGAATTATTTTGCCTACCATATTTTAAAAAAATAATTGACAATGTTTACTTTAATTATATAAAACACACAAGCATATTCAGCTATTTGTGACTTGCTTTAGATTTTTATAAACTATAGATTATTCGTATTTTGGATCTGAAAGGAAAATAGGAAAGGGTTACTCAATCATTTTTAAAGTAAATTCTTTAAAAATAAATGCATTGAGAATAATGTATTTATTGTTAAGTGATTATAACTTTAAATGTGCATTCATTTGCAAAGTTATTCCACATCTATCAAATACAACTTTTCTCATTTGTTCTTCTCAATTTACTCGTTACATTGAAATTTTTGATTAATTTTGAATGCCTTTTAATTTTTAAAATTAATTCTAAGAATTAAGCTAAGAATCAGAGAACTATTTC
>NW_012147797.1:973374-976626 GCF_000956105.1 Propithecus coquereli | reverse complement strand
CTGAACTTGTCTTTGCTTTACACATTTTAGCTAATTATGTAATAAGAATGTTACCTTCACTGATTTCATAAACACTTGCATTATACATTTTATAGTGCATATACATAATTAATTGGTGAAGTTTAAAAGAATTTTCGTGTACACTAACTTCCCACTTGGAAATGTAGATGGCTTTGTTCCTTCTATTCCATACTATATTACTGCCACCCTGTGGAATAGGCAATGAACTAACTAAAATTCCAGACTCCAAAATCCACAGAGATGATTGCTGTCTCCTCTTGTTTTTCACTTCTTTAGACTTACAGTTCTTGTTTAGCCATAATTTTGGAGAAATGGAAAAATAAAGTGATTTCTTGAAATATGCACAATTTAAAATTTAAGATACATTATATTCTCGAAGATGTATATTTGTAGAGTTCTTTTCTTATTAGTACATTTTCATGGTCTTACATAAAAAAAATAAAATGACACACAAACTAACTTGAAATATTTATTTCGTACTCATACAAGCTAAATATTTCATCTAAACTCTCATTTAAGCAAATTACTTACATTAGAGCATGTTTACATAAAGGCAAATTCAATTTTTGTGGAAGAAAAATTCCTTTACTCATGCCCAGTAGTACATTTATAATCTTACTACATCCATGTAACAAATACACACGAGAAATTTTCTATTCTGAGTAAAGTGTTCCTAGAAAATTAGCTAAATAATTCTCAACTAATGTGTATGATTTTAGATAGGCCTTTATATAAAAATGTTTGCTTCTATGAAATTTTCATCAGAGTCACATATGAGACATATACAATCATAGATGGCTTGGACAAATATTTTTCATAATGCTGGAGCCCAAGCCTTCACCAGATAGAATGTGGGAAGCTAGTATTGAATAAACATTGGAATGGGTTTACAAAGTTTCCAGATTGCACAACTTAGCATCTATTGTAGTGCCTTACTCATAAATGAAAATAAATGTTAAATGAAAAACAAGTAAATAGACAAATGAGTGGTCTTTACTTCTTACCAGAGGGATCTAAGACAAGCTTTGGTGTCATTTGACATAGAAATCAGTTCGTTACAGTATGTGGGGAGAGCAGAGCCAAAACTAGCAGGGCTAGTAGTCTTGTATTTTGCTATTTGCGCTGTTTCATTATACTATTAATAACATCATGGTAAATTCCTAATCTTTTAATTTAATATTATGCAGACATGCTCGCTGCAGTTAAACAAAATATTTTAGGCAGAATAAAGTCGACTTAATACACATATCATTCCAAAAATAAAAATAAATTCTTATAATTCTTGACTTTTGCTTAGTTATATAAACATATTCATAAATGCAGTAGTAATTTGGAAAGCAGACTTATTAAACTTAAAACTTGGTCTTTATCATTAGTTGTAAATTTATATAATTTTACTTTCAGTTCTTTCAAAAACTAAGTTTTCTCTGACCAGAATGTTATAATTCTAATAACTCAAAGTTGATATCACCAGTCTGGCTTACTTCATTCACAAAAACTTTTAATTAATAGCAAATTTGGTTATTTAAAAGTATTACTGATTTGTTCCTTATAATACACCACTGATTTGTAGCTTTATGCTACAGTTCTGACTTCTGCTAATCTGTTTTTTATTTTGTTTGTTGAAGACTAAAATACTTGTCTTCAATTAAGAGTTTTTCCAAAGCCACAGGGTCAACCTATTTTAAAAAGCAATAGGAATTTGTTTCCCAGCAGAACCCAGTTACTGGAAACTGTCACCTCAACAATTATCAGTTACTCAGAGTTCAAGTTTAATTTACCATAGGCAAATCTCCAAAGAATAATGGAAATGAGTTTATGAAGAAAGGAAGCCAATAAAACTAAAATAAAAACTTCAGCTATCGAAATATGTTAGAAAAATGATGTCAGAGATGGGTTTTATTAATCTACTCTGTGTACTAAAATTTTTGGCATTAAGCCTATGACAATACTAGATTGGACTGAACATTTTAGGATAAAATTCTACAATGGTTTCCATAATTCAAAGATACTAGAATCCAGAGCATTTGAATAGCCCACATCTCCAGTTTTATAGCATTATGCAATAAATAAAAGTGTCCAAATTCATCTTTTACACTTAACTTATTTTATAAAGCCCAATGATCTGAAAGGTACTTGCAGTCTGCAAGGTTTTGACAGTCGATCTTGGCCTGCTAAAGCTGTGAGGGGCATGTCCCTGGGGGCAGAAGGCTTGCTGTCTGACTAGAAGATTCCTGGGTGGGCAAATGATAGTTAGCATAGCCACAGGGCTGCCAGGGAAAGAGACAGACAGATGGCTAGCCAGGCACATTCCATTTCAGGTTATGGAATTTGGATTGCAGATTATTTAGAATCTTGACTCTGCCACTTAGTAGATGGATGACTTTCAACAAGTTACTTCTCTAACTTTGGTTTTCTTATTTCTAAAATGGGGGTGATGATGATAAAAATAATATTTTACCATGATTATTCCAGTTGTAAATGAAATAATAAATATAAAGCATTTATGTTACATAAGCTCTATAAATATTAGCTATAGTAACAGAGATGATGGTGGTGACTACAGTGTTGTCTTCTGCAGTCAAACTACAAGAGTTCAATATGTTAACATTTTCCATTAGTGGGGCTTTACCCTTTCATGCTTTTAGCAATAAACTCTAAAGAAAAGGAGCCAATTTTGTCCGAGTGCAATAGTGTCCATATAAGATGTCATACATGGAATTTCCCAAGGTCTAACAGAGGCAACAATTTAATCGATGCCTACTGAATTTGTTCAAGTAAATAACACAAAACAACTGTTTAAAAAAGGAAAACAAACAAAAATAAATAAAAAAGGAAAACAAAGTGCAGTAGTCATGCAAGTTTTATATACACAATCTTATAGAGCCAAGCTGATATTTCTTTCATGTCTTACATATGGGTGCATAACACAGAAGCATGCTTTGAGATTATAATGGTATTTTAATTTATCAACCATAATGAATCATCCTCATATTACCAAATTATACGGAAGTAATTTCAGGTTCCCTTTTTCTCTACATACATTTATGGTACTTGATAAAGGAAGAATAAGCTATGGGCACATTGCATTTCCAAGCAATTTTTAGTTCTCCAAAGAGAACCATAAGCTGAGAGGTCAGAAGTAGTATAGTGATTTATTTCAGATGTTCTTCTTGGTTAATGCCAAATGCTTCCATGACACTGATAATAAGAATACTCATGAAAAACTAT
>NW_012147797.1:971810-973324 GCF_000956105.1 Propithecus coquereli | reverse complement strand
CATCATAGCTCAGTGCAATCTCAAACTCCTGGGCTCAAGAGATTCTCCTGCTCAGCCTCCCAAGTATCTGGGACTACAAGCATGCGCCACCATGTAGCTATTTTTTTTTTTCTCCCTACTTTTAATAGAGATGGGTTCTCACTCTTGCTAAGGCTGGTCTCCAACTCCTGATCTTAAGCGATCCTCCCATCTCAGCCTCCCAGAGTGCTAGGATTAAAGGCGTGAGCCACTGCGCCCAGCCTTGAATTGACATTTTAAAATTATTTTCTCTTTTAACTTCTGCACATGATTCCAGAGCACAGATCTCAAAAGAGATTTCACCTCTGTTCTGAGTTTTTTCATTGGTTCTAGCCACACATATCGTATCATAACAATCCGTGACTCCAAAATATACATCAAGGATGTTGCTCTTTCACTTGTAAGGTTTTCCACGAGCCACCCTTAAGTTATACAAGTTCACCTCAGCTACTTATGTGAGAGGCCGTGTTTGAGTTTTAAACACTTCATATTGTAAGGATAAATGACTGGTTCTAAGTTAATGGTAGAATTGGTTTTTCCTCTCTCTCTCTCCCTCCCCCTCCTTCTCTTCAACCTATCTATGTCTATCTCCAGGAATTCCCACTCAAAATGCAATGGTTTTATTTTCTTTTTCAATTGGGTCATTTTGGGGTCTGTCTACATATTTCAAACTAGGTTAAGCTTGCATTATAGCCAAGCTTACTTCTAAATGGAAATATTTTTATAAGCAGGTTGACCACCCTAACTGATAATTCAATTTAACTTCCATACCTTAAACAATCGTCACATGATTTCAGGTCAGGAAATAAATCCAGATGCTTCAGAAAGCACTTGGGGATCTTCCTCATAACTAACATTTGAACTTATGCCTCAAATTTTCAAATTAAGGCACAGCTTTGTCTAGAAGTTCTCGTTACCACAACAGCGTTCTTGTAAAATATTTTTTATGAAATACCTCTCGGTAAAGAAGAAATGAATGAATACAACTAAATGAATTATTATATCTATGTCTCCAGAAGGCAAGCATTTCTAATAACGTAGGGGCTACACTGAGACTCACATTGTATGATTATTTTGACTTAGTTATCATTGAAATAGCCCAAATAAACACTTAGCAAAAAAGAAAAGAAAATAGTGAAACAAGCTTGTTGCTTTATTTGTTTTACTGCAAAATTTCGCCTAATTCCCACACGTTTGCCTACATGGAGCCTTCAGAGGTTGTCAAAATTAAAATACTCGGGATCAGGGCTGAGTATGGAAGTGTACATTCTGTCACATTTAATTATAATTTATTAGACATGCGAAATTTTTTTTTTTTGCTTCTCTTTGTTCTTTTTCTGACCTATGTCCTTGGCTTCTTTAAACGTAAGCTGCATAACCTGATTGAATCATTCTCATACTATAAATGTTTAATTTGTACCCCTTTTCACAATTTTCATTAGCCTTACTATAGAGATTTTTAAAAACAGTATTTTTTTGAAATTTTCTTCCCAGTG
>NW_012147797.1:967148-968886 GCF_000956105.1 Propithecus coquereli | reverse complement strand
TATTTTAAAAATTGTGTACTCCTTTAAAATCAGGATATATCTTATGCATAAATTCAAATATAGAATGTAAAACTCATTGCCATATTTGAGTAAGAAACTATTCCTTTTTGAAGAAAAGTATCCAGAGGATGAACAAGATTTTTAGTGGTTGTTTGGGATGATATTACAATAAAAGAAGAAATGATTTATCTACACTTAATATCTATTTATAAAATGACACAAGTAGTGGCTTATCCTTATATATCTCTACCATAAAATCACAAAATATACTTAACATTATAACTAAATATAAGCTAAAAAGTCTCTTCCAATTATCAAAGATTAATTTAGAAAATTTTTGAGATAACTATATTATATTAATATAGTTGAATTCCATATTAAACTTTTTGTTATATTTCAAAACATAGAAATGTTAAACTATTTAGATATTTGAATAAGTGGACTATTTCTTGCCTCAGTTATGCTTTACAATTATGAATTTGTCCCAAAACAGAACTCACGCTTCTAACTTTTGTTAGATATTCTCAGTTTATTTATTGTCGTATATTAAGAACTATCATTGAATCTGTGCTCTTAGCTGTATGCCTAAAGTTCACACTTAAACAAGACTCAGTCCCAATATTGGAGGAGTTTTTTTGTCATCTAGAGAGGGAGGGAGGCGAGGTTCCCATGAGTGAGGTGCAGAGCGGGGGATGTGCAGGGCTTTGCACAGGGTGCTACGGGATCGGGGCCCCCCTGCAGGTGGTAAGGATTGTCCTGGATTTTGAATGATGAGTAAGCGTTACTAAATAACATATGCACATACCTTAAATACATAAGATATACACATTATATCTTAATGTGTCTGCATCTTCCTACTACTTTTAATTCTGATGATTTACTTGAAAGAAATATTCATAGAATCAAGTTATTACTTGAAAATCTTCAAAAGATATTAATAGCTCAGTTCAGTTATCAACTTTTTCAAAAGAAATGGTTCCTCTATACCATTAAAATCACCATATGTTAAACAAAAAATAAAACCAAGTTACATTTAACCGTATGACATTGTATTAATAGCATATGCAGTATGCAGAGTTGAATATTAAAAAGATTTATGATGAATTTGAAGTGATATTTGTGCATATAGTTTCAATTCTTTGATCATTTTCAAATACTAATAGGCTGAAAAGCACCTAAAAGTGTTTTAAAGTGTTCCAAAAATTTTCATCACAACTGTACCCCATTATTCACAGTATTTTACCACTACACCTTCTGAGTATATTAATTCACATTTTCCTTTCTCTTTTTATCACATATACACACAATCCATATGTGTTCCTCTAACACATATAAAACGATCCATTCCAGCTAGTGACAGCCACATCGTTGTAAATGGTAAGCTTTCCGACTGAAACCAAAGCGAATGGGCATTTTACTCTGCACAGTCATCTTGTGGATAATGTATAATTTTTGTTGGAATTTTTGAAACACAAAAAATAGCTTATAATTTCTCATTACTTTTTTAAAGGATTGTTAATATTTTAGAAAACCAGGTTGAGAGTCACTGTCCTCATAAATGTGGAGAGTCAGTCAGAAAATCAAAATAATCTGATGGTAAAACTGTTAGAAATAGTAGTTAAAAGTTTTGATCGAAGCTGTTACTCTCCACAGTATCAACAGGTTCAGTTAGGTTTCTAAGATGTTTTTCCCTCTCAGCAAAACAAACACTGAAACAAATATATTTCAACTATAAAAC
>NW_012147797.1:965446-967098 GCF_000956105.1 Propithecus coquereli | reverse complement strand
TAACCACATGGGAAGTAGCCATACTTCCTCCACTGAAATGTAGTAGAAATAGCAAGAGAACAAAAATTAGAAGGGGGGCCTGCAGAGGTGCATGAGTTGCTGCAATCTCATGATAAACTTGAATGACTGAGAAGGTGCTCCTTATGGATAAGCAAAGAGAGTTGTTTCTTGAGATGGAATCTACTCCTGGGGAAGATGCCATGCACACTGTTCAAATGACAGCAAAGGATATAGAATATTACATGAACTTATTTAATAAAGCAGTGACAGGATTTGATAGTACTGACTCCAATTTTAAAAGAAGTTCTATGTGGGTAAAATGCTATCACACAGCATTGCATGCTACAGAGAAATATTTTGTAAAAGGAAGAGTCAATTGATGTGGCCAACTTCATTTTGTCTTATTTTAAGAAATTGCCACAGTCACACCAACCTTCAGCAACCACCACCCTCATTACTCAGCAGCCATCAATATCAAGGCTAGACCCCCCACCAGCAAAAAGATTAAGACTTGCTTGAAGGCTTAGATGATTGTTAGCATATTTTTAGCAATAAAATATTCTTTAAGGTATATACATTGGGGGTTTTTTTAGACATAATTATATTGCACGACTAAGAGACTACAATACAGAGTAAGCATAATTTTTATATGTACTGGGGAAACAAAAAAATTTGTGTGAGTCATCTAATTGTGATATTCTCTTTATTGCAGTAGTCTGGAACTGGATATGCAGTATCTCTGAGATTTGTCTGTGTGTGTGTGTGTGTGTGTGTGTGTGTGTACGCACCCGTGCACACTTACAACTTAACCACAAGTTGACTATCTTATTTTTCTCCTTTATTCCTTGCAAATTTGCCAAAATTAAAAAAAAAAGTTTATATTTCTATTTCTTCATCTCATTCATTTCCCAACCGCCTGTTGGCTTTTACTCATACAACTTTATATAAGAGAGCTCATGCCAAAGTTACATACATGGTCCCTTGTTCCTGGAGATACACCATCAGAGGGGATATCCACTTAAAGTAGATATAAATATGTGTAAGTATATGTATGTATGCAGGCATTTATATATATATAAATGGTGTATCATAGAACTTTGTTACAGCTATTGAAATTAGAATCACAGAAACAATACGGTATGCAGTTCCAAGAACATCTGAATTTTTGTTAGATAAAAATAGGATTTATTAAAGCATCACAGAAACTGAATAATTTTCAAAGTCGCCTTGGCATTAAGGGCATGTATTTTTAAGAAAAGTGTGTGTGTCCTTAAGGCACAGCAGTCAATATGTTAGCAGACAAACAGGATTGCTTAGGTTGAATATAACTTGATTTATTAGTTTCAAAAGAGTGCATGTGATATGAATCTTTCATTACGTGATTTATCATGTTACAAAATGTGACCTTTATTTAGAACCTTGAGTTCCTGTAAAAGGTGACTGGAACAAGAAGCTGTGTTTCAAGATACTGATATTTAGATAGAATATTTTTAAAATTTATACATAAAAAAGGCTTTAAACCAGTAAATTCATTAATTCAACCAACTGAACAAATTGTAAAAATGGAGGGTAGAATATATTTGCCTTCCTTATAACATAAAACTTCTTGTGTTTAAAAAAAGAAAGAAAACTAATGATATGCCTCTAAAACA
>NW_012147797.1:963427-965175 GCF_000956105.1 Propithecus coquereli | reverse complement strand
TATACATATATACACATTGTATACACACATATGTCCTCGGCATAAACAATTAACTGTATAAATGCTGTTGTCTTAATAAAATGCAAATATTCTCAAAAGCATAACTGAATTAAAAGTGGTCATCTGCTATCACCTATATTCACTGTTAGTGGATACAGAACATGCAAACACCAAGAAAAAAATGTTTCATTTATTTAACAAGGTTTTCCCAAATCGGAAGATGTGAGAAGATGTTGAACTTGAAAGTAGAGTGCATACGAAATGTGGAACAGCAATGTTTCCAGAAATATAATTGTCAAATTCAGAAACATGTGTTCTATATCTCTCTCAATCCCTTCACTTTTAAAGCTTTCTATCAATTAGCCTTTCTTTGTCTTGTATCTATAAGCTTTCCCTGTGTATTCTTTCACTCGCTTTTAACATATAATAATAGATAAGGTCTTCCATCATTTAAAACAATATGCATACATACACATATGTGTTTACAAGCATACCTTGTTTTATTGTGACTCATTTTATTTCACCTGTCTTTACTGCATTTTTTACAAATTGAAGATTTGTGGCAACTATGGGTTGAGCAAGTCTATAGGCTCTATTTTTCCAACAGCATGTGTTCATTTCATGTCTCTGTCTCATTTTGGTAATTTTTACAATGTTTCAAACTTTTTCATTGTTATTGTAACTGTTATGGTGATTTGTGATCAGTGATCTTTGATATTACTATTGAAATAGCTTTGGGGTGCCACAAATTGCACCCATGTAAGACAGTGAACTTAACTGATAAGGATTGTTTGTGTTCTGATTACTCCACCAACCACTCACTCCCTAGTCTATCTCTTCCTCTCCTCGGACCTCCCTATTCCCTGAAAAACAATGGTATTGAAATTAGAGCAATTAATAACCCTACAACGGCTTCTAAGCATTCAAGTAAAAGGAAGAGTCACAGGTCTTTTTAAATCAAAAGCTGTAAGTGATTAAGCTAAGTGAGGAAGGAAAGTTGAAAGTCAAGATAGGCCCAAAGCTAGGCCTCTTGTGCCAAACAGTTAGCCAAATTGTAAATGCAAAGGAAATGTTCTTGGCAGAAATTAAAAGTGCTACTCCAGTGAACACACAAATGATAAGAAAGCTGAACAGCCTTACTGCTGATCTGAAGAATGTTTCAGTGGTACGGATAGACGATCATACCCACCACAACATTCCCTCCTCCAGAGGGAGGCCCTAACTCTTTTCAATTCTTTGAAGCCTGAGAGAGGAGAGGAAGAAAAGTTTAAGTCTAGCAGAGGTTGATTCATGAGGTTCAAGGAAAAAGCCATCTCCAAGACATAAACGTGCATGGTGAAGCAGCAAGTGCTGATGGAGAACCTACAGAAAATTACCCAGAACACCTAAAATCATTGATGAAGATGGCCACAATAAACAACAGCTTTTTCAGTGTAGATGAAACAGCTCTCTATTGGAAGAAGATGCCATCTAGGACTTGCATAGCTAGAGAGGAGCAGTCAGTGCTCTTTAAAGCTTCAGAGCTTCAAAGGACAGGCTGACTGTTAGGGGCTAATGCTGCTGGTGACTTGAAGTGAAAACCAATGCTCTTTTAACATTCCAAAAATCCTATGGCCCTTAAGAATTATGCTAAATCTACTTTGCTTGTGCTTTATAAATGAAGTAACATAGCCTGGATGACAGTACATCTGTTTACAATATGGTTTACTGAATATTTTAAGCCCACTATTGAGACCTACTGCTAAGGG
>NW_012147797.1:948730-950959 GCF_000956105.1 Propithecus coquereli | reverse complement strand
AATTTTTATTTAAAAAAAGCATATTTTTTTACTAGAGGAAGAATATATATATCACAATCTAGTGGTCATTTTAATTTTTGAGATTTCACTTTTTATAAACGAACATACAACATTTAACAAACATATGTTTGAATTTCACCAAAGATAATTTGCCCTGAAAAATGCAGACCTGAATGTATCTATTCTTCTGTCTCTTTACTTGACTAACAGTGTCTATTAAATAACAAAACCTCAACTTAACAAATCTGAAACTGAGCTATTTCTACCCTGCATTTGCTCCATCGAGGTTCCTGTGCCACCATCTACCTAGTAGTCCAGTCCAGAGAACGTGGAGTCACCCAAGTCCCCTCTCCCTCTCGGCAACTCATCCTGTGCTTTCCAATCAATTACCATTTCACAGTCCTCTTGATATTTCTTTGCGTCTCGTCACACACCAGGGTCTCTACAATAATAGCTTTCTAACTTAGAACTCTCCTAGGCCACGTCATTCTCATACTATCAATTGTTTGTTTGCCACTAAACACTTCAACAACTGATGCCTCATGGCCTTTCTGTCTCCATCATGCTCCTGCATGGTTCATGTCCCGGCTATGCCAAACCACGTGCAGTTTTTTTGACGTGCCATATTGCGTCACACTTCTATGCTTTGTCCGCGCTGTTCTTTTTTTCTGAAATGATTTTCCCTTTTTCCATCTACCTAGATTCTAATCATTCTCCAAAATCCCATTTTCAAGGAAATGCCACACTTTTGTGGCTTCCTTTGGGTGAGGAGAGCCCCCCTCTGCGCAGCTCCAGCGAGCACGCTGAATGCCCTGTGATGGCGCTTTCACACTGCGCCATGGATGACGTGTAGCGTGTTAGGCTGGACCTTCTTGAGAGCAGATGGTCTTGTTTACTTCTGTAATTCCAGCGCTAGCACTATGACGGGGAATTGTGACACATTCAATAAACATAGGCTGGATAAATAAATGAATTACTTAACCGATCAAGCATCTCAAAAACTGTTTAGAATATTCACTCAGATAACAACAAAGATTTGCAGAAAGACCAAATGTAAAAGTTCATTCAATGATCAGCAAATCTGATGGAAATTATAACCTGACTCTGTACCAGACATGAGCTAGTCATTAATTACAGTAATAGCAGCGTGACTTTAAAGCCACCCAACAGCCTACACTTGCAAGTGGTTTGTTCTGTGCTAGGTTCTGTGGACAGACAGTCTTATGCACAACCCTCTGATGTGTGTGACTTCCCATATGTAAGAGGGGAAACCAAGGTGCAGAGAGGGAAGGGCTATACTTTCAACCATTGTAATAATATGGCCTCGTAAGAGATACAAAATTGAAAGATGAATCCTGCTTTCCAATAGCTCAAAATGAAAGAGAGGGCATGGCTATTTAAAAACACTAGTCCAGAAGAAAAAAAAGAAGGAAAAAAAAAAAAAAAAACACAGTCCACAGGGGGAGACGCATGCTGTAACATGGGGCAGTAAGCATGCCAGTGTGTCTGACAGTCTGTCTATGACATCTATGGGCAATTCTGGGGAGTCTTTACTGAGAAGAAATTCCTGCTCTGGGACTTATGTTGCTGTTCACCTTAATGTCTACCATTTGGACTTTTCTGTTCTCTTAGAAGCAACTTCAACTGCAAGACCAGAAATAGATGTTTAAAACAAAATTTTCAGCAAACATTTGATGATTAAAAGTGTGGTTTCCAGATAAATACTGTAGCAACTGGGGTAAGAAAAAGTAATGATATTCTATATAGGCCAACTAAGTTTCATGTGCTTATTCAATATTAAATTAAATCATTTCCTTATGAAAAGATAGGGGAAGAAAAGATCTAAACAAAAAAGAAAATCTGAACTTTTTATATCTTTTGAATTCAAAATAAAAATAGTTCAGGGAGTTCTACTGCCTGCATACACCTGCTTTTTAAATAGATGAAAAACAGCACTGTTACCTAACCCTAGGAATAGTAACTATTAGGATATTGAAATTCAGGTACTACAATTCAACAATAAAAGAGAAAGATATAGTATTGATACTTACATTAAGTAGCTGTTCAAAAGCAAAACTAAAGCCCTTCTTATAATCTGTGATTCCTTTTGCTGTGATATTATTCACTGCATCTTTCAACACTTTTTTATTTCTTACATTTGCTTGGACAAGGTGCTGAAAACAGCTTACATCCTGAGCATTGCTGTTAAACTGCAAAAGATTGAAATAA
>NW_012147797.1:945050-947620 GCF_000956105.1 Propithecus coquereli | reverse complement strand
CCCCTGTAATTTTATAGCAGAAAAAAATTAATTAGAAATGTGCATACTCTTTCACATATATTTTCAATCGTTTCCAAGTATTTCTTCTTTTCTTCTGTTTTATTTTCTTTACATTTCTGAAATGACAGACTCCTAACTGACCACCTAAAACACAATGCTCTTTTGTTCCTTTATAAATGCCAATACCCATTTCCAGACTATCCTCCTATTCTCTCTCCACTTGCCACAGATATTCTAATTCTGAAAGAGTCAAGTCCAATGGGAAATCTTAAACTTTAAGGCCTTCAAAAGAGCTGGACATATGGGAATGATGCATTAGCACCAAAGATCCATTAAAATGAACAATTAATTTAGAAAGCTAGACTTCTTTGAGGTCTGAAATTATAATCTTAGCTTTTGTGTTGCTGTGAAATGTATTTGCTTAAATGCTGAGAATAAAAGATCACATTAATTTTTTTTCTTGAGACAGGGTCTCACTCTGTCATCCAGGCTAGAGTATAGTGGTGTCATCATAGCTCACAGCAACCTCAGACTCCTGGACTCAAGCAATCCTCCTTCCTCAGCCTTCCCAGCAGCTGGGACTACAGGTGCATACCACCATGCTTGGCTAATTTCTTTATTTCTAGAGATGAGGTCTCACTGTGTTGCCCAGGCTGGTCTTGAACTCCAGGCCTCAAGAAATCCTCCCACCTCAGCCTCCCAAAAGGCTGGGATTACAGGCATGACCCACTGTGCCTGGCCAAGATTATACTAATTTATGAATGCTTAGCTTCTTTGAAAATGTTAACCCTCAGCTTCAGTGCTAGCCAAACAAAATATAATGTGAGCCTAATATGTAATTTTAAAGTTTCTAAAAACTACTTTGAGAGCAATAAGAAATATCTGAAATTAATTCTGATAATACATAACTTTTAACCTAGTCATCCAAAATCTTATCAGTTCAACAAAAAATCTCTAAAATTACAGAGATGATATACATTTTTTTCCATAATAAGTCTTCAAACTCTGGTGTGTATTTTATACTTATACCACATTTCAGTTCAAATCAGCCACATTTCAAGTGCTCAACAGCCACGTGTGATTGTTGTTATTATATTGAACAACACAACCCTGGCTGATAAATGACTAATATTTTTTAAAAATCATTAATTCTCCTTGACTGTTCAAGCTAATTGAAGGTCCGTGCTCTATCTTACTTTTTAAAGAAGATAAACCTCATTTTCTGTTATAAAAGTTAATGAAGAAACCATTGTGCTCTGTTAATGAAAAGATCCTGTTTCAGATTATCTCACTCCATTGCCTAGGCCATTAGAACACTGGCAGTAAAAAGCTTTTAATCAAGCATTGTGAAAACAGAAGTATTGACTAACATAATTCGTCACATTCAAGCATGGTTCTTATCTTTGAAGGTAACCTGCTGAAAACTTGACTATATAAAAAGTTACATATTTTACCATCAAAATACTTTTGTAAAAGGTGAAGTCCCTTAACTTAAACTAATTTCTCTGATGTTTTGTCTTTTTTAATCTGTATGTGTAAAATGGGCAAAATTATATGTACCTAAAGGACTGTTTAGTAGAAGTGATGAAGTTTTTACCACAGGACATAGTTTTATTTTTGAGGTATTGAAAATACTATTATTATTGAATGCAAATACCAGTGTAAGTTATCACACTAGGTCTTGGTGATAATTTGTATATTTGTGTAAATAAAAGTACAACAGCCTTTCCCAGGAGAGACAGCTGTTTAGGGCACACACAAAATGGGAGTACGGGAAAAATAAAGAAATGTTTTGCTTTCAACTTGATTGTTCCCAGAAGTAGACTTTTCAGGCCTTGTATTGCAGCCAATTGTAGGAGAGTAAATTTTCCATGCATTTGCAATTATCTAAAGAATCACATAGTCACGGCAATTAACAAAACTGGCTTTTAACAAATAAAGCAAAAAAAAGAACTTGATTATTTCAATAAAATTACAATTAGTAGAGTTAGTAACTTACTTTAATATGATATTCCATAACATACTTTATCTGTTGTATCTCTGTGTGGCAAGTACATAGCACAGCATAAATCATAGAAAAATTTACTTGAAGAATGCATCTCAATATATTTGGTAATATTTTATTAAATTTTACCTAAAGATTAATTCAAATATTAATTTAAGGTTTATTTTGGGATTAAATGATACATGTAATTCTATTTGATTCTTGCTTCAGTGATCTTACAGATAAACCTTGCAAGGACAAATAAAAAACAGAATAGCATTGTGTGATAATAAAAAGAAAGTGTGTGAAAGAAATAACAAAATATGCTTCAAGTTTGAATAAGGCAAGCCATGACATTTGGGAAAAATATTTTAAAATGAAGAATTTTAATACATATGGGATGTATGGAATGCAAAGCATAAGAGAATTACTTACAGAATAACTGGGAACATATTAAAAATCATTTACAACTATTCTAGTTGTAAAGGCAGTAGGAGAGGCCAATAGGAATTAAGTCACATTTTATCAGCAACTAGTAGTCAATCTGGGAGTTAATGTGGCTGCTCTAGTCAGACTGCCTCTGAGA
>NW_012147797.1:931974-933575 GCF_000956105.1 Propithecus coquereli | reverse complement strand
ATTGCTAGTGAAATGAAACTTTTCCTCATGTTAATTTTCATATAGTTCTATGAATTGTAAAGACATGTTTTTCCAGTTTGTTACTTACTTTTTAAGTTGAACCTATGCACCCATTCCTTTATGACTTCTTCAAATTATTTTGTGCTTAGAAAATCAACCACCTATCAATCAGCTAAATATTAATCTATAACGTCTACTAATATTTCATGGGGTTTTTGGCTTATTTTACATGTTGGTGCTTATTCAGGGTAGAGTTTATTTTCCACAATACTATGAGTTGACAATAAAAAAATTAAGCAATTTGTTTCTTAAATAGCCAATCTTCCATTTATTGAATAATTATTGGTTCATGATCTATTGTTTATAATAAATTAAAAATTTAGATATATTTTTATGTTTAGTCCTTTTCCTTCCATTATTTCCAGAACTTCTTACTTTTTAATATAGATGATAATAAAACTATTACCTAACATGTATTGAGAATCACATGTGCCAGACTAAACACTAGACATGCATTAAGTCATTTAACTTCCCACGAGCTATGGTTTTAGTTTTAATATGCTTCCCGTTAAAGCTGAGGAAATGAAGCTCTAATGTTAAACAAAGTGCCCAGAGTCACACGGCAACCAAGATTCAGAGCTCAACCTCAAACCCAAACTCCCTGACACACTTTTTCTAAGATCTTTAATCACTTTCATTTACATTTTAATATCTTAGGAGAAAGCTGCTACACCCTATCATGGAACTTTTTATATAACTATCTTTCTATTGAATTTTAGAATTTTTTTTGTCAAATTAAAATTTCATTTACCAATAAATGATAAATACTGACATCTTCACAAGAGTCTGCTTTTCATTTCAGGAAGAATTATTACTTCTACATTTCAATGCTTCTAACTTTATAACATATATTCACATATTCTTTTCTCTATTTTTAATACAGGCCCTAAATATATTACTATAAGTACGTCCAGGTAATTCATGAGTTTTGCTACTGATGTGAATGTGATTTTAATTTCCTTTATTAATCCCTGTCTGGGAAAAACCGAAAAGTGTGGTCACCCTCCCACAGTCAGACATGCCACGGGCATCTTCACTAATGGGGCTCTTGGACTTCATCACTCCTGCCCTCAAATTGATGGTGCTGTTTCCAACAGTGGCTGCTGGTTTTTGGTTTTCTTGGTCCATTATAAAAACATAAACATACTGAGAAAGAATTGTCCATTCTTTAATTCAGTTTAGGAAAACCAGGTCTAGTCCAGGCTCTGCCTCTATTCAGTATCAGGGCCACAATTGATCGAATTATCTCCTCTGAGCTTTAGGTTGATCCTTTCTGAAATAAAGGGTTTTACTAGACCACTTGGAAAGCCCCTCATGTTCTACAATCATATAATTTAGATCTGATAGGTTAATAGTCAGAAGACAACATACATAAGGAATAATAAATTCTGTATATGTCAAAAGAAAATGGCACCAATAGAGAAAACAGAGAATCCAATTCTCTATTATAATTATAAAGATAAAATCTGTTTGCCGATAAATGTAAATCATTCATCAAAAGTTGTAATAAATATTTCAGTCTAAAAAATTCCAATTAACTT
>NW_012147797.1:929847-931924 GCF_000956105.1 Propithecus coquereli | reverse complement strand
CTGTGAGCAGTCGAGGTAAAATGCCCCTCAGAAATGGCATTTTCTGTGGTTCCAGAGAAATGTTCCAACGAAGAACATGGAGGAAGAACATTCCAGGCAAATAGAACAACACAAGCAAAGGCCTGATATGTGTTGGGGGGCGGAAGCCTTTTCAGAAAACAAAAAGGAGAGTTTAGCTCTGTCACATAAGAGGATGACAAGTGATATAAAATGAATTTGTCAGGGGAGACAGGAGCTAGATTATTTGAAGTCTCATGGACATACTTAGGAAGTGGGATTTTTTTCTCTGTGAAATCAAGTCACTGGAAGATTTTAAGCCAAATGGAAAATAATTTAACCTAGAATTTTAAGAGATCACCTTAGCTGTTGTATGGGAAATGGATTTAAGGTGAGCAAAATTTAAAGGAGGGAGAATAATTAGGAGGCTATTGCAGTGAACTGGTGGAAAATAATATATAGTAGCTTTGTTATTTCTGGAGATGATTAGAAAGGGAAGGATTCAAGATATATTACTGTTTTCTATAAATTCAAAAGGTTGAAAACTGAATATATTCAAGTCCAAATGAACAGTCCCACTGCCCCAGTCATCGCTCTCCCACCTTTTCATAATTGGATGCAGTATTATTCTACATGGTCAACTTTGAAAACAAAAGAATGCGAGAATTCCCCTGTATTAGTAAGTAAAAATTTAGTTTGCCAATACATTCATAGTAAAATGTCCTACCTTAGAGAATTATTAGAAATGGTTACAGGAAATGTTATTAACTGATTTAGCTAAACCATGAATCATCACAAAGGTACAAGTTTTCAGAAAAAGATCACTGAATAATGTATTGCCCAGAGTCTTTCAGTTGACCTTGACCTGCTTTTAACACAGAAAAGTGAAGCATCTCGTTAAGTCACTTTAACCCAAACTGATTAAATGTAAATTCATTAAATATAAATTCAGTGGTGTATAACAGAATACTATAATTGCACTCATAATAAAACTCATAAATAATGCAGAGAGAGGAATAACTTTTTAACTCTCTGTAACAAATCTTACTCTCCTAGGAAAGTAATAAGAAATTTTAAAAGTTCTAAGTTAGATAAGAATATATTTCACAGACATCTTATACTCATCAGCTTTTATAATATACGTGTATTTTTTTTAAGAAAAAGGATTTTCATAAACTGAAATGGTAGTCTTTGGTAACATATGTCCAGATACTAATTTAAAATCACACATTAAAGACCTTAGAGCAAAAGTGTCATAGCATTACAAAGCTTGGAAATTATGTATGGTGAGTGAAAAGATAGATGTAAGGAGCCCTGATTTTCTCATCTATTAAGAAAATAGTTCTTTTTAAGTTGTATATTTAATGTAACAGAGTCAGAAATCCAAACTATCATCTACTGATTTTTTTCAGATCCTAGAGAATTCAACCAAGTAGGTCCCAGATTAGAAGTGCTAAGAAAAATCTCTGCAAGCACGTTTAGATAGGAAGGAGTGTGGGTGAACATGGGCATCTGGGGAAAAATATGGAGGACTCCGTATCTCTTCTACAGCATTAGGGAATTCTTTGCTTTTTGCCTTCCAAATGCTGTGTCCCTTCTGCCTATAACACTTTCTCTCCCTTCTCTCAGTCCTCATGAAAGTTTTTATGACTTTCCCTGACTAGATCAAATCACCCACTTCCTAGACCACCTAAATATCTCTCTTGTTTTACAGAACACAGCACAGTTATAATCTTATATTTCTTTGTATAATATCTTGATGTATAGATTTTTCCACTAGATTATTAGCCCACATGGTCGAAGAAAATACCCATTCCACCACTGCATCTTCAATACTTAGCATGTAATATGTATGCTATAAATATTTACTGAATAAATATATGAATTTTTCACTTAACCCCTTGGATGTGGGGAAAATTAGAGTTTAATGAATTAGAAATTTAAGAAAATTAGGAGCCTCTGTAAAATGCTGATCAATAAACAGTCAAATAAAGATGTGTAGAACAGCTAGAGTAGAGTCTGGCATCTATATTTAATAGTAGATATTAAATATATGAATTTTTCACTTAACCCCTTGGAT
>NW_012147797.1:915116-916234 GCF_000956105.1 Propithecus coquereli | reverse complement strand
AAAAAAAAAAAAAAAAAAAAATGTTCTTATTTAGGCACACAGTAGGCATATTTTACAAGGAAAACTGCAATTTAAAGTACATAGCAAATGGAACAATTGAAAGCATGTCTATCTTGCCTCTGCAGTGCAATTCCACATTTAAACAACATCCTACTCTGATATTAGTTGGTGTTAAACAGTCAAGTCAGGAACTGCGAAGTGTCTGAGATTTTACCCTAGTTGCCAGTTAACAAGTTAGCCTCCTACAGTTTCACAGATAACAGGCAGAAAAATACAAGTCCGCTGGGTCAGAGACAGAGGGCAGTTTATTACTCAAAACAATAGCAGTAGCCAGAGTAACATTTTGTTTGCATAAGCTGCCCAAGCCCTAATCCCCACGGGACTACAGAAGGAGGGCCAGGGATCACCTGCACAGGCAGTGAAGTGTGTTTCAGGCAAGGAGTCCCAAGATGAGGAAGTCCTTATCTTATTTATATTGGCACTTCTGACAGTTTACTCATCCTCCCCTCCAAAGAGAGACAATATCTTAAATACTCTGCAATGGAAAGATGTTCAGGTTAAGGAGACTTCTTTGTCTTTACTATCTTGGAATGCACACAAATCTGAGCAAATTGGTTGTTAATGCTTAAATAAGTGTGACAGATTCATAAAGAATTATCTACCAACAGTTGGAAGAAAAATGTTGGAAGATGATAATGATAATAACAACCATACTAATGACGACAATATATAAACACTTTACATGTGACATTTCATTTGGTGCTCAACAACATTTTAGAAGTTAAATGATTCTGTCCATTGTAAGAAGGACACTGAGATTTATAAGCCTTTAGTCTCTTGTGTGAGGTAATGTAACTAATAGTTTCAAAGGCTGTGCACTATCCCCTGTGCAATTCTACCTGCCCATCTAAGAGGCAGCATTGTGTGAGAAGAGTGAGCAGGAAGCCACTAAGCCAGAGGCGAGCCTTACTAAGATTGTCCAGGCAGGCATAATGTGTCAGCAGGATCACTCCATCATGATGTCCTTCACTCGATACATATCAATATATATTGGCTCTCTGATCCACATATTATGCAAAACTAAGACTTTTACAATCTTTAGAATATTATATCTGGAG
>NW_012147797.1:912374-915066 GCF_000956105.1 Propithecus coquereli | reverse complement strand
CGAATGATCACAAACTCTCCTATCTAATATTCTTTTCCAACTTTGTGACGCAGACCTGATCAATATGTATAACCTCTATGGAAAGCAGTATGGAGATATCTCAAAGAACTAAAAGTAGACCTACCGTTTGATCCAGCAATCCCACTACTGGGTTTTTACCCAAAGAAAAGAAATTATTTTATCAAAAAGACACCTTCTATCTAATGTTTATTGCAGCACAATTCAGATTTGCAAAGATGTGGAATCAACCCAAGTGCCGAACAATTCATGAGTAGATTAACAAAATGTGGCATATGTATATCATGGAATACTACTCAGCCATGAAGAAGGATGACTTGAATCCTTTTGCAACAATTTGGATGGAACTAGAGACTATTATCCTAAGTGAAATATCTAAAGAATGGGAAAACAAACACCACATGGTCTCGCTATAAAACTGGATCTAATTGATGAGTACACATGTGCACAGAGGGAAGTAAAAGTCTTTGGAAATCAAGCAGCGGGGAGGATGGAAGAGGGGATGAGCAAAAACCTATCTATCGAGTACAATGTATACTATCTGGGTGATGGGCACACTTACAACCCTGATTCAAGCATAACAAAATCAATACATGTAACCAAAAAAATTTGTCCCCTGTGATATTTTGCAATAAATGAAAAAGGAAAATACAAAGTTAGCTTATCACTCATTGAAATGGATTATAAAATCCTGACATCCACATAGCACATTTTTTTCAGCACTGTTACGAATGACAAAAAGGCAAAGTCAATTCAAGAAATTACCACTATGTTCCTTGAACTATTCTATATAGATTAACATTGTGGTAAAACAGACAATAATTGTGTCTACACTCAAGTAAGCATATGTTCTTGGGGAGAAGGGAATACAGGGATATAGAAAATAAAGAAGAAATATATGTAAAATATCAGGCGAAGAGAAATGAATGCTATAAAGAAAAATGAAATGAGGTAAAGTAATAAAGAATAAAATGATAAGAACAACTAAAATTGAAATGCTGTTTGACACATGGTAGTCAAGGAGGGCCTCTCAGATAAGGTAGCATTTGAGCAAAGACCTGAGCGAAGTGAGATAAGCAGGTGGCTATCTAGACTCGGAAGCATCGAGATTCATGTAACAGTAAACAGAGGTGATTTTTATGCTGTACATGTGGGTAAGACATGCACCCAATAGAAAGGACAGATCTACTTTTTTTAGCAAGGTTATTCACAACACCAATGAGTTCTTTCAAACATGAAATGGCACCCGGGAGCCACAAAAACAGCTGATGCAAGTTACCAACTAGGGTTGAAGGAATTATATATAATCTAACTCAGTTCCACTGAGATCAAACATATACATCTGAAAAACGTAGAGCATGATTATAGTTTAAATTAATGACAAAAGAGATAAAGAAGATACCTACCAAAAAACAAAAGGTTAAGCAAGAAAGATTTTATGAGTGAAAAAATATTTTGAAATATATTTTAAAGGGTACAATAAACATGGATTGCCAAACAAAACATTAGAAAGGTGAATTAACTATAGGAAAAAGTAAGTGCCAATATTTTTATCTGAAGTTTATAAGAAAACTTAGCATGCACATTGTCACTTTAGGACAAAGCCCCTTATATTTTAACATACAATAAAAAGATTTTCATGTCTTATCACATTATTGTTCAAACTATACTATGTGCATCAAAATTCTCAAAATGTGCCCATCCATCCATGAGTGGATGAAGAAAATATGGTATGTATATGCCATGGAGTACTACTCAGCCATAAAGAGGAATGAAATGCCTTTTGCGGCAACTTGGATGGGGAACTGGAGACCATTATCCTAACTGAAGTATCTCAGGAATGGAAAAACAAACACCACATGTACTCTCTAAAATTGGGAGCTAATCGACAGGCACAGGCACAAAGAGATGTAAAGTCATTGGAAATCCAGAAGGGGGCAGTTAGAAAGAGGGGTAAAGTCCTACCTGTCAGGTACAATGAGCGCTATTCAGGTTATAGGCACACTAAAAGCCCGGATGTAAGCATTATAAAATGTATCCATGTAACAAAAACATTTGTACCCCCTTAATATTTTGAAATTAAAAAAAATGTTTAAGACAAGAAAAAAATTCTTGCTATTTTTAGTCCCTTAGGAATTTGCTGAAATGATGTTTATTTAATAATTAAGATTAAAGTTCATGCATTTTACTAGTAAGTACCTATAGTATCAATTTATATTTTGATTTCTTTTTAATGTGAAGCCTACTAAATAATGAAGAGCAAATATGATAGTTTCATTTAAATAACTCCAAACGATTCACCTACATCTACTGCTTAGGCCAGCCCAAGTCACTCTCTTTACTTATACTCAAAATTAAATGAATAAATATAATTTGAAAAATTTTGCCCAATAAGTACTGAAACAAATTCTTTTCCTAGTCCTCAATCCTCGGCAAATAAGTCAATAACTTTCATATTTTTAAAAGCAACAGCTCAGTTCAGAATAAAAGTCTTCCTTTTGCCTTACCTTGAGTATTACTGTGCTGTTTCCAAAACTGCCCACACGATTAATTTCTGAGTACCGAAAACTTAGTATACCAAGTAATTAATGGAAAAAAGTATTCATCATACTTGTCAACACCTTCTTATAAACTTTCCTTATATTTCCAAAGCAATTAAATTATTCTCTGGCAT
>NW_012147797.1:906330-907485 GCF_000956105.1 Propithecus coquereli | reverse complement strand
TTTCTTTTCTGTCGATATCAGTATGTATATATTTCTAACTGAAATTATCAAAACCACATGTTAAGTGACAATTTTAAAAAATATAAATGTTGATGGCATATTCACTCATCCAGGGAATATGTATTAAATACCAGCTCTCTGTTAGCCAAGTTAAAAGTGAGGGGTGCAGAGTTTAATAGACATAGTCATTGCCTTAAGAAGCCCATTGTTTGATTTGATTAAACCAATAACGATAAAGCCATGTAACAATTGTGATAACATATTTATGGACAGAATGCCTTGTTCTGTACCCTAAAGCAGATACCCTCTAGGGTTTAGTCTTTTTCTTTTCTCTACATATTCCATGATACTTGGTGACCTCACCTATATGCAGGGTTCATCTCTAGGCAACTAACTCCCACTTTACATCTCCAGCTCCTAACTTTTTCCCAGTTTTACCCTTCTAGCTGTCTGCTAAACAACTAAGACTCAGTGTCCAGAACGACAAGTTACTCCCATAGTTTTCATTTCTATTTGTGTTCGTGGTACCAAACAGGCTCTGTGTCAGTCATCCAATTTGTTCCCCCCCTCAACCTTCCTACCCATTTGGACAATTTCCCTTACTCATTGCACTTTCCAGTGTTCCCAAGGCATTTGTCTCCCCTCCACCCTCGCTCCTCCCTGGCTCAGTCTTCATTATGCAAAGATGCTGAGCTAGAACAACAGCCACTCACTCTCCTCCACATGCTAACAGGTGAAAATTCTGGAAAAATATCCTGATCTGATACTTTTAATAGCTCATAGTTACCTACTAAATATCCAGCAATTTCAATAGTCCTGCCTTCCAATACTTTCATAATCAGCTTCTGTTTCAGCCTTTTTCTCTCTCTCCTTCCTCCATCTCTTTCAGATAGCTCCCCAGAGATTCTCACCTATGCCACTTTGCTTCCAGCAATTCTTCCACCTGAAATCCTAATGTTTTTCCTCTCCCCTGCGTGCCTGTCTTGTAAAAATTTTAGCCATAAGGATTCGATCTCAATTTTATCTCCTTAATGTTCTCCTGACATATTAAGAGAAAGTGCTCTCTCTTTTTTATGGATTCCTTTGGTGCTATGTCATCCTTTATATTCATTACTTTCTGCCGTCAGTTATTTGTTAAGGTGATCTAGTTTCCCT
>NW_012147797.1:904212-906280 GCF_000956105.1 Propithecus coquereli | reverse complement strand
TTATATTTCATTTTACACCCCTGGAGAACGGGTAAAATTTGTTTTTCTATCAACACATGTTCTAGTCATGGGTTTGCCTTTCTGCTTCACAGTGTTTCATCCAGGATTAATAATTCTCAGCTTCACATACTGCCTGATTTATCATTGTAGGACCCTGCATATTTTTTCACACCAAGCAATCCATTTTATGATAAAGCAAGTCCAATAATTAACACATGATTGCAAAATCCACTGGGCTTATCATATACCGACCATATCACTCGAAGGTGCCAGCCTGATAGAATATTGGGATAGTCTCCTTTATACATGCAGCAAAGGGTACAGCTTGGAGAAGACATTCTAGGAGTATTTACATCATGAAATTTGGCAAATGCTATATATCAGTTTTTTTCCTTCACCCCACTGGCTCTGACCGCCAAAAAAGGTAGAATGCATGAGTGTAGGAACCAAGGGGAGGAAGTAGGAATGCCTCCTTGCACTGTAACTCAAAGTGATCAACTTGTCAACTTGGGAAATGTGTACTTCCTGTCATTGCAACTGTAGGATCTGCTGAAATAAATATTCTGCTTCCCAAGTGTGCGTGTGTTTGCGGGGGAGGAGGTTACAGGAGGGATGAACAGTGCTCTTCCCAGTGTCCCAGTAAGAATTTCACTAAACCTAAATCTATAGCTACTATCTGGATATTTTGGGTTTCTTATGACAGTAGACCAATACGCCAAAAAAAAAAGTTATAGTTCTAGAACAGGGTTCTGGTTGACAAGGAGATTATAGTGAGGGTTGCTGCTACACAGCATTAGGAGGGAAGACTACGCTTGGAAGTCAGGGGGATTCACCCAAGCACTTCCATGTCTGGAGATAACTGTAAATGGACCATTGCAGAAGCCACTGTGTGAATGGGCTCAGGAACCATGGATTCACAGACCTCTGGTCTGGTCATTCCTCCGAGCAAGCTATCAGCACAAGAGTTGGCAAAGGTTGTGGGAAATTAGGAAGGGTCAATTAAAGGAAAGAAAAGATGAATATAAATGATGACCTTAGTTCTAACTCTAGAAGCCTACCATCTTGATGTACCATGTTTGGGTTGTTTTTTAAAAATTATGACCAGTCTGCATCTTTAAGAATCACTGACTGGATAGAGTAGATACTGGCTGGGCATCTAACTACAAGCACCTAAAACTTTTTGCTTCAGTTCTCCCTCTTGTGGCCAGAGTCTGTTCTGCCCTCACTTGGAGAGGGCGGGTACTTAATACCCCAGCTCCTTTGAATTTGGGGCAGGATAACACGAAAGTGAATATGCTATATGGCTTCCAGAATTCCGCAGCAGAATAAAGTCCCTTTACATTAAATTAAGATCCTCTAATTGGCTTCTTTCCTTCCCCTGACTCATTTCCTCACTTTTTTAACAGTATTTCCTATGATCACCTCCCAAATAAACTATTTATACTTACTTTAATCTATGAGTGAAGTTCAGCTTCTGGAAGAAGGCAGATTAAGATATTTACCATACTGAATTGATGGTTTTTTAAAATTTCCCTGGATATGTCAAATATGCAATGAATTTAATGTTTTTAAGATGTTCTCTTTTTCTATGTCAAAGATAATATTTTATTAATAACCATTCCAATGATTTGTAATGGACAATACGATAAAGCTAAATAGGCATCTTTTCTGATCATCTTATTAGGAAGATCAAGCATTACATTTTATTTGTTTGCATTTTGGGAAATAAGTGGTGAATTAGCACACAGGGTCAAATGGTAAAATCATATTCACATGAATCATAGATTTTATGCGGTATAAAATTGTCCTAATTCATGTCAAGGATATATATAAGCTAAAGGATTTCTTAGGGTTCAGATGAAGCAGACAGAGGTCTGTACATGGAGGATGGCTCCCTGCCTTCTTCCTTCCTGTGTTGGTCACATCCCTCTAGCCCACATGAAAGGAAGTCTCAAAGAGAGTTTCACAGTGTTCCTTGTAAACTTATTTAAACTATGAAATATCTCATTTATTTCCCAGAGAATTATATCACTGGTGAGACCTTTCTCCAGGAATCTTGCTTCAAAGA
>NW_012147797.1:902379-904162 GCF_000956105.1 Propithecus coquereli | reverse complement strand
AAGTGAGATATTTTCATAATTTTTAACTTGAACTATGGAGCTACATTACTTCCAGAGCAAATGCATTCCCAGTTCTTTCTACAAGCAACGTATTCTATTTGCCCATATGTTTTTAGCTCATCAAGCAAGCCACCAAATGAGAACACCCAAATCGGGATTGACAAAGAGCAGTCAGTGTGTCGGTAAAATCTGTATTAATCTGGTTCACAGAAATCACAAGGAAATATCTTGTGTTTCTTAAGAAATTGTTTAACAATTTTCTTTAAAGAAATACATTTAGAGACCATAATATTTTTAGGCCTTTAAAATTTGTGAAGCATTAAGAATCCCCATGTTTATCCCATCTAAGTTCTTTAACTAGGAAATAACCATTTGCTGGCTAAATGTTGAAAGTATAAAATACATTGAAAGCCTGCTTAACCAGAAGTTCCTTTAAAGCATATTTATTAATAGCACTACTCAGTTTCTAACTGGGGAAGATGTTATTGATGCCTCGTCCACATTTCCGTTCATGCCAGACCAACTTTTAACTGCCTAAGACTGCAGTGAACCCTCTGCTGTTGCACATGGTGGTCTGGAAATGCCAGGAAATTAACATCCCTTGAGAGTAGTCATCAACTTTATATCCTCCAGCTCATTTTTCCTCTTGGAAGGGATAACTCTGATTCATATAATCTATACTCGTTCCCAGAATTACCCGGAGGAATAAGCTCTACTCACTTGGAATGGTAATTTGTTTGAAAATGCATCGTTTATTAGTTCTTTTCCTTGTTTTAATTTCCACAATTCTCTAACAGTCTTTCCTAGAGTTAACTTTCTAAATAAACCATTTGAGCTTGAATCCTCTCCTCAGTGACTGTATCTGGGGAAACCCAATCTAAGCTAATACCAGCAGTGGTCTTAGTAAGCAGATCCTCAGGATGAGACTCTAGAACTGAATTATTCACCAAACATACGACAACAAAGACTCTGCGTGCCCCACTGACTATACAGTCAAGAGAACTCCTCAGATACTGTACCATCACAATTGCTAAAGTTTTCATCTGCAGTGATCAGAACAGAATACAGATGGAAGGAGATGCACCTAGCATTTGAAAGATAAGGGGAAAATAGGAATCACGGGCTAAGATTTGGCTGGTTATTACATTTCACTGAAGAAAATGACAGCCTCAAGTCAGCCAACTATCAACTAAGGTCACAGTAAGAAAGCCAGAAAACTTCTATGACAGCCAATAAAGAGATTCTTATTTCCCATTGTGGGAAGGTCAGCAGATGCTAGAAATTTGGCTCAGAAGTTGCCTTTGAGAATCACAGAATTATAAAGGAGTCTGCATTCACAACTTCGTAGGTTTCTATGCAAATGTCAGGACATTAATAGGCAAGGAGTGGGACCCTAAAACGAGGCTAAGGACGTCTGAGTAGATGCATCTGAGCACAGTGAAATTCTGGATCTGCCTCTACTCTCTGGATAGGTAGAAGTAACCTGTTCCCCTTCGTTGGAGGGTAGTAACTTCTCTGTTCCTAGAGACTATAAAAGATAATGCTTACTTTCCTCATGATCTGATCTTATCTCAACTCATGGCCATAGGCAACAAGAAGGCCAAGTCTCAACATAGTCCACCTGGAAGTCTCTGCTCCAGGAAAGCAAAAAGAAGATATTCAACAAAAGAGCTGCAGGATCTGCCTGATATGAACCAGCAGATACTGAAAGAATATGCCAGGGAATGGATGTTGAGGGATCTTGAGGCAAAATATACTTGGTCATCAACTTGGTATGGAAGAA
>NW_012147797.1:892131-893579 GCF_000956105.1 Propithecus coquereli | reverse complement strand
TTGGATTGTTATCACATAATAGCATGATTTTAATCTTCATATTCATATATTTAATAATAGCCAATCCATATTAAAATTCAAATTGAAAGGTTAAACTATAATTAAAATAACCCATAAAAAGCTCTTTTGCTTCAAATTTATCTGAATGATGTGAAGTAATTCAAGTATGGATCCAACAATTTTGTGTTAGTTTCACAGCCTTTATCATTTTTCAGCAATCAGAAGAAAACTTCTTAGTCTAATTGTATTGATTTTAAATGCAATTAATTTATACTTATTCTAATTAAACCTACACTTACTTTAATTAAAATGCTTTACATGCACTCATACCTTAGGCCTAACGAAGAAAAATAAATGCTGATGAATGGGATGATAATTTTATGTTGAACAAGTCCCTCTCCTTGAACATGTTTAAACTCCCTGGAAAATTCCTAATTTATATGCCTTATGCCCCACAATCTATTTTGCTTTTTAGTTTATTAGACTGTCAAAATTTTGAAGAACTTTACTAAGAGTCAGGTTTATTAGCCAAGTAAGATAAAATTTGGCCAATTAGGATATGTCAGAAAATATATACAACTAAGTCCTTTCTTGATCGTGAAATTTCCTTCTTCTTAATGGCTATGTTATAAAACAATTTACTCATTTTAAATGATTAATCATATTTACACGAAACAGTAAGTTTAAATATAGCAGTCCCCCAACAACCATTTACTGACATAGTCAATGTCATTGAAATGGTAAGTTTACTTTAATTCTTTCAATTTGCATTTGCAGAAAGTGGGAGCCAGTGATAAAAAATAATGTTTTTTTCTTTTTCTCTTTTTGTGGTAGCACTAGAATTAAGCTACAAGCACACTACATGTTGGTAGACATGGCAGTTCATTTTCAACAATTCCTCTGTAGTATCTGATTCCCCAAGTTAAGGTCTTAGTAATACTTAAACATTTAAAGGAATTGTATCCTACTTTCAGTACCACGTTGTGCTGGTTATATTAATACGGTTAGTATTGCCTCTCACCTCCAAAAGCCGCCATCTACCTTGTTCTGTGAAAATGGATCTGAATCCTTTAAATACTTTTCTTTTACCAGCTGGCACAATTTCAAACTTTGTCAGCAGATGATACAAGACAGACATTGAATAAGAAAATGGTTTTTGCTTCCTGCTTCTGGTTTCTTTGCTCACAGGCTCTTGCAACATGTGCAACTTTTCTGTTGTCTGTCTCCCGCAGAAAGAGTATTTTCTCCAGTGCTCAACTTCTAAAATATTGTGGTTTCCCCAGTTTCCCCATGGTCCTGCACCATGGGTAGCTTCACCAGGCCCAGAATCCTGTAGTATTCTCGCCTTCTCTGTCACCTGATGGCCAGCAGTAACCCCCTGGGCATTTTTGTAGTGGAGAGCTTCAGATGAGACACTTTGAACCCCAGAGGGTGAATTTTCAGCAAAT
>NW_012147797.1:890351-892081 GCF_000956105.1 Propithecus coquereli | reverse complement strand
GGCTTCTATATCTGGGTATAAAGCATCATAATTACTCTTTTTTTTAACCTATCAAAATTTCTAAGTCCCAATGTATTACTTTACTGGTAACTACAAATCCTTCTATATTCTCAACACATAAATATGTAATATTTAACTACTCACACATCAACCAGAATAAGCATGTCTTTAGGGGATGCAGCTCCTTGGATATACCTGAAAAAAATACCATATAAATATTTTTTTCTCTTGCAAAATATCAAACATTGGTATTTGTTGAATTGACATTATTGATCTCTGAGATAAGGTCTTTCTCTGAGATAAGGCCCACTTCCATTCTATTTCAGTAGACAATGGCCTTTTATTCATATTTTGCAATGTCAGCTTTAAAAAGCTATATTTAAAATAACATTAGAGACGTCAGAGCCATGGCACTTGAAGTGTATTTTTTTAGATATTTGTAACAGAAGATAAAGAGATGTATTTTAATACTAGCAGTGAAAGAAATTAACTTTTGAAAGGACATTTTTCTGGAAGAGGGAATTTATCCTGAACTTCAATTATTGCCCACAAGTTTTAAAAGTCACGCTAGGAAATAACGGATTGTCAAATTTTTAAATGCAAAAATAAACACAAAAAGAGATTAAGTGCTCTAGGTACAAGAAAAAAACAACATCAAAAAAGAAATATAATAGGCCAATAAAGTAATTAAAAAGGGTGCAATATATAATGTTACAAAGAATTACCAGCGGTGGTTCTCAACTTTTACAGGGTCTAACAATCACCTGGAGAATCAGTTCAAAACCTTGATTATCAAATTCAACCCTACAGAATCAGAATCTCTGCAATTTAAAGAGACTCTGGCAGAGTTTTATGCAGAGGTTCAGTGATTGCAGGTAAATGACTCAAAAAGCTCATGTTGTCTGGCCACAGACTGATGGGGAATAGGGGGCCTGTTTTCTCTGACAGGAAGGACTGCCCCTGAACTCAACTTTCTGCTTATCTCTTAGGCCTCTTTGCCCATCACTCTAAATCTAATTTCTCAGAAGCCTGTCAGACAACTTGTCAATTAGTTTTGAGATGACATACAGCACAGGTAGTATCTACCCAGGATTACGTGTTGACAAAGCAGTTACAGTATATAACCTGCACCCATGCTTGTTTCTGTATAATAAGGTAAAGTGTCAGAGTTGCAGGTATATTCCCACGGAAGGCAAATCTAGTTCATGCCTAGCATCTTAACACTGGTCCTGCTATGTCTCTCGATGGGAAAATGAGAAGACAGAATATTGTCTGCCTCTTCTGTTTAGTACCTAGCATCTAGGTTTCCCCAAAACAGCAAATTCCTGAACCCAAACCAAGTGATACAGTAGTTTTTGCCTCTACTCAACAACCGTTGCTCCACAGGGACACATTAGAGACATATTAACAAGAATAATACGTATATCTATCACTATTATAGATAGTGTTCATGTAAATTGCCACCGGGATGTTTAGCAGAACATTTAAAAAGCATTAAATATATGCCTTTTAAATCAAATACTATACTGCTTAGAACTTGTCTGAACCCTAGCAAAACATTAGAAATAACCTAACTGTCCAACGATAGGGGATTTCATAAATAAGCTAACATACAGTCTTCTTTTAAATGATGTTGTTTCTTCTCATGAATATATACTCAAAGCTATTAATATGAAAAGTCTGAGACACAAAGCATTTTGTTGTATATAATGTAAACTCATTAAAAATAT
>NW_012147797.1:890047-890301 GCF_000956105.1 Propithecus coquereli | reverse complement strand
TCACCTGATGGCCAGCAGTAACCCCCTGGGCATTTTTGTAGTGGAGAGCTTCAGATGAGACACTTTGAACCCCAGAGGGTGAATTTTCAGCAAATCCCACCAAGGTGACATCACAGTGACTTCTCTGCCTTGAAGGGCCATAACCATGTCCTCTATAAGAAGGTCTGGATTTCAGCCCAGGGGTTCTGGGGGATTAGGGGATCTTCCTTGGGTACTCTATCTCAGCCCTGGGGGTTGTTATTATACAGGGTGTC
>NW_012147797.1:885775-887511 GCF_000956105.1 Propithecus coquereli | reverse complement strand
TTGCTTGGCTAAAAATATTTCCAGAATGGATTCTTCACAATCCCTACTTTGCATCATGGCTCCCATATCCGGGTCCAGGGTAGGTAAGTCTCATGAGTATGGATTATATACTCACACTGAGGTGCCCAAAAATGTAGGAAAGCAAATAGCTGGCCTCTCCAGATTTTCAGTTATCTGCTTCCCAATAAAGCTTTTAACTTGAGAAATGCTCAAAATATTTATGGCGATTCTGTATTAGTTATAATCACACAAAGTGCCTTAATGAACAGTCTCAAATCCTTCGTGTTTTAGCACAGTGAAGTTATGTCTCACTCATGTAACAGTCTAAGTTAGATCTTTCTAGTCATGGGGTAGGGAGAGGGGTAGATTCTGCTACCAGAGACTTAAAGCTTTTGCCTTCTCCAACACTTGGCTTCCAGGGTCATCGAGGGCATTGGGCCTGTAGCTGCTAGACGGAGGGAGGAAATGTGGAGAAGGTGCACTCAAGGCACAAGAATTTCAGCCTTAAAGTGACGTATTATTTTCATTCATTTTCTGTTGATAAAAACCAGTCACATGGTCCTGCACAGACACAAAGGAGGTCTGAGAAATGTAGTCACTGGCTCCACAGTCTTTTAAAAGGAAAACTTCACAATGGAATGAAAGGACAGAACTTTGGTGAGGAGCTAGCAACCTCTGCCACAGGGACAGATGGACAATTTAAAAATTAGTAATGTCCACTACTTATTAGCCTCAAACTTTCTGTACTAGGCAATGTCTTTGAGTAAGCCAACATTGAGAAGAGGGAGGTGAAGATGGGCTAATTTCAAAATCTGGTAAATAAATAAAAGATGTCAGACTTAAGAATTATTTCCAGACTAAATTTTAGGACTGAGGCTGCTTGCACAAGAAATTCATTGGAAGAAAACAACTAGTAGTGAACTGGGCGTCATTGTTGATACTATTTGAATTACTAAAGAAATCACAAACCTAGTCTACAGAAATGTCATAATTGACGCTAAAGCAACTTTTGGGCTCTAATCCTGCACCAGAAACAAGCTATAAAAGCTTTTTAGCCTCAAGCACAGCTCTTCAGATGTGTCAGAAAGTGTTTTAGAAAAGAGAGCTACTCCCTCAGAACACTACTAGGAGCAGCCAGATGGGTGAACCAAGAAACTTAACTTTATGCAAGAGTAGGTCTTTGTATTTCTGTCTGATGGAATGGAAGGTGATGAATACCATGGATCAATGATTCTTCCGTATTTCTCTCTTTTTTCGAATGGGAGGTTTTATTATATTGACCCTGTAAACGTGACCATTGTATATTACATATTTGGGCAGTGATGGGAATGGAGTGAAGAAAATATCTGGTATTGTGATGTATTATAAGTAGTCAAATTTGGAAAAGTTCTACCTGTTGGTGAGAACTGCATGTGACCCAGAGATCCTAGATTTTGAGCTGTATGTACTAATTTGCTGGGACTTTGGATCATCTATGGGGAGGAAGTAAGTGTGCTCTGTGTTGAGGGAAAATGCTACGCACAGATGCTTGAACTGTCAGAGGAACAGACTGTGATAGGGCTGCAATATACATTTTCTTCTTCTTCCTTCTTATAATAGTACTACTCAAGTATTAGTTGACTGCTCTGCCAGAAACTATACTTCTTACTCTCTCTTGCCATGATGGGGCCATGTGATAAAATTCTAGTAGATGGGATGTGAGCAGAAGTGATATATATACAACTCTCTAGTCATGC
>NW_012147797.1:873099-883250 GCF_000956105.1 Propithecus coquereli | reverse complement strand
AATAATACAGACCCAGATAAAAGATGAGGTTCTGCAAAAGGCAACAAAAATGAGGCTATAGAATCACCTCTATAAATTGGGATTAGCTGAGAACTTCAAAATAGTATGTCATTATCTGGTGTATGTATAAGATATATCCCTCATACAACACAACTGGTAGATAGTATATAGCAAAGCAAATCATATAATTAGAATACATATCCAGTGCTTGAGTGGAAACAAAGCTATTTGCACCCTCCTGTCAACACCTCAAACTTTACTGTTCTAAATTAATCACTTACTCCCAAAATATTATAAAAATACTTCTGATATTTAATTTTAGTACAGCCCCAGTATCTTCATATCCAAACTGAAAATGATAGTCAATTACAGTCTATGTCAGTCATTCAATTCTTTTTTTTTTTTTTTTTTGGTAAAGACTCTGATATCCTCATCATTTCTCTCCAAAGATTTTTCTAATTCCTAGTTGATCCCTTGTTCAGATCTTTAAAATTTCACATCTGACCACTGTAATAGCATACCTTCTGGTCAATCTTCCCTAAGTCTTCTTCCTTCTAATCAGAATAAACACTGCTTTAATCATTGTATTCCACTGCTCAAAATGTTTTCACTATTTTGCCTACACATTAAATCTCAAACTATTCTAATATTCGAGGCCACATAATCTGCCATTAATAAAACTTTTGATTTCATATTACTCTTTTCTGCAACAAACTATTAGATTACCTAGGCCCATTAGCCTCCAACAATATTTGTTCATCTCCCTCTATTTTTACTTTGTGCCTTCCTTCCCTCCAAAAAGGGTTTTGCCTTCTCTTCTTCGTTGACTTGATTATCAATTCATACTTCATAACCCTCTCTTATGACTACAGGCCATAATTACCTCTTCTTTTTCAAAACTCCTATAGCAAATCTATTGCTACAGTCTAAGTTATCTGGCATTTAATTATTTAATGATTTGTATTGCAATGTAAATTTAAGATGTATTTAATTTAGATGAGTAAGTTTGGATCCCTAATTAGATATAAATTTTCTGGAAGGCAGAAACAACTTGTTATCTTAAAACACACATGTGCATATATAACCAAGGCAGAGATGCTTTTTGTTTCCCAGTATCTCTTCTCCCCTTCTTACTTAGGACAGCCCCTGCTTCCTAGCTGGGTACATGGACATCTTGAAGGTAACTGTGACCATAAGACACTAAATTCTGGCCGATATCAAATAAGGGGAAATGCTTTATGTGAACCTCCAGGAAGTTCCCTTAAAAAGAAGGGAGAGGCAAGAAGATTGCTTGAGGCCAGGAGTTCGAGGCCAGCCTGAGCAAAAGCGAGACCCCATCTCTACAAAAAAGTCAGAAAAATTAGCTGGGCGTGGTGGTGGCACGTGTCTGTAGTCCCACCTACTTGGGAGGCTGAGGTAGAAGGATTGCTTGAGCCCAAGAGTTTGAGGTTGCTGTGAGCTATAATGTCACCACTGCACTCTTAGCCTGGACAACAAAGTGAGACCCTGTCTCAAAAAAAAAAAAAAAAAGGGCGGGGGGGGAGATATCATTCTTTGTTCCTTCAGAAAGAATACAAGTAACAATGGTCAACCCTGAGGCAGAGGCCACACTCCGAGGATGACAGAGAAATGAGATCACATTGTGGACCCCTTATGTGTATAGCCACCCTACCAGCCCCGGTGTATGTAATCCTAATTGACTTGAGTGAAAAACAAACTCCCGTAGTGTTAAAATTACAATTATTTTGGATTTTCTGGTAGCTGGTCTCTGGTAGCTAGTATGAGTCCCAACTGATACACTGGACTTTAATAATTATTAACATAAAAAGGTAATAATCACCTCTAATTTAAAGTTTATTTGCATAATAATCAACATTAAATACATTTATAGTTAAACTATGTATCCATTTACAAATACCAAAGTTAAAAAAAATCAGGCATTTTTTAAGATAATTGAGCAATGAAAGCAGTACTTCTGTAAATATCATAAATGTTGAGGCTCTATTGCCAACCCATTTTCTTCTAATTGGCTAGAAATCTATATCAAATGCTTCCTTTCTGAGTCAACTAAAAAGGATTCTTTGGACTACCTTGTCGCATGCTATTAATATTTGATGTTTAAAATATTTTTAAGCTATTTTTCAAAAAGTGTTACACAATTTAGGAATAATTGCCTACTTATACAGGGGGAAAAAAGTTACTCTATAGACTTTGTAACATGGGTTCTTTTGCTTTTATTTCAGCAAAATCCGAGCAGGTATAGCAACAAGAAAATATTTCCCAGAGGTCTGTTTAGCACTAGCTCAATATACATTAGGTCACTTTATTATAATCTCATGGTTTTGAAATGAACAAATGAGGTAGAGCAGAGAAAGAGCAAATTATTAATAAGACATTAAGTAAATGTCATATAGAGATGAAGCATATTTTAGTTTTATCTATCTTGTTTTATAAATGCAACTAATTATCTACAAAGAATAAGCTCTGCCTACATTGGCATTTCAATAAGCCACTGATTCCTAATTACAATCCCAATTACTGCAGTAATTGGTACAATTTCAGGAGACATTAGTAGGTGAAACGAATAGTTTGTACCTATAGTTTTTATGATGTGTAAGAATTTACAAAGTTGCTAGCTATTGAAAGCAGTTTTAACAGCTTTAAAGTTAATTTAGATAAATAAAGAGCTTCTAAAGGAAAGAACTCATAAATTAAACTGATTTTATAGTAAGCACATATTCAATGAAGATGTCATTATATTTGGGTTGCAGCTTTATCTGTGGCAAGAGATATCTGTATGACTTGGCCAAACCACTCTAGTTATCCTGCAAAACAAAGACTGTATACTTAGCAGGCTGTATGCAGATAAAGTTAGTGCCTGCCCTGGATATCATCTGGTTCAATCATCCCAAGTTATCGGTGAAGAAATAGGTACAGAGATATAACATGACTTAGCCAAAGTACAAAAAGATGCTGATGGCAGTTTTTATAGGAACCAATAACTCCTCAGAATATAATGTTCCTTTTATTATAAAACACAGTCTACCTACCTACCTAGCTGGAAAGAAGAAAGGGAAAGAAGGGAGAGGCTGGAGGAGGGGGAGAAAAAAAAAGAAGAGGAAGGGAAGAAGAAAAAGTACAGGAGGCAATGATTATCAAAGCTTATTTCCACACACATCAATGAAATTAGAAAGTTCATGTTCAGTCCAAGGACAGATATTAGAGTGCAAATCTCCACTAAGTACTAAACAAACTACTTTTCAGAATTAGCTTAGAGAGGTTACCTTTTCATTAGGCCAGCACTAGAGGCCTTATGATAAGAAGCCTGTGTTCCCACGTATTTTAAACAATCTGATAAATGAAAATCATGAGGGTGCTCTAATTTTCCCTGTATCTGAACAATGTAATAAAAAATATATTTCATGCTTTCTATTCTCTTAACAATTTGAAAATTTAAGCATTATTATATTCCTTGTCTCACAGCTGAGTTCAGTGAGGGTTTTCTAAAGGTCACCACCCTATAAAGTGGATTGATATCCTGGGAATCTGGTTTAAGAATACAATTGCTGAGGAATCTAAAAAAGTTGATCTCATCATAGAAGTAGAGAGTGGAGGGATGGTTACCAGAGGCTGGAGTGGTTACAGGGGACGGAAGAATGGGAAATGTTGGTCAAAGGACATATAAATTACAGTGAGATAGGAGGAATAAATTCAAGATTATCTATTGTACGACATGGTGATTGCAGTTGATGATATATAGCATTCTTGAAAAATGCAAAGAAAGTAAATGTTAAGTGCTCTAATCACAATGATAACTACATGAACTGATGTATTTGTTAATTCGCTCGATTTAACTATTCTCAATGTATATAAACATCAAAACATCATGTTGCATATGATAAATATATACAATGTTATCAGTTTTAAAAAAACTTTAAGAATTGCATATCCCCTCCCTCCACAGTATGTGGCCCAGCTCTAAGGAGCATCTTAACAATGAACAGGAATATTCTTTAGACTCCATTGTGAATCAGAGGGCTTTAGTTTCTACAAAACGTTTTATTTTCAATAACTCTATGGCAAGGGTCCTCTTAGAAAAATAAAATTTAAAAAGGCAGCTTACAGAACTAAAAATAATTATAAAATTCTATATAGATTAATGTATAAAATAGATTTTGTCTGATCCTTACAACAATCCTATGAAGTTATGCAGAAGTTGCTTTCCCGTATTACAAATGTAGAAACTGAGAGCCTGAGAGATAGGATTGGCAGATTTAGCAAAAAGAAATACAGGATTAATCAATTAAGTTTAAATTTCAATAAAAAAACAAATACTTTTTTGGTAAAAGTATCTCCGAAAAATCACGAGGCATACTTATACTAAAAAGTTCTTCATTGTTTATCTGAAATTTAAATTTAACTCGGCATCCTTTATCACATCTGCCAAGCATACAGAAAAGTAACCTAAGCCATCCGCTAAAACCTCCATCTTCTGACCCACTCCTCTGTGTGGTGGTCCAGCCTAACATCATGCCTTAGTTAGGTTTAGATCGTCCACATTTCTATTGCAGCTCCCTTGTCAACAGACTGTAACTTCAATTATGTCTTTAATGTCTCAGATGAAGAGAAAGCTGGATTTAGGCAAAATAACTCCAGTTGACATGCACTGTAATAGAAATGCCTACTGTTTCGTATTTTCAAAGTACTTTTCATCATATTATCTCACTGATCAAAATAGCCCCTAGAGGATAAACTGAGGAGTTATTAGTGTTCCTATTTTTCAGATTTGATGATTAGGACTCAGAAATTTTTGGAGATCTACCCAGTTTCTCACAGCTTATAGAGAGATCCTAGCCTGAAGACCAAGTCTTATATGTGAAAATCCAGTTATGTAAAAGTAACATATATTCTGTTTCTACTTATTGTTAATTAACAATATTTAAAGACTATTTTTGACCTTTGATTTAACAGACAGTAAGCCAAAATGAACCACTCTACATTATTAATATTTTTGCTTGTATCAACATGGTAAAATCAGAGAGGAAAGTATGGTCTACTGAAAAATTAAAAAAAAATCACTTCATTTTAAAAAGGTTTTAAACTTGGTAAAAGTGTTAAATATGTTGAAAGCATGTCTTAGTATAAACAGAAACACAAAAGTCCACTTTTCAAAGTCTAGCATTGCCTTATTACCTTTGCTAAAGAGACTTGGTTCTATTATATTAACATAATTACTGTCATTAAACAGCAACTCAGTAAAAGATTCACTAAAATTGAAATTGCAACAAGTGTATTCCATAGCAATCAAGCGAGTTATTTTAAAGATCACCCTCTAACAGGTAAATGAATTCAGCCCGACAGTTATTTGGTGAGTCAACTTGTCTGCCAAACCCTTGCTTAAAAACCAGGTATTGTAGGTGTGCGCAGGGTTGCTTCCACAGCTAATGTTCTCGGGGGAACCGCATGGATTCAACTAGATTAAACATCTAAAGATCTTTTCCAAGATGAAGTGAACAAATGTCAACACATTTGAAAATACATGATTAGGGTTAAAAAAAAATTACAGCCATAATCTCTCAATTAGCATTTAAAAGTAAAGAATTATAGAAGATGATGTATAACTGTAAAAGTTAACTGCAATTAGTAAAAAGAACCATTTTGAAAAGCGTTCATAAGGCAGCCTATCTTTCCTCCACCTCTTCACTCCTCCTGCTTTTCATAAAGCATTCCTCATCGCTGGCCTCCTCCCATTTCTCTCTTGTCACCGTTCTTTGTCTCTCTTACTCTGCATCAACTTCTCTCTGGCATTGGCCACTTGGTTTCTCATTATTGCTTTACTTTTCTCCTTTTGCTTTCCCTCAACTGCTGATTTATGAAATTTTATAATGAGATAATATATTTTAAAAGACTTAAAAGCTACGTAATGCTATAAGTTACTGAAAAATGTATTCTTATATTTGTATAATTATTGGATAGGATATCAAGTGCCTAATTCCTATACTTTAAATTTAACTTACAAATGTTTTACAAAACCTGATATAATTTGAAGGTTTATTATGTGCATCAGTAGTGTAGTTTTTTCCTTTATATTATCTTGTATACCAAAATTTTCAATCTTTTAATACATAATATTTAACATGTTATTAAAGTAACTTAAGAGTATTTTTAGAAAGTTATATTTAAGTGAAAAATATTTCCATAACAGGAAAATTCTGATAGCAAACTATGTGATAATATCTTCCCCACATCAGATATTAACACTAGTATTTTATTATAATTCATGACTTTTTTCTATATTTAATACAAACTTGGCCTTTTTTGGTGCACTGTATTTCTGCAAAAAAAAAAAAAAAAAAATACTGGTTTTACTATCTGTCATTTGCAACCATGCAGAAGTTATATGGTCTTTATCTAATTTGAATAGGTATTCAGCCTGATGATGTCCAGATACTTTTATTCATTGCTACTACAATCCAGAGCTATATATTATCTAATTTATATTTCATCCTTTTCACTGCCATGACTTTTTATTATGAATAATTCAAATTGTTAAACATGTTTTAGAAACGCAAGTCTTAAGAAGAATTCCTCTACTTAAATTCACATTGTGGCCATTTAAAGCCAAATTACCCAGCATGTATCCCATAACACAGGACTTATCTTTGAGAATGAAAATGCACTTTGTGTTTGTCAGCTTGTTCTAAAAGGTAGAGAAGTTAAAAATGCCAACAGACATTTCATTTAAAGTGTTTTCAATAGATTCTCAGGATGTACCAGGAATTAATTTTTCATTTTCATTATTGAAGTTACTATTTACTTCTAACTCTCATTTATAAGAATAAAGGACATTACAAAAGGATTTTTAAAATTTTAACTTATAAAATATATTCATCTTGATTATGTATAATCACTAAGATGTACTCAGAAGTAATTCAACCTGACACATGAAAAAGCTCTATTTTCCTTGTGATTTCATTTTACTTCTTGTCATACTCATTTTAAGAAATCCACATTCATTGATTAAAGAAAACCATTAACACTTTTGTTATCAATTTCAAGCATAGACTTGAAGTCTGGAGAGAAATACTTCAATTAGTTTCTAAAACTTCTATTCTATTCTCTAATATGACTTACAGCGTGGTCCGTGCTGAGCAGTTGGATCCTTATCTCAGAATTATTTTAGGAGTCATGGTAACCTCCTGTTCCAGGTACATACCTGCCCATGGTCTCCCTACAGCCTAGACTGATTCCAGGCACCAAATTCTCCATTTGCTTCTTAGGTGTTTCAGTTTAGACTGATTTTGGTCAATATAGAACCATGTAAGGAGAAATATTCTTTCCTTGTAAAAATAGTGTGATATGATCATCTTCTTACAACATTGGAGAAGGTGATAGCATGTTCCTCAAAAAACACTGAGACTGAAACTTAACAATTTTAACTGACAATTATTGAATCACCAACCACTTACCTGGATAATATCGGGCCAGGCCGGTGGCACTGCCAAACACCTGCCACAACAATGAAGGGTCTTCCTCTCGATTTTTTTTGAAAACGTCATCTAAGGCACTTGTCCAGTTTAGTTCATTTAACACAATTGTTGCTAACACACACAAAAAAAGGAAAAATCAATTAATTCAAATTTATAAAAATTCAATGACCTCATTTATTTGCAGAATAATATTACACATTTTCATTGTTCTACCTCTAAAAGCATTCTAATCTTGTTATCAAAATGTTTTAGACATGGAATTATTTCTTTAAACAGAATTTTATATGACAGTGGCCCTACTGATATTTTCAGTAGGGTAATTCGGAGGGCGGGAGGCTGTTCTGTGCACTGTAGGATTTTTAGCAGCATCTCTGGCCTTGACCCACTAGATATCAGTACCATTCCCCTAGTCATGACAGGCAAAAATATCTCTAGAATTTGTCAGATGGCCCCTGGGGGCAAAATCACTCTGGTTGAGAACCACTGTGACACATAAACAGGAGGAGTGTCGGGTGGTATTTCTCCTTATCCTCAGAGGCAGTTCTGAGGAAACCTATAGGATGTTTTAGGGCACAGTTTAAAGATCATGACCTTCAACAATGGATGATTCTGTGTGGTATACTAACATAAACAGGCCTATTACCCAAGTTAAAAAATATATAGATGTTTGTCATTAAGCACAGCTTATTAACTGTGTTTACAAAAATTATATATACTGATAAAGGAAACATTCATTCAGAGGCTTTGACAATATCAGTGTTAGAGATAGCAACTAGGTGATACTTTATCACTAGCTTTATAAATAATGTGGTTTTTTTCCTGGTTAGTTCAATTAATAGTAAAAGCATGGTGCTATTAAGGGCCAGATGATAGATTTTGATACCTATTTATAACTACTGATTGATCTTGCATAGGTATCACAAAGATATGTCATTCATTACAATGAAACAGAAGCAATTATAATGTGAAATATAACATGGGTTAAAACAGTACATAATTTATAATTATGGGCCTTCATGATCATAAATTCTTAAGTCTTACAGATTACAAATTTAATTGGCTTAGAATATAATTTTTCCTTTATCCAAAAAGACAACCTAGATAATCTTACGTCTTTTTTTTTTTTTTTTTGCCTTTATATGTAAAATATGCATCATGACCCCAGAAGATTAGCAGATTAGGCCATTGTGCATTGGAGAATCTCTGCCCAAGCCTAAATAGTGAAAATGTGCTTAGGGTAAGGACTGGAAATGCTGCTTAATTTTCTTCTATTCTTTTATGCGATGACAACAAATAAAGCAAACAAATGCAAGAACAGTGAAATCATGCACAAGATTTTTTATAGGTGAAAGAAAAAAGAGCTCTGTCGAGAAAGATGCACAGCATCTGTGTTTATATTTTAAACTCTATATCATTTACCAAAAAGGAAAACAATAAAAACAAGGTGATTGTCAAAGTGCTCTGGAGCCAGCATCTCAATGCAGTTCTCATTATTGAAAACTAACAAGATTTTCATCTTTATGGATGTGATTACTTTCAGAAAGATCAGTTGTGTGTGTGTGAATATTCATGAGCTGGGTCAGATCCATAGTGCATCTGAGATACTAGAGAATTCATATTCAAAAGCATGATTCAGTGAACGCTAAGTGGCTAGTTATATGAAAATTTATATTCACACAGATAACCTGAACTGATACCCACCATTCATGAATATTTATATTAATATACAAAACATCACAGAAAAAAGGGACATTGTACTTTTCTTTAAACATTTATGACTTTTATAGTAATATTCTACTGAACAAATAATGATGTTTATTTATGATCCAGATAGACTTCATTAATTCTCAATCTATTCTATCTTTTTAATTTCCTTGACTCTTTAATTCACATTAAGCAACTAACATTTAATTATTTTAATAAAGATTTGTTTTCAAGTCTGCTAATTTTTCATAGTTTTATTTGATAGCTTAACAGCTACTAAGTATTAGACACTGATACACTGACTGTGAATTATACTTTTATGTATTGGGGGAAAGTCAAGCTCTGAAATATTTCTATCATTATGGCAATATGCTTTAAAATTTCTACTTTATGCATTTGAAAATTCTTTTTCAAATAAGCCATTACTAAGGTAGATTTCAAAATATTTCATCTACAAATGAGCAAACTATGTAAAGAATTCCCAGACTAGGTGCCTGAACTGATTAAATTTTACTCAGAATGAAAGAAATGGTATCATGTATCTATCACATCAGCAATGTTTATAAACTTGATAACACTCAGTGTGTAGCAGGGTGTAAGGATATGGCTACTTCCATGTGTCTGTGTATATTTATAAGGACTTTAGAATGTCATCATTATTCTATTAGTCACAGTCTTTATATGAATGTCCAGAGCCAGAAATAAAAATTCAAAGGGTCTGCCAACGGAAGGCAAAATTACTACAACCTTTTCTGAGAACAGTTTGACTGCATCTATCAATAAACACACAGTCTTTCTTCCAACAATTCTACTTCCAGATATTTATACTATGGAGAGAGTATAGGTCTCCAGTCCTTAATCAGAGAATTATAGAGCAAGAATCATTCATTCAACTATATCATTTAAATTTCTTAAGATATTAATCCCCAAACTAGAAAGTAGTGTAAATTGCTATAC
>NW_012147797.1:845847-870354 GCF_000956105.1 Propithecus coquereli | reverse complement strand
TTTGAGTGGAATACTATCACCTTCCTTTTTAGATGACAAAAATAAAACCTAAAAAAGTTATACAAAAATCACACAGTAAGAGCTGTAGAGGTGGCACTCAAGTGCATTAAATTCCAAAATTCCTACCGTCTATGAGCTATTTATTTCTAAACTTTCACTTTTGTGTAGTCTGATAATCTAGAATTTTAAATCTGAAAAACAAGATTGCCTATGCCTCAAATGATTCCTAACTGAGACCTATATTCTTCCTCAGGAGATATTTGGCAATGTCTAGAGGCATTTTTCCTTGTGATGACTAGTGGGATGCTACTGGCATCTAGTAGGTAGAGACCAGGAACGCTCTAAACAGCCTGCAGTGCACAGGACAGACCCCACAGAATTATCAAATATCAATGGTGCCCAGGTTGAGAAACCCTGGTAAAGTATAACTATAAACACAAGACAGTTGATCCGCTTTGAAACAATATTCTCAATGAATAGTGTCAATAAAAAGCCAGAGTAAAACTTCTTCAAAGTAAAAGTTGACGATTTAAAAATAATACTATGCTTCACGTTATTAAATTATGTCAATATTTCAGGCTACATTTTGGCACTCCTTGGGGTTGGGCACATTTTTATTTTAGTTCCAGAAACTCTAACACACCATTCTCTTCCCTAAACAAAGCTAACCCCTGTATTTCTGAGATTTCTGGGTTTCAAAACTAGTTTATAGTGCCATTAAATGTTACCCAAAGCTATTATTTTTCTAGTGCTATTAAATGTTACTCCTTCTATCATCTTCATTTTTGGATAATCACAGAATATTAGAGGGGTTTTGTTTTGTTTTAGATTCAACACTGTGTGATTCTAAACTAAACATATCTTTTATCTTTATAACAAATGATAATTTCATACCATAGTAAATAACGTAGTCATTAAAAGAGTTGCATTAACAGATGAGCTGAGCCAGATGTTGCTAATTTTATTCATCAACCCTAATCTCTAAAAAGAAAAACGTTAATAAGAAGAACCCACTGATCCAATTAAGGGCACAGACAAAAAGAATCTACTTTAAGGACTAGGCAGTGTGCATAAATATTAAAATGAATGAATCTTTTCAGTGGATTTGGCTAATGGAATCTCATCAAATCCCAGTGTAAATGAAAGATTAATAAATTACAGGGAGATGGGAAGACCAAATCTAATCTCTCTAATTATGTCTCAGGCACCAGAATTCACCTCCCACTGAGGATGGGGAAAGCAGAAGGCTCCAAGGCACACAAGGACCTTGATGAGGAGATAAGGTTTATCCCTCCAGTTAATTTGGTACAAAGATTAAAAGGCCCTTGTCCTTGTCAATTCTCTAACCCCTGTATTTCTGAGATTCTGGCCTTGCTCCCTATCTCTTTAGTTTCCTGTAGATTGAGCACCTGGCCAATGCCCAGAACACAGCTGTTCTGCTTTAATGAAATCTGCAAATAATGGAGCACACGGGGAGCTCAGAAGAAATCCACATTATTATTAAAGGAAATAATAATACAAGAGGAATAGAAGACACTAGGATCTAATATCATGTCTGTTAATTGAAGAATTTTACATCACTTTAAATAAAATGATAATTATAAGATTTGGAGGGGTGCTGTAGGGATTTTACATAAGAAACCTCAAAAGAATAGGAGGCAAGATAAAAATCGTGTTTTGTCCTTCAACATTCTGTTTTTCTGTTCCTAGTATTATCAAAACCAAATAAATTTTTAGTAACTTTGGTAGCCAAGAATCCCGATCACCAGCATAACATGGTATTTAAAACAAATCATTTAACCTCATGTGCTTCTGTTGTTCTTTTCATTAAAAAAAAAAAAAAAAATGAGTGTAACTATACTAAGGGTCCCACAGAGCCTACAGGGTTGGTGTGAAGGTCAATTAAGTTTATGAATGAAAACTGAATTAATGGCCGGGCGCGGTGGCTCACACCTATAATCCTAGCACTCTGGGAGGCCGAGGCGGGTGGATCTTTTGAGCTCAGGAGTTAGAGACCAGCCTGAGCAAGAGCGAGACCCCGTCTCTACCAAAAATAGAAAGAAATTTATTGGACAGCTAAAAATATATAGAAAAAATTAGCTGGGCATGGTGGCACATGCCTGTGGTCCCAGCTACTCGAGAGGCTGAGGCAGGAGGATTACTTGAGCCCAGGAATTTGAGGTTGCTGTGAGCTAGGCTGATGCCACGGCACTCTAGCCCGGGCAACAGAGCGAGACTCTGTCTCAAAGAAAAAACAAAAAAACAAAAAAACAAAAAACTGAATTAATGAACATAATTTTATTACAGTTCCTCAGCTGGATTAAAAAATTAAAAGGTGCATATCTCCTTTAAATGTCTTGCTTAGACAACAGCTCCTTTTGAGATGTCAGCATATTATTTTAGTCTTGTCAGTAATTTTCTTTTCCCTGAACAAATATATATTTCTTTTACATGGAGCAATTAGAATGTAATTCTCTGTTTGTTTTGTATAAAGCCACATGACTGCTGCCCAATCCCCTAATTTATTGAAAAGCTATCACATCATGAGACTCTTCATTAGAATCAACTAGTTGAAATATTTTCACTTCGAATTTGGGAACATTACCTAATTTGAAAATATAAACCAGGAACTGTACAGTAATTACCTAAAGAATACAATTTCTTCCACTGACACTACTTCACAAAGTCATCTTTATCAGAAATTGGAATATTTGTAATTAAAAGTATAAAACTGTTAAATCTTTATTTCTAGATATTAATATTTCAGTAAATGCATAGCCTGCTAAATTCTAAACAAAGAAAACAACTAAAAATGCGCTAAAGACCTTTTATTTAAACGTTAAAAAGGGTAATAAAATATGAGTTAAAAAATCAGAATCTCTGAAACACAGAAACAAAGTTGGAAGCTGTATAGAAATGAATATGCAATTAAGACCAAATTTAAAGGACTTCAAGTTTGTTTTTTTTTTTTCCCATGCACACTATAGATTCTCTTGCTGGTGATGCTTTTTCCTTAGAATAAGTGGTATTTTAAAAATGAGCATGTGAGTGGTCATGATAATGACAAAGACTATTCTCACCCCTGGCCACCTTCTCACAGACTGCACATCTTTCTGCCAGAGTAGCCATTTGACCTTAGGAAAGTCTTTTACATCTCAACCTCAATTTCCTCACCTGCACAGTGGGATAATAATAGTACCTGAGCCACAGAGGTGTTCTGAAGATTAGATTTTACTTAGAATACTACTTGGCATTTAGTAACTGCACAATAAATGTCACCTGCCTTGTCATTATCCTTATTAATTTTCTCTATCTGGAACTCCTGACTTCAAGCGATCCCCCTGCCTCAGCCTCCCAGAGTGCTAGGATTACAGGCGGGAGCCACCGTGCCCGGCTCTGACTTGGGTGGGGCAAAGGCAATATATGTAACCTAAACATTTGTACCCCCGTAATATGCTGAAATCAATCAATCAATAAATGTTATAGAATTGCAACATCAAAAAAAATTTTTCTCTCTTAATACTCAGGATTTAAAAGATATTTTAAATTTATCTTAATGGAGCAATTCTTATCTAGCTTCTAACATGCTAGGGATGAGTGATTAAAACCTAATATTTTCTTCTTTTCTCAAGCAACTTTTGAGCTTGTTACCCTAGTTCAAAGGTAATGTCCAACCACAATACTTAATTTTCTTGCTGTGAATCTCATGAAGAAAATAATGTACTAACCTTTCCAAAATCATTTCCATTGTTATAAGACAATAACAAACTAAAAATATATATATGTGTGTGTATATATCATATATGCACACACACATATATATTCTAATGATAGCATTGAATGTAATATATAATTTTAGTGAGGAGAAAATTTTTACAATGGGATATTCCCAGTGCTCCTGAAATCAAACCACAATGGTGAATGCTGCATGAAGTATAGCAAAGAGACACCAAAATTCTGGTAAAAGGAGTGAAATTATGTAAGATCTAATAGGCATACCAGACATCACATACACACACAGAATTATGCACAAACAGGCTACTGCTACAGCTGAGAAGAAACTCAGGTTGAGAAATTCAGTCCAAATTAGATATGGGAAATCTCTTGCCTTTGCTCTGAGGCTGCCCAACCGCATAAGGAATTTAGTGTCTCCATATAAATCTGGACTGCTGAATTCACAAAGAAGGATCAAAAAGTATTGGAGCTGACTAATGAGATACAGTTGAAGATGGATAACAAGGCTCCTGGGGACAAAGGTGATACTGTCAATGAGGCACACACTGCTTGGTACTTAAGGGTTTGTGGCAACCAGTTTTAGAACAAAGAGTTGCCTGGTGATTTTAAGATAGAAAGATCAGATCCATTGAAGCACAGTACATAGAAGTCAGCTATAATCAAGAAAAGCAACCCCTTGGTTTAAACACCATGTACTGCTTCAGAGTGAAGAAAGAAAACAAGTAAACACATCTCAGAAATTGAACTAAAAATTATTACTTAGAGTCATACATAGAGGTATGAATGAATGAACTCTAATACCATTTCTAAGACAACATGAGGTTAATATCCTTATGATATCTCTAGCTGCACATATATAATTATCTATGTGCATATATGCATATATATTACACATGAAGAGCACTCATTATATACTTTGTTATGTAAACAAAGATATGGACATCTGTGTACAAAAAGAAAAAACAGACATAAATATTGTTAGTTTTCAGGATGCTTACAAAATAGCATGATTTGTGCAGATTTTAATGTGCTTGTTAGTTATTGACACATTAGATTTATATTAAGTCCTAGCTACTGCATTGCTCAGCAAATATCTTAATACAGACATAATTCTCTTTCTATTCTAATAAATCTTGTATTTTTTATTTTCACTCATAGCTTAATATTCCACAAGATATTTTTCTAATTGATGGAAGAAACTCAAATTATTCTGACATAGCTTTAAAATAGTATAAATAATTCAACTAATCAAAACAAGTACTCATAAGACTTTTTTTAATGACTTGAAGGCTTTTGAGCTGACGAAATATAATAGAGGATGGGAAACAACCCGATCATGTCAGTTCTAGCTCCCACTGTATCTATCCTCTTCCCTTGCTCCATAGCAATTCTTCCTTAGGTCTTTTGCAGTAACCTTTAAATACCCTCCCTGCCTCCAATTTCAGCTCGCTTCCATCTATTCTTCTTACTGCTGCCACAGTGTTCTGCTTGGCAAATGCCTGCCCTGATTAAAAGTCTTCAGTAGTTCTCCATCTAAGCAGGTCTTTATCATTGGCTTCCATCCATCCTTCTGGCCTCCTCTCCTACTGCTCTTCAATCTCAGTAAGCCCAAGCCATAATCAAAGACTTTTGACATTCTCAGAGGATGCAATGCTCTGCCTCCCATGTCACTGCACACACACACTGTCTTGTCTGGCTGGACTGTGTTTCCCACCATGCCTACTTGTTAAACATCTCTCTTCTTTCATGTCTCAGTTGAGCATCAACTTCTCTATGGGGTGTCCTTTGATTTTCCCCATTCCACCTCCCCCTCACCTAGCAGAGTATAAACTCCTTCCCCACTCTCCTATAGCTTTCTCTATATACCTCTGTTAAAATACTTCCTGAATTTCACTAACCTTGTTTACCTGCATGCCTTCTATTATACTACGAGTAAAGTCAGGGTAGGCACCACACATTATTTTCCCCCGAATGCCTAAGATATAGTGAAACAGGCAATCTAATGTGACAATCCTGGGTTTAATAAACAGTTGTATAACCTTAGGGAAATTATACAATAGTATAGACTTGTAGTTTTTCAGGTATGGGATGGAGAAAACATTACCTATGATATCTAGGTAATGAAATATCTAGGTTATGAAAATTAAAATATAATGTTACATTTAATGCATAATAGACTTTCAGTGACCAGAAATGACTAATATGTTTAGGTACTCAATACATATTTGTTAATGAATGACAGAGTACATGAATATACAAATTGTGACTCTCATGTGCTGGGTCATATTTGCAAGTCAGAAAAAATATTCAGTAAAGGGTAAATATTTTCCAGTTCTTTAATCAGCTTTCATTGTGCCACATCGTCCCTGGACAAGTACAAGCGGTAGAGCATTTCGTTTTCTTCCCCTCAACCCACAGTGATAGATGAGGGGTGGGTATTATCTGAATTGCAGGAGCTTAATCATTCTGGTCTGTTCTTAGTTTCACTTCAAGTTCTGTAATAAAACTACCCCTTTTAATGGAGATGTTTTAAAGAGCCTGGTATAAATGCTATGGCCTAATTTTTACGGAAGAACTTTAAATCAATGAATATGTCTAAGAAGCTTTCTATTATCTCCCAATCTATGTGGTTCATTTCCTAATCACCTCATTTCTACCATATAGTCACCCAACAAATATTTACTGATCAACTATTTTGTTTCAGGCACTATTCTAAGCTCCTGAACAGGAGTAGGTAAAATTTTTCTTAAAGAACCAGATGGTAAATAGTTTTAGGTCTATGATCTACATGGTCTCTTGTCACAACTCACTTTGTAGCAGTAGTACAAAAGCTCCCACAGACAACACTTTAAAAAACAGGTGTGACTGTGTTCCAATAAAACTATATCTAAGAAAACAGGTGGTGGGCCATAGTTTGCAGACTCCTTTGTCAGAACTGTAGGGCCCACCAAGATAGACTTTGCAGTGGAAGAGAAACACAATAAACAAATGAATAAATAAGAGCATCACAGGTGCTTTTTAAAGAATTAAATCTGGGATGCCACAGAGATTGACTAGGTGGCTCCTTTAGATTGGTTTGTCAGGAATGTTCTCTCTGAAGAGCTGTATTTTAAACTGAAATTTGTATGTCAAAGAACTGGCCATGGAAATATTAATGTAAAGCACTTAAATAAAATGATAATCTAAAGGGACTGAAAAATAGGAAATACCTAGATGTCAACATGATGGCATTCTGATCTAATGTGATATTTTAAGGATAAAATGTCCAAACAGATACACATGGCAAAAAGGAGTATTGTGCCAGACTAACAATGGTTTGGGAATTTTTATTTTTTTAATGTATCCTAGAAAGGAAAAGGTCTAACTCCAGCATCGCATTTAATCATTCAAGACATCATGTATTAATAATCCTTGACTAGGCTCTTAAAATTCAGTTTCAGGTAAATCATGATCACCATTTTCAGGTTACTCTGAGTCTAATGGAAAAGACACAGAGATACATCAAAGCATCTAAATTAAATTTTGCTTTGTATTATAGACATTGTTAATACCACATGCCTATCAGAAACTAAGCAAATGTTTTGAGAAGCAGGGTAAAGGTGGTGGTCACAAAAGACTTCCTGGAAGAGGTAACACACAGTTTTAAAGAAAGAGTAGAAAGATGGTAGAAGGACTGACCGTGTGGCCGATGTAGGGGACTCTTCGTGCAGGGCACATAGGGAAAAATAGACACACAGCATTGTGTGTTGAACATTGTTAAAAACGCTTGAATGGAAGGATAATGTAGGACAATGGCAGAGAGAAGATTAGAGACACACTATTATAATTATCCAGAATTACTAAACATAAGATAATTTTGAGATTTATAGAGAGCCACATAAGCTGACGTGTGAAATGATCAGACGTGCACTTGAGACTTCATTCTGAAGCCCGTGTGGGACAGAACCAAGTGTGGACTGGAAGCCGGCCAGACGTGCATAGGGAGGACAAGAGAGAAAGCTAGTGAGTGCAGTCAGGCTGGTGAGGGGTAATACTGGTCCGAACTGAAAAAGCAGTGGTGAACACAGAGAACAGAGGAGATTAAAAAGATGTTGAGGAGAAATAATCAACAGACCATGGTGACAAATGGTGGAAAAGGGGAAAAGAGGAAGTCTGATTTTCCGTCATGGGTGCCCGGATAGTATCATTCACAAAGATATTACATTGGAAGAGAGGTATTATTTGGGAACAATGATAAATTCAATTTGAACATAATGGGAAGTGCCTGTGAGATATCCATTAAACAGGGTTATTCAAAAGGAAATTGAGTAATGAATCTACATCTTAGCCATGAAGTCTATGTGGAAGAATCAGATTTGGGAGTCATTGTTTCGGTGGCAGCTGGAACTATTGGTTTAAAATAAAATTATCACTAAATGACACCAATACAGTATATGGATCCACAGGTACTTTAAGAAGCAAATACTTATCAGACAGAAGTTGCTAAAGGGATGTAATAGAGACCCAACTCTCATGAACAACATCATTTCCTATAAAAAGTAATCAGTGAGTAATACACTTTAATATTGTTTTCACTTAACAAAAATGGCAAAAGGTATCTTTAAAGATGATTTTCACACCTGCATTAAAATAAATGTACTGATTATAAACCCCATGTATTTGTGCAAAACTCAGTCTACCAAGATATTGAAAACAACAAAACCCCATTATCTTGTAATGCATTTTTTTAAATTTTGCCTTTTTCAAAAAGGTCATTGACTTAAATCAAGTACCCAGGGATACAACTCCTGCAACTCTTATAGGTAGAGCACTTTGACTAATGCTTGCTGTGCACTTGGAGAATAAGCAATTGCCCTGCTGCCTCCGTTAGAATGAAGAGGTAATCTATTGCACCTTTATACTTACAGAGCCTCAGGAGACTGAGGCTTGATGATTACATGGTCTTATAAAGCCATAACGTTCTACCACAGGAGTTGTATGTGTATTGTACAGACACTTCAAATTGCTGAACATACTCTCCTCGCTATCATTGCGTGACTCTCTTTTGCAATTCACAGGCACCTTTGACTTCTGAAATGATTTATACCTGCATCAGAACTGCGAATGCACGCATGCCAACTGCTCTCATTTATCAGAAGGCAAGACTGATAAGATTTAACTACTTAAAACCATATCAGATTTTTATTCCTCAAAAGGAAACTTCAAACGACTTTTCAGTGACATGTAATACCAAAAAGTATGCTGTATACAACATAAAATTGGGCATATGTTAAGAAGTAATAGTCAATTTAACAAATAGGTTATGATTCTCTGATGTAAACACTGATGGCATATTGAAATGAATGGTGCCATTGTTCCCAAAATGTATCTGTCTTCATATTAATCTTACTTTGTTTTTAAAAGAAGACTTTACTTTCTTGTCAGTTTGTGTTCTCTAGCAAACTGATGGAAGCCAGGATCTTTCACATTATTTGTCAGCTTCTCTGCCCTTTCCAGATAAATCTGAAGCAAAGCCTTTTCATTTCTTTGTCTGATTCAGTTGAAATTCTTTTATATTTATTCTACTGACGTACTTATCAATCTTCCATTTTTTCCCCTTCCATTTGCTATTCCTGTATATGACACCTCCAACAATTTGTGGTTAAAATCAAAAGCCTGTGCATTTTATTATTGTTTAATATATTCTTTTGTATTTTTAAAAAATGTTTTAAGTTACATATCCTTAAGGTAGCAATACCTTGTTTCTTAAGCAGGAAGGTAGGTATATATACAAATCACTAGAGGAACCACATCATACTATTCTGTCCTCTATTTAAGCTGGTATATACTTATTACATGCATAATTAATGACACAATTCATTTTTAAAATATTTAGTTATGATAGCCCTTCTATACATTGACAAAACTTCATATACTTATTTTTTGCAAGGACAAAAAATGAGGTTTTTACACTTTTAGACATCCCAAATGCAGTTAAGTTGGAATTTACTGTTTTTCTGTATTAGTCTCATTTTCCTGAATGCAAATTTGTTTCATGTGGTTTCAAGGGAACACCCAGTGAGTGATCTTTTCTATTCCTTGAAATCTATCTTATTAATTAATAGAACATTTTCTATTTTTAAACTACTAAATCCAAAAATTTAATCTTTTTGTCTAGAATTTATATCTTTTATTAAAGTTAATAAATCTTTCGCAGGTATTATTAGTGTTTTTAGAGCATAAAAATGTGTTCATAAGATGAAAACTTCCCTGAAACCCATGGACATTGTTTGTTATGTCCATTTCTATACAACTTACTTCTTTCCCTTAGTTCAGAATAAGTTGAAATAAATGCTATCAACATTGAAATATAGATTACAAAAGTATTCTTTTTACCTATTTTTGTCTAGAATTTAAATCAATGCACAGCTTGCTGAAAAGAGGTCTACATATGCATGACATGCTTATATGTATTGTATACACACGAGCATCTATGCCAAGTAAAATGGAGATTAAGTAGGAGGTCTGAAATGGTATTCTAAATAATTCAATTTTCAGAATGTCTTCGACGAAGGTGTATTTTGAACTACTGTTTATATTTCGGACCAAGATTGATTTCCTGAAATTTTTTACTATTTTTTCTGGCAAATGCTTTAATGCATTTTCTAAGTAGAGCTTGTAATTACAGTTTTTGAAAAGTATAAATCACAGTAAGACCATGATTTTGTGGATAAATGCTTTGAAATAAAATGAAATTAGAATATTTGGTAATATTTTACATTGAAATTTAGAACTTACTATTTATACCAAACACAAATGTAGATACAGACATGCTAAATGTGTAAATGTCATATTCCTTTATAAACTCCTGTCCTGGGTGATTCTAATACACATAAGATTATATAAGTAGATTAAATTTGTAGTAACCATACACTAACATAACATGAAAATCTAAAGAAAAACCTATGCACATGTTCCAACTGCAGGTTAACTACAGAATTTGAAGTTTGAAACCGAGTATAGCTTGGTCAGAACAGACTTCTAAACATTGCTGTACAAAAGACTCCAGTACCATTACTATAATACGGTAGAAGGTCTAAATTTGATACGGCCTAAGTCTTAGGGAGACAGATAGGTAATGAGTGACATATGCCTTCTACAAATGAATGCCAGTAAAATGTCACATGACAGATGAAATTCGTAAGATAAATCTAAAAGTTGCAAAATAAAACTTCCAATATATTTAAAAATATACTTTATTGCTAAACTGAAAATAAGCAAGACACATAACATTCCTATTTGATCCATCAATAACCTATATTTTTTTCCTAATTTCCATTAAGGTATTATCCTTTATTACATTAGTAGAAAATATTTCAATGTAGATGAGTTTAGTAATGTTATAGTTATAGTAATGGTATTATGATATGATAAATGGTTTTTTATAATGCAAAAGTATCCTATTTAATTGAAAATTTAATTGTTTTCTTTTTTCCCCACAACCTAACAACCTAGGTGAAATTCAAAGTTTTTAATTTGAATTTGGCCTCTAGCCTGGTGATTACAGAGTACATGTTAGTTCAGTTATATTTCTCATAAATTAATAGCAGTGTAATTGTTTCAGTGTGATGGGTAGTTAACATCACATACTGTGGGTCACAGACTAATTATTTTGAGTTTTATAAAACAAATTAATAAGTTGGGGGTAATATTATTTCAACATATAAGATTTATGCATTTACATAATACCTTGATCTGACTGTTGACTTGAAAATGAGCAAATATGTAGATTTAAAACTGTCAGAGTCTAAAATCAATTTATCATCCAACCTTCTGAGAAAGTAAACTGTGAGTATTTTATTCCCCCAAACTGTCATAGTTTTTAAATCTGGATTAAGAAGAAAAAGAAAGGAAGATTAAGAGAAGAGAAGTGACATTGTTTTGTAGCTCTAGAAAAATCTGTTAGAAAAAGTCTTTAAGACTTGAAAAAAATTATCTTACAATTTATTGTGGAAATAAAATTTTCAGTTTAAAATTTTGATTTTTGAAACATTTTGGGGAAAAAACCCTGAGAAACAGAGGAAATCAGATTTGAATCAGTTAGTAATTTTTTATAAATAGAAGGATGAAACAAAGGTGCATACATAATATTTCAGGAAGATTATTTAAGTAGAAATATCAGAATATATTTATTGGGTATACTGACATGTACCTAAATATGTATGCATATATATATGATTTACACAGGTTAAAACATCAAAGTGGTTGGTTTGTTGTTCTTTCTCACTCATCCTGCAACCCATTCCTTATTTTTGGTGGAATTTTGGCATGGAAGAGGGGACTGTCTCTGTATATGTTGTTCGTTCAATGCAGGGACCCAGACTGATAGAGGTCTATCCAGCTGGTTCCGTCCATCTGGTCTGGGAGCAGGAAGAAAGTTCCAGAGGGCCTAATGCTGGCAATTAAATACACAAGCTCAAAAGTCATATTTACCACTTTTACCCATAACCCATGGGTTAACACCAAAACGTATTACCACTCTGCTGCAGGTAGAGAAACGGTATGTAATCCTCCTGTTTCTAAAGGAGAGATTCAGATTCAGTTGAGCAATGAAGTCTCTAATAAGCTTTATCATAGCATAAAACACTGATTACAGATGCAGTCACGAAATCATTCTTTTTAATTTCATTACAAACAAAATCTATAAACTAGAAGATCCATGACTTCTCTTTTAATAATGATTTATGTAAAACAATAAGAGGATTTATGTAAAACAATATAAGAGGAACAATCTAACAAAAGGAAGAAAGTCAGGAATGTTTTTGGAATGACCTGTGGAACATGGGTCTATGGAGAAGATTGTTCTGAATAGGGCAAAGGTCTGTTTTGATTAAGAGAGGAGAAAAGGTTGGCCAAATATTGAAATTCTTGAAAGGCAGAAAGAAGAATATTAAAATATTGTGATTATGCTATTGTGTGACATAAAGCCTAATAGCTACTTTTTGTACATTATTCTTAATGTAGAGTTTACTATAATACTATAATGCATAATGATACATGAGTCCCAGTTACTCAACTGCCTTATTTTCATTTTTATATTCTAATTTTTTCCTATTCTTTGTACAAGTTAATACCAGTTACATAATTAGATCCTCGCAAATTAGGGCTTTGTATAGATATATTCAGATTTTCATAAAATACATAAAAATTTAGAAGTCATTTTCAATCTCAGCAAACTCTTTTTGAGAAAGGTAGAAACTGTATATTTAATTCCCTATGAGTAAATTATACTTAAATTCCCCAGATATGTATATTTAATTCTACTTATTCATAAGGATTGGTTTTATGGTAGCAAAAAATTATATTGTTTTCATTATTATGTTTTTAGTACACTTAAACTTTAATCAAATATTTGAAATCTTATGAATTCTAAAAGATACAATTTATTACACAAAGGGAGATTGCATATTAATAACTTAAAGGCCCACAAGTAAATGATTTCATATTCAAATTTTCATGCATAGTCAATTCATCAAAATATAACCTACCTCAAAATCAGCTAAAATTCATATTTACAAACTACTTATGATACTGTAATATCTGTGCCCCCCCAAAACAACTATGAAAAGAACCTAATCAATATAAAATAATTAATTTGCATTTGAGTAAATTTTATAATTCATCATTTCCCTTTTTAAAAATATTTATTAAATAATTGATTGTTTAACTCAATGAATGAATGTAAATGGATTTTTTAACTCAATGAATGAATGCAAAGAGGATGTGTATATGTGCTCAATTCCACGTTAAGAACTTATAGTAGATGGCAATATTTCCATTAGACTAAAATCAAAATAATTTTCACTTAAATTTTCTTATGAAAATAAAACCTGCTGATAGACAAAATAAGATAGATTTTGGTTTAACAGTCATCTAAGAGTGGTCTACTCTCTTCATATATGTTTCCTTTTAATCCTTGTTACAGTCCTTTGAGGTAAGTATTATTATAAGTATAATATTCTTATAAATGGCAACTTTGTCATGACATTTTTGCTAAAGCACTGTTTAAATATTCCTTGGAATACCACCATTTTCCTTTTATAATTTAAAAATTTTTTTTTTTTTTTTTTTTTTTTTTTTTGAGACAGAGTCTTGCTCTGTTGCCCTGGCTAGAGTGCCGTGGCATGAGCCTAGCTCACAGCAACCTCAAACTCCTGGGCTCAAGAGATCCTACTGCCTCAGCCTCCCGAGTAGCTGGGACTATAGGTATGCGCCACCATGACCGGCTAATTTTTTCTATATGTTTTTTAGTTGTCCAGATCATTTCTTTCCATTTTTTTTTTTTAGTAGAGACGGGGTCTCGCTCTTGCTCAGGCTGGTCTCAAACTCCTGACCTTGAGTGATCCACCCACCTCGGCCTCCCAGAGTGCTAGGATTATAGGCGTGAGCCACCGCACTCGGCCAAAAATTTTATTTTCTATCCTTTATTTTTGGAACCATTCCATTCATATCAAAGGCTATCCAATGTAATGCATGTTTCACACTATACTACTCCTTCCTCAACTTTTCTACTTTCAAAAGTGTTTCAAGAATCTTCAAAAACAACCCACAATATCCTGTAGAGAATAACAAATATCAGACAATAAACTGAGAAAATCTGGACTCCTATGACAAGATTTTAATGGAACTTGGTTTAGGAAACAGGTTGTGATAGAAGTGAACTACAAACAATTAAATATGAATATTCACTTGACAAACTATAATATATAAATAGCATTCTTCATTAAAATGATTATAAATAACGTGGTCTTTTAAAATTATAGATGACTATCATTCAAGATTCTGTTTCTCAAAATATTTTTGGAGATCCTTATTTTGAATTATACTTTAAATTGATGACAAATATTTTAGCCTGTTCTGGAATTATTTCATTTTTCAAATAGCTATAATTCCTCTGGAATTAAGTATATAAAAAACTCTGTTTTATTTGCCCTTCTTTTAATAGAATAATTATCTTTTTTCTTCAGGCTAAAAAACTGGTATTGAAGGTAATTCCAAAAGGGAGTTGTACGGTTAAAATACCAGACATAATATATATGCAAAATTATTGCATAAATCTTGTTAACATTTAAAAGATTAGGAGAAAATTTTATATCAAAAAACATTTTTGAGAATACAAAAACTTCAAATGACGAATGACCACTAAAATACAAGGGTTAATCAATTTTGTCTGTTTGCCCTTCTTCTAGAAATGAGAAATATTGGTTATATATCCTAAAAAATTATTGAAAGCAATTTTTCTTGTCATTTGTTTTTGCTTTGGGTGGAGCTGAAAACTTAAGAGGGTCACGAATGAAATTATTCTAGAATTAAGAGATGTTCTCCAGGTCAAAAAGCCCTGTGATTTATAAAAGGTGATAAATAGAGGAGCCATTTTAAGTACTTAGAATACCATCCCCATGCAAAATTAGTTTCTTTCAAATATGAAGCCTTCTACCGACTATCTGTGTGACCCCTCTGGGGACTTCTGCTCTATAGTAAATTGGCCTAGTCATTGCCAATATATTTCCATGTGATGGGTAATGATTACCAAGAAAGTATAGAATCAATTGATTTTCACCAGCCTGGAAGTATAGTAATAAGACATTTCTTCAATCATGCTGCAGTCTGGGTGAATATCAGATAACAAAGGGCTCCAGTGTCCATCAGAACCTATGTGAAAATCCTCACAGCTTCCAGTTACTATTATTTGCAAGGAACAAGTAAAAATAAATCAATCTTTACGTAAGACTGAAACAGTATTAGTATGGCCTTTGTCACTACCTTATGATACTCCATAACTCAAGTAGTATATTTTTAAATACTCTATAATTCAAGTAGTATATTTTTAAATACCATGTATTAAGTTAAAAACTGTATGTAACTTGATTTGCTCAAATAACAAATATTAACTAAATCCAATCTGAATACTTGTATACCTCACGGCCCCGTAATTTTAAAAATATGAACTTCGTAACTTGCAACAAAATAATTTTTAAATCTTTAGTCTATTTAAAATCTTTCTCTTTATAATAGAATTTTAGAAATATCTTTTAAATGCCTCTTTATCTCTAGGGAGAAATCGAAGTAAGATTTTATCCATGAAGTCAAATGCCAGATGATTAAAAAATCCTCATCTCAAATTCCGAACTTCCATTTTCTCTCCAGTTGTCAATCCCTTTTTAATTTGCTATGAACAGTACTGTCAGTCTGTTTTGGAAGCTATTCTAATTTAAGATTTCATTATCTCTCTTCTTCAAGCTTTGAATGGCCTGTCACTTGTTATACCCATCATAAAAGCTAGCCAAGTACATTTGATTTCCAGCTATCAATTTATAGAGGCACTGAATTGTGCACACATCCTTTTTCATGCCTTGCCTCTGTGTTCTCTTTTTAATTTGTTTTTAGAAACAGAGAAATGGTGAATTTTTATTTTTATTCCCCAGTAAACAGTAAGAAAAATATAATAACCGGACTTTTTACAAATCCATGATTATTCTTGTTCAATAATAGACTAAAAAATTTGCAGATTATTTTCTTTGTAATAGTGTGCCTACTGTATGTGAAAAACAAATAGAAATGAAGGACATCTAGTAAACATGTATAATATTTGAGCTCCCTCTTAAGAAAGAGCACTGAGGTATAACTATCAGCTCTGAGAATTACTTACGGAAAAATGTGATTTTTTTTTTTTTAACTTATGTGCATGACAGACAAAATTCTGGGATTCGGGTAATCAACATGGGGTAATTATCTTTATTTTATGGAAAACAGGGGGTTCAATACCAAGGTTAACCATGTATGTTGACATAGAGTCTTTAAACTTTTGTAAGTACTCAATTCACTGAACGTCCTTCATAGGTTCTTCTAAGAACGGCAGAATTTCTGCTGGCTGTTTCTTATATATTTGGCCAAATACCCAAGAATGTGAGATAAACTTTGTAATGAAATATAGTATAAGAGAAACACGGTGAAACATTAAGAACTATGCAACAATTTATGGCCTAATTTTGGCTGACTTAGTAGCATTGGCTAGGATTGGCATGAAGCATGTTGGATTTCACCATTCTGCTGTTGTACCGTGCATAGTTCAGGAGAGGGTAATCGAAATTTCCACCCAGGACCATGGAAACAACTAGCAGTAAGTTTTCCCACAGAATAGAGATGTGAATCTGCTGAGTCAAAGGAACTACAGAAAAAAGAGCCCAACAATAAATCTGTAAATAAGATCTCTTCTCAAAAGAAAGAATTAGCTGAAATTATCTACAAAACTCACCATCTACTTAGCCCTGCCCTAAGCCACTCAGACTGGTAACAACCATCATTTTCCTTCCCATCCCCTCCCTGCTTCTACTTGATGGGGGTAAAATTCATATAGCAGCTAGGAAATGCCTGCCCCTCCTTTGCTCCTTTCTCCACTGTAGGCTTTCATTAGCTCTTAACTAGAGTAGGCAAGAAGAGTTAACATTAACTCAAATATGGAGAATTCACAATTATGTGGGAATAGACTTTTTAATTTCTAAATTGAGTATTTTTGAGACTGTTTTTATGACTAAAAATGACTCAGGCCATTTTATTATTTTTGAATCACCAGGGAAATTATCTTTATCCAGGGCTACTCACTGAAAAACTTTAAGAGGCAAAAAAAATAAAGTTAGATTTTCACAACAAACCACATGTCGCACTTGCACAAAATGATTCATATGGAAAGCTAAATGAGCTTTAAATTTTATGAAAAGTATTGTTTCTACTTATTAATATCTTATCAATTATCTAGATTAAGTGATTATGTGAATGAATTGAAATATATACTTGTGAGATGTTAATGTTACATGGTCACATATATACAGAAAATATTGGATAAAACAAATTTTGTGTACTCCTAGCAGAATTTCTCTGAGCTTTAAAGGTTAAGGGATACTATCAGTCTCCAAAGAAATAGCTATAAAGTACAGTATTTCCCAAATTTATTTGAACAGAAAACCATTATTCTACTTAAAAATCTTGGTGCAATTTTATTACCTATCACAATTTGGAAAACGTGTCATGTTCTAATGAGCAGCTGTCAGTAACATGGTAAGTGTGGTTGAAGATGGATTTAACCATCTATAGACCGGTATAAAAGAGCTGAGTGAACATTGCTGTAACAGCTATGTCAAGAGCTAATTGGCAACATTATTTTCAATGAGAGCTAGAGTTGAATTCAAAATATTATTATGGGTTAAAATATCCCTCAAGTTTCAATTAAGGGATGGAGATGCTTCAGAAATTCAACCAGGGAGAGAGTAGTCTAATGTGTAATTAATTTTTAATGTGCACAGGACAATATTATCTGCATAGGCTAATAAAGAACAATTTGATTGTTTGACTACTGTTGAATATTGTTACTCCAGCACCATCTTGGACACAGGCACTGTGAATGACTAGACAATCAGGTTATTATAATATTCTTCTGCCCTTTCTAAAAACAACAAAAATAATTTCAGCAACTATATACATTTCAATCTCTACATCTTCAGAGCCTAGGTACCCACTAAATAACTTAAGAAATTCCACATGAAAGCAATCCATCTAACTATTCTTGCTATATATGCCTACAATTGCAAATTAATTGTTTTTCCAATTCAAGCCTATCTGTTGAGTTTGGCGGGCATTAGTTCATCTCCAGAGCTGAATTACATCAAGGTAAAGTGCTGAAATAAAAATTCTGAATTAAAATACAAAAAAAAGACTTTGCAAATCCAAATTGAGCAGCCAAATATTTCTAAACTGTATATTGCAGTATAAATTGTAAAACATCGACTTAACTTTTCCATCCTTGTTTCATACAAATTCTTTTAAAATTAAGTTCAAGCCTATAGCAATTTTCCTGTGAAAATAAATTTGCTTTAGTCTGCTCGGGCTGCCACAACAAAGTACTATAGACTTGACAGCTTAGACAACAGAAATTAATTTTCTCACAGTTTTCAAGATGAGGAAGTCCAAGATGAAGGTGTCGGCCAATTGGGTTTCTGGTGAGGGCTCTGTTTCTGGCTGGTAGGTGGCCACCTCTCACTCTGTCCATACATGCATGCGTGTGCACAAGGAGAGAGAGGGATCTCTCTTTCTCTTAAGTCCACCAAACCTCTTGGAGTAGGGGCCAAGCCTTACGATATCATTTAACATGAATTACTTCTTTAAAAGTCCCTATCTCTAAACACCACATCACATCAGGGACTAGAGCTTCAACATATAACCTTGGGAGGGGGACACTATGCAGTCCAGAGCATTTTACAAAATCTTCAAAACTACTAATTGGTTTTTTATTCTATAATCCTAAATTAATTAAAGGACCAGTATCTACATGATCAGAATACTGTATCCTTGTCATTTGGGTTTATATGTGGTCAACATTTTCCTATTGTAAAATGAATACCATATTGCTATCTATGAATATGCATGTATTACAGAATTATTATTAGAGAAAGACAATGAAAGTAAGGCCACCTTTACCTCAGAAGTGGTATTGCTTCTCTTTGTACCAAACTTATTACATATGATCAAATTACTCTAGCCTAAAATGTATAATTTGTACCTCAGGTTTGTCCTCAGTATCTTTTTTATAATGTTTTTACCATGTCACTACTCACTCCTAATGAGGGGCAATATTAATTATTTAAGCTAATCCCTTTATTACAATAGATGATCATTTTGTTACAGAATCAACTGCACTTCTTAAGAGTGTCATTTTTTAACACTTAATCAGATTTTGTTTCATGATTCAGAACCAAGACTTTACAATTTAAATAGCATTCTAAAAGAAGAATATCTACACTGTTAATATTAGAACCATGGCAACATTTTACTGACAGTTCTTTGAAGACATTCATTTTTTTATTCCTTTAACATACAAATCTATAGGATGGAATGGTGCACCCTCCAGAATTGAAATTATTTTTTCTTGTAAATCATCTGGTTTAAAAAAAAATAAATACAAAACTTAATAATACATTATTACTGAAATATTCTTATTATTGTATCTTGATCCAAATGCAAGATTTCAAACTATAATCTGGTAGGTAGAACATCCTAGGCAGCATTTTTATTTCAAAGAAATAGGAAGAGTGAAGCATTAGTTCAAGGTTCTTTGTTTTGTACAGGGGAAAAAAAAGTCAACTATATGTGCATATGTAAACATCAGTAGTTTGTATAGTTCAAAACCTGCTGGTAATGTGAAGTGAATCCCAAACCAGAAATCACAGGAAATATGCCAGACAGGCCCAAAAAAGGAGCACAGCAATGTGCATCAAAGTGTAAAGATTTATGTAAATAGGAAAAATGAGAAATTTCCCTGTGTATTTTTCCTACATTTTCCTCTAGAATTTCTAGTAATTATTCCTAACTTGTATAATTGCATGATCAGGAAAGGAACTAACTTGTATAGAATTCATTAACTAGAAGAGAATATTTAAAAGTTATGGAGAAAGGCATACAGAGAGTCTTAATATTCTACCAAAACTGTACTTCCATTTAAAATTCATTGTTCTTTAAAATAGCCCACTAATTTTACCTTAGCTCATTAGCTTCTCAATTTAAAGTGCCTTTATAAAGTATATTTATAAGGATATTTGTGTGTCACTATTTTGAGATAATTAGGTTAATAGGCCATAATATCTTCATCATATAAAATTTTTTATAACAAACATAAAATTAGAAGAAAGAGTATAGACCTCAAAAATATACAAGGATTATGCAATTTTGACAGGAATACTTTCTTAGGCTACAACCAAATGCTATGATCTTGGTCCAAAGCTCCACCATCCCACCTCTGTTCCTGTCCCTTATATGCCTATTCTCAGTAAAGTATTCAGTATTTCCAACTTTTTCTATAGAGATGAGAAAGACTATACAACTCTGCTTCCAAAAAAACATCCCACAGCTTTTCCATCTAAGTTATGGACTGAATGTTTGTATTCCCTCCCAAAATTCATATGTTGGTGCCCTAACAACCAATGTGATATTATGAGGAGATGGGGTTTTGGGGAGGTAATTAAGTTTAGATAAGGTTATGAAGGTAGAGGCCCTATAATGGGGTTAGGGTCCTTATAAGAAGAGGAAGAGAGAACAGAGATCTCTCTGCAGGTGCGTAAGAAGAGGTCATGTCAAGACAGAGTAAGAAGGCTACCATCTACATGCCAGGAAGAGAGCCTTCACTAGGAACCAGTCTGACTGTACTGTGATCTTGGACTTTTCTACTCTCCAGAACTGTAAGAAATAAATATAACTTATTTCAGCCACCCAGTCTGTGGTATTTTGTTACAGCAGCCTGAGCTAAGACGATCTCAAACTAAAAATCAAAATCTTTGCAATCCACAAAGCCGTCCAAGACACGGCCTCTGCTGCTACACCTGCTGCCTTGTCCACTCTGCTCTCATCACACTGGTGTTTCTATGAGCCTGCATGCTCCTCCCTCTAGATCTTTGAACTTTCTGTTCCTCCTGCCCACAATCTCCTTACCCAAGGGGGTTTATGGCTCTCACGCTCACTACCCACAGACTTCTAACACAACGTTGCCTTAGCTACAAGGCCTTCCCTGTCTACCTGTTTTAAAATATCAACTCCTCTCTCCTAACCCAAGAGCTATCTGTAAGCACTTCTCTATTTTTATCTAGAGAATTTATTATACTATCATTATTTTAATTGTTTGTTTTATGCTCTATTCCCTTCCACTAGGATGCAAGCTCCATGAGCGAAGGGGGTTTTGTCTGTTTGTTCAGTGCTATATCCCCATTATTGAGAAAAGGGCATAACACGCAGTAGGTGCTCAATAAATATTTGCTGAATGAAGGAAGGAATAATGTGTTAGAGACAAAATAAAGAAAAAATTAATATTTTTCACTCTTGTGATATATATTTTAACATCTACAAATATATTCAAAGTGAATCTTTTTAAATTAATAAAATTTCACCTGATTATTGGCTGCTTCTGAAGTAACTAAATGATAATATCATGTCTAAAAAAAAACTAATATTTTCCCAGCTATCTTACAATGTGCCTTCCTAGATTTCTACTGCAATGAAAGATACATTAAAGGATAGAATAAAAGATACACAAAGTAACATTTTATAATAGACTATAATGCTATTACATTAAAGTGATATTTTTAAAAAGTGATATTTTTCTTAACACATCTAAATACAATCCCGATTATTTTGGTTTTACAATAGCAACACTGTGTTGATTTTAATTTTGGACAGTTTTTTTTTTTTTTGAAAATAACATATCAATAATTCAAAATATTTGTTAAATAACATAATATGCTAAATATAGATTAAAAATTGTAAATGCTCACAGGATAACTGAAATTAATATATATCAACTATTACAGTCAATAGTTTAAAAGGAAAGAATATTTCAAAAACAAAAACATTTTAAAAAGTTAACTCTACAGTTTATACTTAATATTTTTTGTTAACTTTTTGAAAATCTACTTTGGTTATAAATTAAACAAATTCCATCCTAAATAATGCATCCTACTCATATTAATCATTGTAAGTAATATCAAATAATCATATATTTGCTAGGGCCCCCATTTCTTTCAAATCATCTGTTATCCAAAGAACTAATAATTTCACATTTTAATTTTTAGTCCTTTAAAGTTTCTCTCACACATCTTTTCATTATTTCAAAGCTAAATGCAATTTAAAGAATAAGAGTATACATTGGAAGTGAATAGTCTACCAACACCATGTACAAGTTTCCCCTCTTACAAAATATATTTGGTAAAACAGCACTATGAACTAACATCATTCTGCTGAAATCTTTTCACTGGGACTATAATTTGCTGAAAAATATGAGTATAGGCTTTAGAGCTCACACATTCCTTCTGAATCAAGCATTTTGCCCAAGAGCACAAAATACCTTAAGGAAAAATTGTTTTCATCTGCCTTTTAAAACTATTAGAGGTGTGGAGTCAGACATCCTGATGTACATTAAACATGCCAATCAATTCGAATATTAACTTTTTTACTCTGTAAAAGGTATATTACCCACCTGGTTACTTGTTGCAATAACAAAATGAGTTGTTTACAACAGTTAAATGTAAACTATCGGTTAGTACTCTTTAATTAAATGGTGGACATATCTTAGAACAGAATAGGTGCTAAAATTTAAACATTATGAAGGGCTAGTCACACAATTGTGAGCAAAGACTGGGCAAGCACCATTTTCCTCTGTAATTTTTACACTGACATCACTGAAGATATCACAGCTATATCTTTTAAGACAAGACAAATGAACATCAAGATACATTGCAATGGCAGTATTCTCTATTATTAATAGTTTAACTTATAAAAACAAATACTTTGAGTAAATCATATGAGACTTCAACAGAATACAATTTCTGAAAATTCTTCTGTCTTTTATTGAAATGAAGATATCTTTGTGATAAAGGTATGTTCAGATTATTTCTAAAGTGGAAATAATAATTTCCTTGCTTATATTACAGAGTAAGTGTAAGGAAAAAAGAATTTGATACCAGAAAGCTTTATGCAAGTTTGGGTTTTCTTCTATTATTTTCCCTTATTAATGTATATTTTTAGAACTATATATAATAATCATATAAACAAATATCAATATGAACTTCTATTGAAAATGATTGTAAAATAAAAGTAGCAACTAGTGAAATTCTCGAAAATGGAAATTTTCCATGGGACTCTAATTAAATATACCATTCTAAAACTTTAAATATATCATTGAGCAAAAATAATCACATTTCAATTCCAGGGACTTCAAAAAGTAATCACCTTTGTGAAATTAGAACACGAGGTTTCTTATGAGAATGTAGTTACATAACTGTCTTTAAATGAAAAAGGCTGTTTCCTTCAGTTAAGCCTTCAATTAAAGTGCACTTTCATATTCATTAAACTCAGAAGCCTAGAAAAATCCTCTAAATCTGTCATGTTCCAATGAACTGCATGAGGAATACTGGTAATTATTAAATTTTCCAGATCATGTGGACATTTCTGATTTTACTCCTGTCATTTACTCATACGGCTTATAACACTGGATATGAATTTTAAAGGAGTACAGGCCAGACAAGGTTAGTGTCTTACTGATGAGATTTCAGCAAAGAAGGAGATGCCAATATTAAGATAAATGAGACTAAACAAATAATCCAAAGACAGAGCTTCTTTTTCTTTTTAAAAAAAAATTATGACATATTCTAAAAAGTGCCTTATGACTTCCAAAACACATATTTAAATATTTTATCTTACCGATTCTCAAAGTAATAATTTTTATTCTCTGAGACTATTAAAATTATCCTCTGCAGATATTTACAAATAGTTTATTGTAAATTGTAAAGAAAAACATTATTTATACAAAGTCAAAAGTTTTTGTAGCATACTGAAAAAATATATGTATGCTATGTGAAATATAATATTCTTTAAAAAATTATGCTTGAATGTATGTGTCAGATTTCATGTCTGTTTTAGCATAAAATAGATGAAGACTTTAAGTATGAATGTGATTTCAAGTAAAAAAAAAATGAACAGATGAAAAGGATAAAAAAATGAAGATTCTCATACATACTACTTCCTGTGGACAATACTGGCTCCAAATAATCAAATAATAAACTATATGCTTACTCAGAATCTACCTTGACTACCAATACTAGACAAACGGAGGACATCTTCCTAAAGAATGTAAAGAGGTAAACGGCCACTTATTTCAGTCACAGTGGTTTTTGCTTTATTTTCTTTTACATGTAAGTC
>NW_012147797.1:840074-845062 GCF_000956105.1 Propithecus coquereli | reverse complement strand
AAATTTATGTTATGAAAGGAAACATACATGGTATTTAGAAATTTCCTCTTCGACAATAAATAATTTCTAAGGGTGAATCCAAAGATAAAAATTAATTTACAATGTGAGTCCCTTTACTTAATCTTGTGGGTCTAAATAAGCTTTAATTGTAATTAGTAACAACACCACACACTTATATAGCACTTACTATGAGTCTGGCACTACTAAGGGAACTTAAATACATTAACTTACTTTATCCTCAAAGGACCTCGGATACTAATCTTATCTCAGTTTTACAGATGAGGAAATGCTTACTCAGAAAGTTGAAGGATTTGTCCAAGGAAATAGCCCTGCTAAAATTTAGATTTGAACTCTGGCAGTTTGGTTCTAGAACCCAGCTGTCTGGATACTCTGAATACCTGATACACTCTACAGCCTAATTAAGAGAAATAAAAGAAACATGTTTTTTTAAAGTCTCAAGTGGTTCTTTCCCATTATTCTTTACTATGTGAGAAAGCAGGGTGCAAGGCATAAGAGGAAGGTGGAGGGATGGGCTAGACAATAAATAACATGGAAGACTGAACAAAGACCCTGCTTCCGGGGTCACAGTTCATCCTCACAGATGATTAGGCTGTCCTTAGAGAGTCCCAGTTAGACTCCTCAGGCTCTGTCCTGATGAATGCATAGGGCATCTCTGAGAAAGTCACTGGCATAAGCTTCTTCCTCGTACCTTCCCAAATACCTTATTCCCATGCCTTCCTCACAACCGCAACTTCCAGTCTATGGTTTTCCATTGCATTAGGTCTATTGCTTGTTCCTTTCCCTTCAATGCTTCTTTTTGCCTGGGGCCCACAATATACTGGAAGAAAGGTACTACCTTTTACCTATATCCCAGGGTAAGGCAGAGAGATGGAAGAGAATGACTGACATGATAAGAAGCGGTAAGAACTGGAGAGAACTGAAAATGTACAACCATATCCCTTTATCAGTTTGTGTAAGAATATGTGTTGCATGCCTGTGTATGTAACACAGCTGCGTAGTTCCGAGCTTTAAAGAATGTATCTATATACTTCGCAAGTTATTGATGTCAACTGGGAAGGCACAATTGTTTACTAAACAATAGATTAGAAGGACATCTCCATGGATGTAAAATCTCCTAGAAATATTCATGTAGTGAGACCATATGATCATAAACTGTTCATGAAAATCAGATTTATTCTTTTACGTAAATCAGAGTTTACCGCAGACTCTTATATGACATGCAAATAAAAATGTCACGTTTGCTCTTTTTCCTCCCCAAATACGGGATACATATGATAGGTGAGAACGCAGTATTCCAACGGTTGTTAATATTCTTTTACTTACAGCCCTCATAGATGTCAGTGGGGATATGGACTGCTGCGTGCTGGTAAGATATTTGTCGTCCAAAATTAGCGTCATCGATAAACACAGGTTTTATTCTCTGGCTGCCTGGCTCACTCTCATTTTTTTCAGGCTATATAGGAAAAGATAGATATAATAAACAGAATATTACAATGTGTGCCAACAGATATTTTCACATTCGCTTCTTCATTTGCCAAATGAACATTCTTTGAAAAATATATCTATGAGAATATTTTTAAATATAGTCCCATGATGGCACTGGATACATGAATTTGCATTCAGGTATTAGCATTCACATTAAATCCTCATGATATTATTCACATTACAACTAACATCTCATTTCCTCAATTTTTTACTGATAACATAATATTTGTGTATACTTACAGGGTACATGTGAGATTTTGTTACATGCATCGAACATGTTATGATCAGTCAAGGTTATTTAGGGTATTCATCACCTCGAGTATTTATGATTTCTATATGTTGGGAACATTTCAAGCCCTCTCTTCTAGCTATTTTGAAATATATGATGCACTGTTGTCAACTTTAGTCACCCTACTCTGTGATCAAACATTAGAACTTATTCCTTCTATCCAACTGTAGGTCCTTAGCTGTTAACCAACCTCCCTTCATACCCACCCCCTCCCATTCCCTCAATGTTGTGGTGATTCGAGATTATCCTGGGGCTTTCCCACAGACAATACTTAAAATATACATTTAAAGAACAAGAATATGACTCAAGCATTACAAAAGCTATCCATGTAACCAAAACATTTGTACTCCCTTGATATTTTGAAATTTAATAAAGTAAAATAAAGAACAGAATAAGTGCCTTTAAATACAACTGAATTAAAATCATCTACTTTAAATAAAATTCACAATTTATGTAACTAAATTTATATTGGGCAGTTGAAGGTAATTCTTGATTTGACAACTAATGGTACGTGGGATGGCAATAATATAGCAACGATTCTTTAATGTCATGGTCCCCTGATTTTTTTCATGTTTTCCAAGTGTATCAATCATAGTGTTTTTTAGATGTTTTTCTTTATTCTGTTTATTATTTACTTATTTAATGTTTTGTTTTTTTTAAGAGACAGGGTCTCACTCTGTTGCCTAGGCTGGAGCACAGTGGCCTGATCATAGTTTACTGCAGCCTCAAACTCCTGGGCTCTCGTGATCTTTCTGCTTGAGTTTTTAGAGTAGCACAGACTATAAGTGTCTACCATCACACCCAGCTAAATTTTTGTTTTAAAAAAGAAAGTATACTAAGAAAGAAGAGATCCATTATAACTCTAAATTCAATTAAATCCTAAATTCGACCAATTCATCTCCTGAGGTAGGAACTAAAATCCAATCAATATGATTCAAGAACTCCCACAGGAGTTTAAAATTGAAGATTAAACTTCCATTTATTGGAAGTATGCTTTTGAAACTTGAATTATCTTGTTGCCCTGGCCTTGCAAGAAAACTAAGAATTTCATTTATTTATCCAAAATGCATCTATAACTTTTTTTTGCTATTTATATTAAACCTTATTTATCCAGTCAAAACAAAATATAGTTGTTTCAACTCTTCTCCCTAACCGTATTTGTTTTCAAATAATATTAAGTTTTAAGAGTACATATTGAGGAAAAAAAAAAACACAACTATTTTGGGAGGAAAGAGTGGTAGAGGAAGAAATGAAAGGATGTATACATAGCAAATGTTACCAGCACTATTAGTGGCATTGTAGTTAAGAGGAATAATCATATGAATCTTTGTGCTTTCTTATTTTTTTCCCAATAATGTAATGAGCATGTATTATATTTATGATTAGAAAAGAACTATTAATTTTTAAGTCTTTTTTATAATGCTATTAAGCATTATATGCTTATCTCACTAAGGTAAAAATGATATTTCATATGAATCCTCACACTTAAAATTAGCGATTTTAAATACCTTTTATGGAAGTTCTTGCTCTTTTAAATTACCACACAAATGGCTTTTAGAAATACCTTTAAAACAATAACGTACTTCTCAACTTGTATAATCGTGTATCAAGACTCCCTTTAATGTAGAGTTGCTAAATATTGTATATTAAAGAAAAAAATAATAGTGATGCTTTCCTTGGATCTCCCTTTTGTAGTTTACATAAATTAAAATAATTTTATAAAAATATTAGAGTTTCTAAATTCAAATCATTTATCTTTAAGCTACTGAAATTATTGTTTCTTATACCATAATAATCCATGTCTTTACTTATCTTTATATATTATGGCAGTATACAGTTTAATTGAAATACAGCAAATACTAGACACAAAGGAATTGACTCACATTTTGGAGAAAAAATACATAACACATACTGTCTAGTGTGTTGACTAAACATCTCAAATTCTCCCCCTGAAATTAAGATTTCCTTATTTTGGGGGCCACATAATAAGAAAAAATAACTTATACCTCTTTCCAACCTTTTTTTCAAAATATCTCTTCTGAAGCCCACAGACTACCATATATAAATGTGTACAGAAAAACTGAACAACTAGATTCTAAAATATATTCAAATGCATTTAGAAAAACATAAGTGAAACATAAAATGCATGATTTTCAAACTATTATTCTCAATAATTTGTTATTAAATAATAAATCACTCAGAAGTACAGAATAATGTTAGGCGGGTAGGTCATTCAATTTTACAAGCAGTGCATATTAGCAAATTTAATTTGGAAAGTTACAATCATAATTCTATGATAGATACAAAAAGCAGCTGCATATTTAATATATTTATATCAACTAAACACACTTAGAATTGATATTTATTTATAAGAAAACATTGCTTTTTAATATTTTATTCTCCTAAAACAATTTCTACTTGTAGCAAAATGTTCAAAAATTAAAGTCTATGTATTTTACCTAATTTGCAATGAAATCTGCTTAGTCATTTTGCACAATTCAGATTGAACATGGTCACTGATAAACTTTGCTCACAATCATACTATGTTCATGTCCCTCTGTTGTCTATGATTTTTGTGTCCCACAAAATTGTGAAAAAAAATAGTTGATACCGAATAAAAGTGGTTCACTAAGACTCTCTATAGAAGCATCACAATTTCTATTTTTTTCTCACTGGTAAAGGCATTAAATCAGTGGACTGTGGTGTAATGAACCAAATTCTTCAATAACCAGAGGCTTAGCCTTGTATACAATTGTCTAATATGTATGTATATTTTTATATACATATAATTTCCACCTCCAAATACATTCTATTTTTTACAGCTGTTTCATAGACGTTGCTTACAACAGGGCCTTGCAACTTTTATAATGTAGATACTACTAATTTTAGAATTTTTAAAACCTCAATTTTATCACCAATATCAAATAAAATTCTGGATGTGGAATATGCCTTTAAACATGACATTATAGTCCAATGTAAATAATTACCACGGATAGGATGTGAAATATTTCAGATAGACTTTCATACAGTTACCAAATCTGAATAGTCTCATATATACTGGCATGTTAGTAGCAACACTATGGATTAAAAAGTAATGTTTCTTAAAGCTGAATAGTACTCCATGGTATACATATACCACATTTTATTAATCCACTCATGTATTGATGGACACTTGGGTTGTTTCCACATCTTT
>NW_012147797.1:798774-839696 GCF_000956105.1 Propithecus coquereli | reverse complement strand
AATGTTGTAATGTTGCTTTTGTAACTACCAGTTTACTATTGGAATTTAAGCATGCTGTGCCACTATACTACTTAAGGATGGTTACCAGTCTGACTCCTACAGAGGAAAGGCTCATTTTTAGGTAATCACTTGGATAAATTACAAACAAAGACTCAACCAAGCAGCTGCAGCTGACCATGTCCAATCAAAGAATGACTAGAGAGAAGGAGGTGTGGAACCTTCATCCAGTCAGAGCTGTTCTAGTCAAGTTGTGAGGCCAGGTTGAATATTAAACAACGAATCTAGTACCATGGCAATAAGAACGTGATTGAGCCTTCTGACTTAATCGGCTCTCCTTAAGGATGTTACTTCTTAGGGAAGTACTCAGTAGATGAATACATTTACAAAGAAAATATAAGTTGAATGACACAATAAATATACACTAAGAACTTACATATAATATGCGTATTTTTGCTTTACTGAATCGTAACAATAAAAAATAAAATTTCAAAATTATGAATATAATAAATGGCCATATTCTTGCAGAAAACGTATGAGCTTAGCTAGTTATGTTTAATGACAAAGAAACAAATTTTTTTATGAATTCAAAAGATTTTTCCAGTTATTCGGGTAATTAAAATGTTATAAATCCTTAGATTTACCCTGTGGAAAAACTATAGCATTAATTCTTCAGAAGCAATATATTTAACAAACTAAAAGAACATTTTAAAATTTACATGAAAAGTAAATTTATAATATCAGTGGTCGAAATAAAATTGAAGAAATAATTCTAGTTCTTAAAGATCAGATTCACTGTTAAGCCTTCAGGTAGTCTTCCTACTATCTGGTATTATGATATATAAAATTATAATACATAAAAGAGAAAGAAGCAGCAGTTTGAGATATGCAGACTTTGAGAAAGGGAGGGAACAGGAAGCAGCTGAGATTGTGCAATACAAAGAAAGACAGCAATTTAAAAAACACTATAGAGGATACTAAAGCAAAAATACATTTTCCAAATGACAGTAAAAGATAAGTATGAATATGAAACACAAAAATCTCAACGAAATTAAGTTAAAAGGGGACAGTGATCACTGCAATAACTTGCTTATTAAATTTCAAAGGGAAAAATAGGCATTCTTAAAATAAAATGTGTTAAGATTGCTGATAAGGATTACAATGATAACATGCAGAAAGTTGAAACACAGAACCAGAGAACATCCTTGAAATAAAACAGATGTAATTTTAATTTGCATGATGAATGAATGCCGGTAAATTGCCTATCACAGGACTAGCACAGAGTAAGGAGAGCCATTAGAATCACAATACATGTGGGTGTGATGGAAAAGAAGAGTTGGGGGCTGATTTTAATTCCATATGTATGAAATTTTCAAATCACTAGTATCAGAAAAGGATATAATACCATGCTATAAAAATAAATCTGTATCTATAAATTATATCTAAACATGTAACCTATATTTTGGGAAGAAGGTGATCAGATATTTTTCTACCAAGAAATCGTAAAAAGCTCTATATGATTTCGGAGAGTCTGAAAGTTCAATATAGCGTGTCCTACAGAAATGATGTAGTATTATATGTTATATTATAAAAGGAAAAATATTTAAATTAGGTCATTCTACGTCTACGAAATTAAAAATTTTTTTATATTATGACAGACAAATATACATTTCAAAATATTGTCACAGCAAAAGAGTTTTTTTAAAACAAACAAAAAAAAAACCTTGCAATGTAGGAAGATCACTTTATCCTGTTGAAATCTGAGGCAAAGACTGGCTAAAATCAGACAACTAAGATATAATCAAAGGGCTTGAATGCTAGGGCTCCAAGATCCCACCAGAAATGCCACTAATCCAGAATGACCGAGAACCAGTGTTTAAAGAATCTTTGCAAAAGGAGCACGTTCCCAAGCGCGCAAAGCATTAAAATTATATCAGGACAGGCTTGAAAAATTTTTGAAAGCAGCCCCAAAAAACATAAGGCAGAATTCTTAGAAGAAACTGTTCTTCTACTTTTTCTATTGGTTTTGTAGGTTTTTTTCCCCAATAAATTATAAGGTGGCTATATTCCACACAGGGATGCATGCATGAATTTTAAGATATTCATGGTAAACATCACTGGGAATAGTGGATTAGATCAGTGAAAACTTAGGATTCAAAGTCTAACAAGCTTTTTAATCACAGAGATTTCATTTCACCTATTGCAAAAATCACTGTAACCTAACAACTGTCAGTGATAAAGCTGGTTGGATAAAATATAAGCCAGATATATCAAAATTAAATATGAACAGAAAAATGGATATTATAAATTAATATCTTAAATAAAAACCATCTCCAATGTATTTAACCTCAAGTTTTGATTTATAATGGCTCCTTCACAGGGCCTTCTGTCCCTAACGGGTGCCCATTGCCCAGGCAGGGCAGCACAGCACAGTGACACACCATGCCAGCTGTGGACATGCATTGCACTCAGTCCCCTATTCTATCAAATACAAAGTGTGTGACACTGGACAAGTAACTTTAGCTGTCTATATTTTACTTGCTTTACCTGAAAAACATTAAAATAATAGAGCTCAGGAGTTTGAGGTTACAGTGAGCTATAATGGTGCAACTGCACTCCAGCCTGGGCGACATAGCAAAACCCTGTCTCTAAATGAATGAATGAATGAATGAATGAATAGATAGTATGTGCCACAAAGGATTATTGTGAATTTTAAACAATATGTATAGGGTTATAATAATAGCTAGTATATAGTATATATACCTATTCCATACTAGGTAGTAAATATACTAGGTAGTATGCTTTAAATGCTTTTTATGCCACTACCTAGTATAGAATATACATGTGTATATATAAAAACATGCTTCCAAAATATTTAAACCATTTATTGTAGATGCACAAAAAGCCAAAGTAATTTTGAATATAAAGCAATTAACATTCTATCTTTATGCTATCGCCTACTCAAGGATACAATATCAGCCAACATCAGAGGCTGAAATAAAGTCTGCATACTATAGTTTTTTTTAAATGTTAGAAAAGAAACCTAGATTTTTATTCTTTAATAATTAGAGTGAATTTCATCACTGTTTAATGTATATCCCTATCAGCTCATTTTAGAACCAGGTTTGTTTATTTCTACAAAATAAAATCATGAAAGATTGGGCTTTTAAAAAGGTATTTAGGTAGGACATTATGTTGGAATTAATTTTTACATAGACAAGACTCTGCTAAGAGGAAAATAAATAGCAACATAAATATGCAAGGGAATTCAGCCGACTAGCCAAATGTCCCAGACAGGTCAAATTTTTAACATGATCAATAAAATAAAATGTAGCAAATAAATCAACTCTATTTAATGACATGGGAATTCTAGGTTAAACTTATTTCATTCGGATTTTAGTCAGAAACATAGATCTTGGAATTAGGTTAATAAGGGTTTGTAATGATCTGCTTTCTTTTTGCTTACTTTGAGAATTTAGAAAATAGTGCAGCTTGCTGGCACAACTCATGTCTTCTGGGGAATTTGCTTCACTAATCTTGGGGGAATTTAAGGACTTACTGGGTCAAGATGTCTCTAGAAACCTAAACTAAGAACCTAAATAAATTTCAAAACTAAAGAGACTTGAATGTAGATTTTCATAGATAATTGTTAATATTAGAAGACTTTTCTCATTTTATTTTGACACATAATTTTTGTTTAAAATCTGAACAATTTTTAAATGTTTTTTGAAGATTGAACTATGATTTTTATTTTGTACATGCATTGCCTTAAGTTTTTCACACAAATGCAAAGATTAAATTCATAATAAAATGAAAACTATCTCAATCCATTTATTATTGTTGATACATTCAGATATACAAATATGTTCCATGGTGCTAAAATCACTTCAAATCAATCTTAAATTTATTTCAACATTAATATTTTTTTAAAATTACATTCATTAACATTTCTGGACTGCCCACTATGAGCCAGGAAATATTCTAAATGCTTTATATGTGTTAACTAATTTAATCTTTACAATGACTCTCTGGAGTTGGCAGTACTGTCATCTCCATTTTACAGACGAAAGAAGTGAAAAGCAAAGAGATTAAATGACTTTGCCAATATCACCCATATAGAAAATGGCTTAGCTGAGATTCAAATCCAGCTAGCACCCCAGTGTACAACCTCTTAACTATCACAGTCTATTGCCTCTTCTGTATAACAAGGTATACAACAATTGTACATGTATCCCTGTTATTTAGAAGAAAAAATCGACTTGCATATAGACATATTTAAGAATAAAATATCATATCTTTATCTTGAAAGATTTAAGCAAGTAAGAGATGAAGCAGTTATAAAAGAGATATAAAACATTTTTATCTTAAATAAAAATATTTTTTAAATATTTCAAATGTTTTTGTCAGAAAACATTTAAATAAAAATTTAAAAAATATTTACAATATTTTTCCCGATAAAACAAAAAACAAATCTTACATTGAAACATTATACCCATTTAAATGAGGTGACCTCTTTGGAAATAAAAACTCAATGACTATTATTTGTTCTAATTATATGTACAATCAGATAGAACTTTAGTTTTGATGTAAGCATATAATAAGCCTCAGTGCATGTATCACAAAGATTCATGATAACTTGGCTCACCATATCTGCCAAAATCAAAATGCTGATGCTTACGTCACTGTAGTAATTGCAGACAAATATTCTAACTCTGCTTCAACTTGAATCAGTTTTGAACATAGGGGAAACCACATTGTGTCTGCTTTAACATTGCTCTTGGTCCTGACGACTGTTCCCCAGGGACAAATGGGATAAGATGAAGAAACATTGTCCACTGCTACTCCCATCTTCTGTAGCCAGCCCCGTTAAATGAACAAAGGTAGCAAATACTTATCTTTAAAAGTACGTTCAAATATAATCCATAGGAAAAGCTAGTTTTGCCATTTTCTCTCCTAACTTTGCTTCTACTAACCTTGAAAGAAAATAAGTATTTCATTTCCAACATGCTTGCAAGGGGTTTCCAGTTCACTTTGCTAACATCACTTTAAAAAGTAAACGTGTCTTCACAAATACTATGAAAACAATCTAGGTATTCAAACACATAAATCCAATAAGCATTATCTCAATAATTACTCTATACTACGAAAGAGACAAAATTAATAAGATTCCTACCTCAAGTTGCTGGAAACTTAGTAGAGAAGATGAAACCCTGCATACATATACTATAGTGTAAGGTATTATATCATTAAAGCCAGAAATATTTTAGAAGTTGCTTAGAACACCCATAGAAAGGAACATCATTTGCTACATAGAAAAACCAAGAAAGGCTCCAAGAGGAGATTATTATTTGAACTGGATTTTTAAAGAATACTTAGCATTTTATTGGAACAACTGTAGGATATCATGATCAGGTAATCAGAGGAGTGAACAGGTAAACATTAACTAGCACAAACTAACTGGACACGTGAAAGATTGTCTTAAATTTTCAGAAAGGCTACAAGCCTTAAATCCTTCCATGATAACTGTGGCTCACCAAATAATCTAGCCCAGTTATGCCTGCATTTTTATTTTTATGTTTCAAGAGGAAAATTTGTTTAAATGACTACAGGCATAATTTTTATATTATAGAATCTTAAGAGGACATTAGTTCTATCCTTTATTTCATCCACTGCTTGACCTAAATCTGGTTGTCAGTATTTATTTCATAGCCACAAGGTGAATATAAATAGCAGTGATCTAAGTAGAGGAGCACAGATACTATAAAATGCCCTTGAGGAACTGTCTTATACCAGAATCCTTGAAGAGCTTACAATCTCCCTACAAACTGACCTTCAGGTGTATCTAATAGAAAGTTCAGGGTGGTCTCAAACACCTGGTCTCATGCAATCCTCCCGCCTTAGCCACCCAACATGCTACAATTACAGGCATGAGCCACTGCACTCAGCCTTGTCATTTTTATTATTATATTTTTTATGTTGTGTAGATGTGTGAAGCAGGCTGAGAGTAAGACAATAGAGAATAGTGGGATCATGGCAGGCTAGAGAACGTGCTACATCCAAAGGTATTCAGATTCGTTTTGTTTTTAACTTCGCGTGAGCACGCCAAAATATATCTTTAGTTGAATGTGGCCTTGCTATATATGTAACTTCACACTTGCTGGAGAAATTTCAGCCACTTGTTTTCAAATTCCACTCAAGCTAAACATAAAGCTCTATTCTAGGCCATTCTCCTAAGCAACCAAACTAAATATTTAGCTGCCTACTAGAAATCTCCTCTTGGATATCCTTGAGCAAGTTTTTGGTATAAATGTCCCTGACTTTAAAAAACCTTTGCCTGAAACACTGTAGGCCTTCCAAATTTACGATTATATACAGAATCCATTGCAGACCTGAACGTTTTCTTCCATTAAATCTTTGATGATTATATCTAATCCATATGCTTTGAATTAGTCTTTGGGAATATAAGACTTATGGATACATCCCTGAATTTTGACCTCCATATTTACTATTTTTGTTCACATAATTTATCTTACTTTTTGGCATTCAGGGAGTATTTCTCAAGATTACCCTGAGCATCACGGATGAATAATTTGCATTGTCAAATTTGTTAGTTCTTCCAATGGAATTTTGTTTTAGTGGTTTTTGTTCTGACAGTCTTATTTTAGTCTACTTTTTATAGATCACTGGCTCTTTCATTGGTGGCACTGAGCATATAGTTAATGTTTTTCTTTTTACCTAAAGAACTTCAGTAACACTATCTCAGAGGAAATTTTTCTTTAATACTATGGTATATCTACTTTACTGTTACTGAATCTTTCATGGATTCCTCCACTGACTATTTTCTATTTCATTGGTCTTAAATGAAGAAAAGCCTCTCCAGTCTTAGCACTGGAAATGGTCAGGTGTACAAATTTTTTCCAAGCTTTTGTCCTTGCTGTAGTCACATTTTTAACTAGAGGGAAGAGAATGAAACGAAACATTTGGAATGCTTGCTGGTCAATAGTAGGCATTCACTAAAAGCAAGTATTTTCTTCAAGGTATGCATCTCAGTGTCAATAATCTAGATCACAGAGACCCACAAAGATAAAGGCTCAAGCTGGGGGTAGTGGTGAAAGGGTCTCTTTGCAAATGAAACAAAATGTAGACAATAGAAATGGGAAAGCATTCCTGGGTAAGAAAATTTTATTGAATGATTATAATGTGCTAGATACTATAAGAGCTATGTCAGCTGCCGTTTAAATACACAAGAACTGCCCTATGGAAACTTATACTGTAATGAGGGGCCTCAAAAGAACGTAACAACTGGGTCATAAAGATTGGTTGTGCCTTCAAGGAGGAGAAACTGTCATTTAATTGCCAAAAGTTATGTCTGCTTAGGAAAATTTCTGGTAAAGCTTCTGCAGAGTCTTAAATACCAAACAAAATCAATAGTAAGTGACTTGAAGTTCTCAACGGTAGAAAAAAATATTTATAAATATTATTTTAGGAATATTTATATATTAATAATGTATCATATAATTTAAAATATATTTAAAATTTAGAACCATAAAATAAAATGTGATCATTTCTATAGCTTTTAAGTAAATATTTGAGACTAATATCTAAAACTTATATGATTATATTGGAGAGCAACAAAAAGAAATGATATAACAGTATTTGAAAATATAGACAATGATCACTATTTTCCTAGTCTTAGGAGTTGGAAAAAAAAAAAAATCTCCTGCTAAAGCAGAACTGGGAGAAAAGTTATAAACAATAACCAGAGGCTTGGCTTATAATCTTTTAGTTTTCTCCAGGATCTATAACATTTAAAATATAAACTTTGTTTAGCTCTTATAAATTAAATTTGGCCTAAAGCTGCATTAGAACTTTGAATTTCCACATAGTGAACTGCAACCTAACTTAGTATGTCAACAAACTTCAATCTAAGAATATGTTCTTATAACAAATAGCTGAGTCTCAGCCAATCCCAGCAGCTGAGCTTTAGCCAAACACAGGCTGTCAAATGATCAGACCATGTCCAAGGAAGGAAAATGCCACATCACACCATGACCCAAAAGGGCAAATACCCGGCTGTAACCAATCAATCTGATTCTGTACATCACTTCCATTTTCTGTTTATAAATCCTGCCTGCCCATGTCACTGGGTGGAACTCTTTCCTTGTTCTGAGTGATGCCCATTTCATGAACACTGCTCAAATAAGCTCTGATAATTTTATGTTTTTCTTTTAATAGCTCTCAGATATTTATATCACCCTTGAAACATACTGAGGACAAATTTATTAACTAATGTTTTCTTAACATTTAGTATTTCAACTAGTTTCATTGTTTAATTGGATATTAGATGTAGACAGATGGTTAACTCACATTATACACTCTCAAATGACCAATTTTTAATGAAGAATATGACATTATAGAAATCGAGCAATAAAAATACACAACTAAAATGGTATCTAGAAAAGCCAGGACATGCTGGGCACAGTGGCTCACACCTGTAATCCTAGCACTTTGGGAGGCTAAAGGCAGAGGATCGCTTGAGGCCAGGAGTTTGAGACCAACCTGAGCAAGAGTGAGACCCCATCTTTACAAAAAAGTAGAAAAATTAGCCGGCCATGGTGGTGCACACCTATAGTCCTAGCTACTTGGGAGGCTAAGGCAGGAGGATCTCTCCATCTCAGGAGCTTAAGGTTGCAGTGAGCTATGATGATGCCACTGCATCTAGCCCGGGAAAGACAGCAAGACCCTGTCTCCAAAAAAAAAAAGTAAGAAAAGCCAGGATAAAGAAAAGTTATGATGAGTAAAATTTAAACAAAAACAAAAGTGATGGCATTATAATTTGTGAACCTTTGACGTTATTGGGAGATAGTCGTGGACAGAGCAGCCAATTAAATCTATGCTATATTGCAAAACTTTTGGTGAAGGTGAGTAAATTTCATTATTTATAAAAGTCCAACTTCAACAGATAAGTAACAATCTTTGAAAAAAAATATAATTCTGAAGTGGAACATCAAAGTACAACATTTACTTACAGTTCTTAACTTTCTTACACTGTAAAATAGTAAACATTTTGATTGCAGAAAACATTTTGATCATAGTGATCATAACACATACATTAAGAGAGATTAGAAAATACTCAGTGTGATACACTTTATTTTACTGTGAAAGAAAATTTTCAGTGAAAAGAATTTGACTATATTTAAATGACAGAAGTCACTCAGAAAAGTAGGTGGAGTGTTAGCATGAACTTTAATATGTCAAGAAGAATATATTAAAGATATGTGCAGAAACTACTAGTTAATTATGTCCCAATTACTATTCTCCCCTTCTTTCTTTAGTAACAGAACTCAACATTTTAGGTGGGTATAAACGCATGGGGGAAGGAGATTATACTCCACATCCTCTTGCAACTAGGCAAGGCTAGTCAGTAAGTTGTAGCCAATGGAAGCAGATAGAAGTGATGTGTGCAACTTCCAGAACATATCCCTAAGGGCAAAGGACATGTCCCCTATTGCCAGTTGCCATCTTCCTGTTATCTAGAATGCAAAAAACCCATTGTGGGTATTAGAGCATCAATCTTAGACCACAACATAGACAAGCTATGTTGAGGAGAGCAAAAAACATGGGAGAAGAACCTTAGAGCCTGCATGATTGGGAGTTGCCACATTATCTAGTATCTAGATGGTATCCAGACTGTTCCATGAGAGAGGAATCAACTTTTGTCTAGTTTTAGTCACTTTTACTCTAGGTTTCTCTGTAACAGCGAAATTGATGTACTAATCAACAAAACATGGCTCATTTTGATTCAGTGTTTAAGGTCTTATAAGAGCAATAGTATCATATCTAAAGCACATTGAGCTCCTCCAATAAAAATCTTTTAGTGTTGTTTAAAATGAATTCTCTTAAAGTTCTTTACAAATTCTCAAAAATTTTACATGAAATATTGTATTCCAGATCCAGAAGACTGGACTGTGTTAAGCAGGATTCACCTTATATTTCACATTCAGGTTGAGATTCAACATGAAAATGTATTGACCTCTTTATTTTTTAAAAGACTTATATAAGTAGAATTACATTTTCTCACGTCATTCCTCCCAAACATGTTTTTCTCTTGACAAATTACATTCTTGTTTTTTTGACGGCCACATCATCAATTTTGATTCTGTAACTGACATGAACAACAGGAAATGCAAAATAAAATTAAGTATTTAGATACAATAAAAATTTCCCCAAATACCTAGAGCAGATTGTTTTCTACACTTCTCTAGGTTTTGGATGTCTCTTTCTGAAACATTTGAATTTGGTTGTTTGATAGTGAATCAGCTCAAATTCCATGTGGAAATACATGCCGTACAGAAGAAAATTAAGTTGAATACAAAAATATCCTTTAAACTGTCTTGACTACAAACAAAATCATTTCTTATTTGTTATAAATAAAAATCTCATATATTTAGAAAAAATATCCAGACTCATTAATATGGCCAAATGGCTTTTCCAAGTGAGGAACAAAATCTGAATATTGGCAGACACAAGTCATCAAAACAATGAAAACTATTTTAATGTGTTAAATTATCTTCTAATATAATACTGAGCAGCCTTTGAGGAAATAATTACTCTGTTCATGACGATAACAGTGGAACTTGTTCTGGTCCTTTTTGTAAATGATTTTGCAATATGTATCAAAATTCATTAAAATGTCTAAAATCTTTGATCCAATATTCCTACTTCTGGGAATCTATCTTAAAATAAATTCAAAACTTTGTAGAAAAATGTTCATTCACAAAGATGTTTATTACATTGATATTTATGTCAATAGTCACAAAGGAAAATTAAATTTCCAAGGTAGAAGAGGAGTTGATTGAATTATGTTATAGCAATTCAAAACAATCATCCCAGAACTATCTCACAAGATAGAAAATGACTATGCCACTTAAAAACTTCTTCACTTAAAGAATCACAGAAATGAGTAAATACATATATTGATGAGAAAACCAGGAAAATGTTTATAGTAGGGTAAGAGGGTGATGAATATCTTTTTCCCACTCCCTTTTGACTATTAAATTCTATAATGTGGTCATATTCTTTAAACATGTAAGTAAACCCTTTACACATACTAGTATATATTTTCATAAGAATCCAAGAATATCCAGAATTGGAATGAACTTTTTGGATTGCCTACTCAGCTATGTCATGTCTTAGATGAGAGAAGAAGATTTCAAATTTTAATAGGTGTTAATGCTCTAGGGGCAAATATAATTTGAGGACTGGATTGGGGCATGAATTTGTCTGATTCCTATTCTAGTTGTCCTTCTACTACACAGCACTCTGCAAATTAATCTGGCAGTATTATTTGCATATAAAGAAATGAAAATTGCTGACCACTTTTTTAAGTTTTAAACTTAAATATTGACATATTGCTCCTAATAAGGTTTTGATTTAATTTGCTAAAGTTCACCTCATGGACTAAAAAAGAGAATGAATCCCTTTCATAGGTATAATTATAACCCACAGTAGTATTACAGATGAATTTTTGGATAAGAAAAGGCAAAAAACAGGGCAAGTTCAATGGTTCACTCACATAAACTTTTCTCTCTCACAGAAAGTTTTATTTAAATGTTTGAATGAGCATCTGTGTAGACAAACTATGTAAGAAAATATTGAGCACAACTCAATTGATACAAATATTAGCTCATGTGCACTTTTCCACTTGTAATGGGTAAATATGCTTAAACTGGCAACTCTGAAGTACTGTGATTGAAAGTGGGGTGGTACCTACTAAAAAGTCATATTGACATTTGTGCACGTGATTGCTAAACTTTTGAACAAAGAAAAATGGCCAATATCTATTAAAATAAAAATAACTTTCTAATTAATAAGCAAACCTGATCAAGTAAATAAAACTGTTGACATAAAAATGTAACTTCTTTAATTAGTTTACAGAAAAAAATATGTATTTGCATGCAGTATTGGTTTCATTATCTTCAGGCAACCCTTAATTGGAAGACTACATGTCAATCCATTTATTATAAAATCTTTGTCTTAGTTTTACCAATTAAATGTTTTAAAAAAGCTGCAATCAATGTACCACCAGGAAGGTTGATGAAGATTTTGTATATATTTTTAAATGACCACATGATTTTTAAACATCAAATACTAATTCTAATGGTGAAACTAAACATCTCTTCAAAATTGACATTTATTCTGATACCAATCAATAAACTATTAAAACATTTTGAGTTAGCTGACAGTTTGTCCTTAATAAACCTTCTACATCATTAAAATGACAGATACATTCATCATCACAAGAAAGATATCACCAGCAAACCGCCTATGTCTAGAGGAAAGAAAATACATTTTGAAACAATCTTAGTTACTCATCTATGATTTGGCAAAAATAAAACCTACTTAATTCATAGTGTTTTGTAGGAATTAAATAAAATAATTTGTGGAAAGTGGTTAGGAGCATGCAAAATTGGCGCTCAAAAAAAATAGTATTCAGAAATACTAGTAGCACTGGTATAATTTGGGAAACTGTGACATTTCAAGCAAACTATATTTATTTTTTCTTTTTTTGAAGATCAGCTCTACTTGTTTTATGCACTTTTATGCACTTGTTTTATGCACTATGTTTTATGCACTTTTTTCACTTTTGTCTTTTAAACAGCTGGAAGAAAATTCTATACAATAGTATAGGAATATAATTTTTTATTCGGATAAAAAAGTATGGATGACATATAATAATTTTATTATATTTTCTTTTTTTCACTGATTTATTCCAAGCTCTTAAAACAATTAAAATATAGAAGACCCTCAACAAATAATTTTGTATAAATAGATAAGTATATCTAGGTATTTTTTCTGATGCAAATAGTCAAATATACGATAATTCTGTAAAATTCAGTGTAATCTTTATAATTTTAGAAATGTTTCCTTCATAACTAAGTAATTAACATGTCTCTTCAATTTCTATCCAAATGTGGCAAACATTAAAGTAAGTCATTAGTGCTAAAGTAATCCGTGTTCTTAAATCATTTGAATATGTATATTACAGTCATTTATTTAAAGGCATTTAAAAGCAATGACTTTATTTCAAAGACTGGACCAGCAGAGCTAGTTGTTGCACAGCTTCTGGGTGCCATTCACATTGCAGTTGAAATAAATGGTTCCCCCTGGTGTGTGCAGTTCAAGTCAGAGCAGGTATGTGTGGTAACCCTAGAGACGGGAGCCAGGATACAGAGATGGATGGGATATGATCTGTCTTCAACATTGCTAATGGACTCCAGAGTATCATAGACAGTGCAATGGATTAAAGTCTGGAGAGAGTGCAGTGGGAGTTCAGACCCAGGCAAACACATGGAATTTTTACTTAGGAAGATGCCAATAAAAAGTTGTTAAAAATCTCCAAAGCACTAAAATTCATCATTACTGTCTGACTAGTATTTTGTTTATGCTATCTAATATTTTCTTAGAAACTAAACCTGCTAGCTCAATTTGTTCTATAAAACCAATCATTCTATTATAACTAAGTTTTTCTTGGAATTTAGTGTAAAACTTGTAATACTCACATCGAGATCATCCTTTGCATTGTAGTAGACAACTTCATTGCTCTACAAAAAAAAAAAAAAAGGTGCTTTACTGACTTGAGTAAGAACAAAAAATACTGCATCAACATTTAATACATTTTATGCATATTTTAAATATTAAAATACTTGTAATATTTCTTTCACAATATATTCCACAAATATTAGCCAATATTTTTCTAAGAACATTAAAAGAATGTATCGATGGTATTTGTAAAGCACATCTTGCATTGGGAATAAGTTCTCAGCATAGGTCTGGGAACCATTTGATAAGAAAAAAATGAAGTGTGAATTCATAAGTCAAATAAGTTGTACAAAAACATATATTATACATATACAGACATACATGTGTATTAAATAATAAACAGGATACTTCAAGAATCACATAAGATAAGTGCCTTATTAACATTTTGTTGAAGCCAAGATTTACACACACACACACACACACACACACACACGTGCAATATTGGCAGAAATTACCTTATGAGAGTCACATAAGGAATCATGGGCAACTGGGAATTCAGATAGCAGAAAACATCAGATTATCTAACACACTAACAGTCTCATATTCCAGCAAAGTGGTAAATTAGTATTGGCTCTTTAGCAACCATAAATATATATGGACAACCCTGCTAGCCATGATGTTGCTGAAAAGTACCATAAATATAATTAGGGCTATAAATTGTGCTGCAGAGGGAAAATGAAAAAGAAAGGATGAATGGAATGACTGTCAAGAAATTTAAAACTCCTATTCTTTGTGTCTCTAAGGCTATTTCTACGCAGTATAAAAATAATCCACTTATACAGATTGCTCTTTCCTTTCTTCTGAACTGACTGAAGATACAGTCCATCTTCCTTGTGTCTTCAGTCATAAATTGACTACTATGTAAAGATGTATTTTTCTGTGTCTCTTACACATCCACAAACGTAGACACTCTAAAATTTTATTTATAACGTAATACATAGCGTTTTTAAAAGAAAATTACTTGGGGAAAATTTACTAAATTAATGCTTCTCAAAATGTATCACTCCTCCCAAAAAATCACTAGTCCTTCATAATATTAATAGATGCTTCATAGGCAAAAATCATTCCATGGTCACATGACTTTAGAGAACAATAAAGTTAAAATTGTCTCTTTTCAGTAGGACTTCACAGGGCTTCAGTGTATGATTGTACACTATAACTGTCCAAGAGGAAAATATATCTTGTTTTGTTTCTCAATTTATTTGCCATAGAAAATTACCTTTGTTAGTTTGTTTGAGAAATATACTAGGAAACTGAAGATCTATAAAATACAGGTCTCCATGAAGACCAAAACAAATCAAAAACTATATACATAAATATCAGAACATATGATTTGTAACACTGAATAAAACCATCAGTTTGAAGTTATTTCATTTAGAATTACTAAACCTTTTAAAATTATTTAATTGCTTTTTGAAAAAGAATTATTAAGCAGTTAGAAAATTTTAATACACACAAAAGTTCAAATTCCTAAAGTATTTCTTGCAGCATTAGTTTTATAACAGTTAAAATAAAAATCCGATCTCATCACATGTACAAAGCAAGAGAATCTTCTGAAACCACTGGAGACCCAAACCTAATTACTAGTTTATTGATCCCACTTGCAACTCTGTGATTTACACTTACGAGATAATTTTTCAGTTTAGAATATGGATTCCAGTAGAAGTTAAAACACTAAGTTTATTTTCATTTTAGACTTTTTTCCTGCCACTTTTTTGCTTTTATTTACAGAATTGGAACATGTAGAAAACAAGGTGAAGTTGCATTAAATTCCAAGCAGTTCAACATCATCATTTTCAACAGATGGTCACTAAGTACCTCTATGCACATACTGTTATGTCAAGAAAGGCACAAAATAAGTTAAATATATCTACTCCTACCGTTTAGGAAAAATAATGGCTCCAGATCAATTACCTAAAACAACCCATGTATGCAGGATTACACTTAGTCCATGGTGCTAGAGTTAATGGACTAGGTTGATTAGTCAACTTTTTTCCTAATAAATAATAAAGGTTATAATAAAATGAAAATAACAAAAATAAATAAAAATTAATCTTAGATATTTATTAAAGCTATGATTAAGGGTCTCTCATGCAGTGTTAGAAGAGGGTACAAGTATGATAAAGAAATACTAGTATTAATTCAAACTAAGTATTTCTAATCTGTTAAGGTAGACTTTGCATGAAATTAAAATTAAGTAAAAATAAAAAGAAAATCTAAGTTTATTGAGAGTTTCCAAATGTTTTAATTTTAACTATATTGTATTTTACACAAAACTCTGTTACTTAACTTTCCTTTCAGAAATTCCATATTGTGAAGTTCCATGGTATAAAGGTGAGCACTCTGGACTCTGAAACTGTTTTGCTTCTGAAATTGTTATTAAAAATATATATTCCAAAGTTTATTTAAATTTTATATATTTGCACAAGGCTTTCTGAATTCTAGATGACAAATAATCCCAAAAACTGAGTTTTTAAGCAAACTGAAGGAAAAACATACTAGTTATAAATTATATTGCACATCAAAGATCCATATACTTTCCTGTAAATGGGTATTTTATATTTCTATTTTAGAAGTGTTCTTTCTTAATGTAACACTCATCTCTGACATGGTCAAAATATAAATGCAAAGAACAAAAATGTTAGTTTTTATAGAAAACAATAGAACAATGAAACACTTATTCAAGTGTGTATGCTTAGACAGGTTGTCATGTTTTCAGAAGAGAACACAGACCTCAGTGGACTATACAACTGATTATGTCAAGCATCAGGACCAAATTTCTTCTCTACCAATAAACGTGATACTTCTTTTGGTGTAGGGGCATTTTCTTTACCTTATATTATACATACATTTTTCTTTCTCATATCTCAAACTTTTCAGAGACAGTATGTGCATATTCCATTACTTTCCTTATTTTAACAGAAAAGCTCAGTTGATCAGTTTTAGCAAGGATAAATTCATATAGGGCATCAGGAGTTGGAGAAACTGTGACTTTGCATTTGTCCTGCCAACCCAGTCCAGCTCTACAGCAATATGACATTAAGATAAATGTCAAACATGGTTATGTATATTTTTATATAACTACATAAAAATATTTTTCCAGATCGGGCATGTTGGCTCATGCCTGTAATCCTAGCATTTTGGGAGGCTAAGGCGGGAGGATTGGTTGAGTCCAGGAGTTTGAGACTAGCCTGAGCAACACAACGAAACCCATCTCTACAAAAAACAGAAAAAAAAATTAGCCAGCCAAGGTGGCACGCGCCTGAAGTCCTAGCTACTCAGGAGGATGAGGCAGGAAGATCACTTGAGCCCAAGAGTTTGAGGCGGCAGTGAGCTATGATGATGCCACTACACTCTTGCCCAAGTAACAGCGCAAGACCCTATGTCAAAAATATATATATTTTTCCAGTCTCAGTTCATCGTATTTTCTTATAGACAACTGGAATGATTTATTCATGACTTTTGTTTAGACAGTGTCAGAATTATTTGGCTGAGACATAATTTTAAGTTTGAAAAAAATAATTTGAAAAAGTAATAATTCTCTTTCATATGATTCATTTATAGATATCTTCTCTGCTATATAAAAATATGTATTAAGATATGTGCAGCTATGTTAAACTAAATTCATCTTTGCTAGAATGATTCAAATCACTGAATCACCAAAATATTAATATATCCAGAACCAGTCTTAACATTATTGAGATAAAGGACAATTCTCAGGAATAAAGGACAATTCACACTGAATCAACCAAATTCTGTTGTGATGCTTTTATAGAGATGAGTTCTGGTTAAAATGAACTCCTTGCTAAAAGAAAATTAGAAGAGGAAATTTTATAAAAAACAGTTAAATGCCATAAGAGAGTGAAATTAAGAGGAGAGAGGGAGAAGTCTCATCTGAATTCCTTCTCTCTTGACCTGGTCTGCCTCCAGCTCACTTGGATTTTGTACAGGGAGATTTTGGGGTCTTCACATCAACAGAGGGAGCCACATCTCACTCATTCAACAATTATTTTAGCAACCTTCTCTGTGCTAAGTGTTGGAGAAACAAAGGTGAATAATACCTACATCCTGATGATAAGGAGTAAGCTCTCACCTTCCAACTCATCTGTGGCAAGAAGGTGACATAGCTCAGCCAATCACTCTGACCTGCTAGGTATGAAAAATGTCTCTTATTATGGCTGGATGGCATGACAATATAAACCAAAACTTTCCCAATTTTCAATATAGTTGACAATTAAAAATTTCAGATAGTTAAGACACTCCCCTTCTGTTGATCAGTCTGTGTGTGTGTGTGTTTCTTTCTTAATAATTTCCCTATCACTCAAAATTCCCTCAGTCTCTCCTCCAGAAAATATAGCTTTCCGGTATCATTTCATTCTTATGCCATATAAACTAATTAACATAGAAACAGATGATAGAATTGCATCATCTCGTTTCTCTATTATCCTCCTGCCTAAATGTTTTTATGCAAATTATTAAACAACATCATCTTGGAAGGTATTTCACACTGAAACACAGAGGTTTTCAAGTGGATTTCAATGCATTATGTGCGGTATGATAGAATAAAGTCAGCGACAGCCTCAAACTAGATTCATGGATTAAACCTTCAGAGAGCTATTTTTCATAATTTAAGCACCACCAGATGACAAGAACAAATAGTTTTGTTTCTGATTTTTAACCATGTAGTTTAGTTATTTATTATCTCCTTGAAACAAATGTACCCAAATGGTCCATGCTAATATAATACTGCTGCTTACTGAAATTTAAAACATCCCCTAGCAAGTTGAGAGATAAATTACTTTAGTCCCCCAGTGTCTACTGGGAGTCAAAAATTAAATCTGAGCAAAATAGACCTTTCCATCTTAAAAACGTATATTGTGAGTGACAGTCCCTTGCATGCCACTTTCCGTAAAAGTTGGCCTCTGATGAATAGTTTATGTTAAAAATCTGAGGCATACAAAGCTTCCACAAGGAAATAAGATGTTGCCAGGAATAAGGCTTAAATATTGGAACTGAATATTAGGATTTTATAGTCAACAACTGAAATATATGACACATTCAAAATTTAAATAGAAATTAACTTCCTGTCCAATTTACTGATTCTCTTTTCTTGGCTACACCTTTGCTGTGCAAATGATCCACAGCCTGACAAATTCTGGGCAATTGTATTATCTGCTAAAGTCACTATAAAAAAAAAAAATTGCATTCTCATTGTCATTTTTATCACTCCTGAGTTCAAAATATGAAGTCAATTGGCTGAACATTATGGATAGTGTTCATTAAAAATGAGTTATGTTAATGATTCCTGCCAGCCAAGATCCACACTGTTTAGCTAAAATCATTTATAACTCAACTTTTCTGAAAACATATTTGTAGCAATTTGACCTAGCAACCACATGCAACACTGCTATTGTGGCCAAATCAACTATTGTATGTGGGATGAGTTCAACCAGCAGCACTTTAACACTGTGTGAATTTAAGAACTTAGCCAGCCTGGGCAATAGTTAGATACCATCTCTATAAAAAATTTAGAAATTAGCTGAGTGCTGCATCTGTAGTCCCAGCTACTTGGGAGGCTGAGGCACAAGAATCACTTGAGCCCAGGAGTTTGAGGTCGCTATGAGCTATGATGATGCCACTGCACTCTAGCCCAGTCAACACAATGAGACCCTGTCTCAAAAAAAAATAAAATAACTTAGGAAGGGGTGCTGGCGAGGGGAGGGAGGTATGAATATGAGTGAATTATTTCCAAGACAGTAGTCCTTGAAACAAGCATTTAAGGATAGACAGTATTCTTTCATGCATACATTTAATGCTAGCACAGTGTCTGGAATATTTAATGAAATGCTGTTGAATGGAATGATAAATGATTAAATATCATAGGCCACAAAAGCTACTAGAAATTCTAGACTAAATTCTATTTCTAAGCTATTAGAAATTCTAGACTAAAACACACACGTATGCACATGTGCATATACACGCACAATGCGTCACGGTACAGAAAAAGTATACACCTTTTAAGAAGCTTCAAATAAGTTAAAATGCAGACCACTTTTATTCTTACAGGAAACCCAGGAGAAGTTCCAAGTAGACTGTGATTTCAGAGTTCCCTGGTCCCTGAACTTCAAAGGAGATCAATTCCTATTAAACATTAAGAGCTACATCAATTTATTTCTTCATCTGATAAACTTTAATAGGAATCTGCCTGTAAGCTATTTTGGTGTTCCAAGTGATATCAATAAATATGTGATTTAAACTGTATAAGGAGAACAAAAGTAGACTATAAGAAGGTAAATATATTATTCTCCTCAGGTACCAAATCTCCCAGGAACCTCAGTCCAAAACTGAATAAACACATCCACAATGCTGAGGAACTTGCTTTAATCCCCTTTAATCTGTAATGCCAATGAAGCTTTGGGTATAATCATCTAAAGCATTAAAATTTAATCCACCAAAATATTTCATTTTTTATGTTTCTTCCTATTGACTTAGACAATCCACAGATCTTCTTGACTCCTGATCAAAGTGAAGAGAACTTGATCATAATATATGATGTCCTAGCAATAGAGTCATGTTAATTTGTTCAATGGCAACTGCCTTTCCAAATTAATCATTATCAACTTCAGAAAATTATCATACTTATAACAAAATATAAAGACTTACATTATGGTCAATGAATTACTGAGTTTAAAATAATCTGGCCAAAATCGGAGCCTCAGAGAACATTAGGTTGGTAATCACTACATTAATTTAATTCATCTTTCATTGGGCTTATAGGCTATGTAGGAAGGGAAAGAAAGGAGAGGACAAGGAACATCTTTTATGTATCTGTTATGAGAAAGGCACTCACATCTATTACAATACTCCCTCCTCATCCACAGGGAATATGTTCCAGGACCCTTAGTGGATACGTAAAACTGCAGATACTACCAATCCCAATACATACCATGTTTTTTCCTATACATACATAACTACGGTAAAGTTTAATTTATTATTATATACTAGGCACAGCAACAGATTAACAATAACTAATACAATAGAATAATTGTACCAATATGCCAGCATCATTACTCGTGTGCTTTGGGGCTATTATTAAGTAAAATAAGGATAAGGGTTACTTGAACAGAAGCCCTGCAATACTGCAGCAGTTGATCTGATAATGGAGACAGCCACTAAGTAACTAATGGGCAGGAACCATTACTGCTTTTGTTTCAGAATAAATTCTTAGCTTTTTTCCTTCTGTATCTTGGGCTCCTTAGAATTCTTACCACTACATGTTTCTCCCGACTTCTTACTATTTCTATCTCAAAAGTCTGTTGCTTTGTCAGTAGCCATATCGTACCCCTGCCCCCATCGAAGATAAAGAAACCCCTTCTGCTAAACTAGCTTTTACTTGCTAACTTTCAGCTCCATAGTAATTAACATTATAAGCAGCTCATAGTTTAGCCGTTATATTTAAAGATGAGGAGGCCAAGTTCCATTAGCTGATATCCCACCGAGTTTTGGGCAAGCCCTGCCTGAAAAGCAGTTTGATCTCTGAAGAGCTTCTTTGCTCATATCCTGCCCAGAGGATGGCAGCATTTTCTTGTTTAAGTAAGTGTTCCCCCTTCCTACTTTCCTGGAAAATAGTTCAATCGAATCTTTAGCAGATAGTTTAAAACAAAGGGGTCAAGCAGAATTAACACTGAAAACTCACTCCAAATGTGTGTCCGGGTGGATCCACTGAGCAAAGGATTCACATGCTATAGGCGAGACAAATGAGATTGATGGGAGATTTCACCACACTACTCATAAAAATGTGCAATTTAAAATGTATGAATTGTTTAATTCTGGAACATTCCATTTAATATTTTCAGATCTCAACTGACCATGAGTGATAAAACCCACGAGAAGTGAAACCACAGATAAGGGGAGATTACTGTATGTCCCTTAAAACTTACAAAATCCATTAGCTATGTAATAGGTATGATCTTTTTGAAAATATATTGATGAAAATTTCACAAACCTTGTATCATGTTGGTGTTTGGATTCTGCACCCCTCTCTCCTCCATCCCAACCCCTCACTATTGAGAAAATGAGTTTTAGCACCCTAGGTGAAAATGGATACCTGCTAAAACAAATACATCGTTGTTTAGCTTGCACTTTGCATCAAGTTTAAGTCCCTATAGGGCAATAGTCTTAAAAGCCAGGCTTGTTAAAGTTGAAGGAGATTTATGAATTTCCAAAGTGAATAATTTTATATATAAAGACAAAGCCAGGAAGTCTAAATAATGAGCCATAGAAAGAACTCAGAATATGGAACAAGGGATGTTCCTCCCACTAGGAAAAGGATTATTGAGAATTTCCTGAGTGGGGTAGAAAGAGTAAAAGAAAAGCTAAAGGAGAGTGGCATATATACGGCCTGGCTCTTCTTACAGTAGCAAATAGTGGGAAAAGGAAAGAGCTGTGTTTTGGAGAAATTCCCCACACTTTCTATTAGGACTCTGGAATAAAGCCTTTCCAACCCTCAGGTACATCCTGGAAGCTTTGCGTGCTGTGGAAAATTCCCCGGCTTTCCCACTTCAAGTCAAAGTTAGATCTTCCTCTTAATACCTCTCATCTGATATTTTTCTCCTCTATAAAATCAGCGAGAACAACAGTTGCTTTATCACTGGTTTGCATATGGAATAAATGAGTGAACGTGTGAGTCAATAATCAGCTGCTCTCCCTGCTTCAGTCTGTGCACTTACCACGCCATACTCCTTCCCCTGTGGGAGCCCCGTGAGAGACTACGGTGCAGTCGTCTTTGTGCTCAGTGCCTGGCATGAGGCCCATCACAGTTAGGTATGAGGGACTACTAGACAAGCCTGCTTCCCTCACAAAATTGTTGAATTATATGTTTAATTATCTTTATCCTCTACAGACAAGGTTTTAATGGATGGGGTTTTAGCTCTGTCTTAGGTATGGTTCCCTAGAGACAGACATTGAGACTAGGATTCGAGCACAGGTAATTTATTTGGGAAGTGATCCCAAGAAACACCATGAGGAGAGTGGAGAAGTGATGCTGAGGTAAAGGAATTCGATACGAAGTGTGTTAAACAGCAGGTGGACAACTGGGACTCAGTTTCCCTGGGAATCTCCGGGAGACTATATAGGCTATACTCAAAACTGTCACTTCCAAAGAGGAGACTGGGGTAGTATCCACCCATTCCAGTTGTCACCAGTTGAGAACTTTTACTTCTGCATATTCTGGCCACCAGAGAAAGCCCTCAACCCCAAGACTTGCAGATGCTTGAAGTAGGAAGCTATAGGTTTGTGTGTGTGTGTGTGTGTGTGTGTGTGTGTGTGTGTACTCATGCACTGGAGGGATGTGGGCAGGGAACCAACAGCAACTACTACAGGCACACAGTGAGTGTTTCAAAGAATTTACTGTGCACATGATTAAATCAACAAATGACTGAGCACTGACTAGTTAGCAATGAGGCTTCGCCAGGCTTTGGTTCCTGCTCTGTAAAATGAGTTGATTGACAAACAGGGTCTCCCACCTTTATGTTTTGATGTTTCCACTAACTGTTTTGCTTTAGATCCCATAAGACCTAGTAGCTGGGCTCATCTACTTTTTTTTTTTCAGTGAGCCTTTGATTAGTTTGCTTCACATCTGAACGAACACCCAAAAGAACTTAAAGAAACATCTTTCTATTCTGAAAGCAAAGCTGTTTGCTTTTTCTTTTTTCCATTATTTGAAACCTCTAGGACATATTTCTGTAGAAACATGTAAAACTGGAAGAAGAAAATCTCCACATCATTATTTTTCTTTTTGTCTTTAAAGGTCAAGTCAAAGTATATTCATCTATCTGAAAAATAATAGCTGTGTTCTGAGGATAGATGTTTACAATAGGAACATCCCCAAACTAACTTAAATCAACCCCTTTCCACCTACCAAATAAAATCTGGCAGTCTCTCCATAATGGCATAAATTAACTGCTATATATCAACTGCTGCTATCTTTAATTAATATAATGAAATGATATTCATTTGTATTTAACTAAAGTAGAAATTACAGGGTTTTTTACAGGGTATAGATTACAGTTTAAGTTTGTACTGCCTCTCTGTGAAAATAATTTTGGTAAGAGTGCAAAGAAAGGAAGGCTACTGCAGAAGAAATAAAAGGAATAATTTTAGACATCCTAGAAGCACTCTGTTCCATCTAAATAATATATAATTGCTTTGGAAACATCAGTAACCTATGTTTCATTAGCCTAGTTTTAGTAACTGTATTTAATTAAGTTATATTTCAAAGAGCTTTTTAAGATTCAAACTATTTACTAATTCAGAGATAACTTGTCTCCAATTAAAACATGCATAATTGTTAAAATGTTAATTTCTGAAAGCAACAATCCAAAAGATTCTCAAGAAATCCAAATGACTCTCAACATAGTCCTAATTAAATTGTATACTTTATTTCATCTCTTATTCAAATTAAAAAAAAAAAATAAAGGAGGGCCAAGGAAAGGGAATTCTGTAGACTGTGCTTCATTTCTCAGGCATATTTTTGTAAATATGTGAGTTTAATTTCATAATGCATAACTTTTTAGAAAATAAAATTATTTCTTTAGAATAGTAAATGAAGATCTTTACAATTTTCAAAAAATTATAGACAGTCTGGGTGTGGTGGCTCAAGCCTATAATCCCAGCACTTTGGGAGGCTGAGACGGGACAACTGCTTGCAGCTAGGAGTTCAAGACCAGCCTGAGCAAGAGTGAGACCCTGTCTCTACAAAAAATAGAAAAATTAGCAAGATGTGGTGGCGCACACATTAGTCCCAGCTACTCAGGAGGCTGGCGGAGGAGGATTGCTTGAGACCAGGAGTTTGAGGATGCAGTGGGTATGATGACGCCACATTCTAGCCTGGGCAACAGAGCAAGACCCTGTCTTGAAAAAAAAGATTACAGCCAAAGTTGTATCAAGGAAAGGCAAAATGATCTAATTCAAGTGCACTGAATAACAAGCTAAAGATCTGAATCCTCTTCCTTGGTTCAATTCTTAGCCTGTGGCAGCAAACAAATTAATCTCTCAAAAGTTGTTTTGTCTCCTCACTTACTGATTGGGCAAAGAACTCCAAATTCAGAGCATTGCAATGATAATTTAATGTCATAATTTATCTGAAAGGATTTTGTAAATTTTAAGGTAATATATAACGCAAATATTATATTATTATCTAGTATTCGGATTATTTTCGGATTGTTTATACAATTATATTCAAGGCCATTAAGTACTCAGAAAATATTTGTTTCAGTGATATAATTATATAAATAGAATAAGAGAAGGTTGAAATATCAAATAACAAATTTCCTAATATTAAAAAGACATTTGTCTCAGCTAAGTATAAACGATGAAACAGATGGTTTTTAAACAAGAAATTGAGGTAAAAAGATTAAACTGATCAGCTAAAGCACTTGCCTAAATGAAGTTATTTCAATCATAAGAGGCCGGTGTCACTTCAGTGGAGAGCAAAAACACTGCAGAGAAGCTGAGCCAATTATAGAGTTGTCTACATTTTGAACTATGATTCCAGATGTGTTGTTGAACAAAGGAACACATCAACATACTCATCTTTTGATCATATTAACTTCTTTCTAGCACATAAGAAACTCAGTATGAAAAATATTTTACATTTAAAGAAGCAAGCAATTTCAAAGTTAATTTCCAGGTGAGAAGAATGAAGAGAATATATTAGCACCTAATTAACCTTTACAGACATGATTCCCTCTCTACAAATTAGAAGGTGTTTTTTCCTCTAGTATGTTGTGTATTTTTGTCCACTCCATGGATTATTTAGCAAAAATATAACATCTATTACAGAAACACGTAAGAGGAACACGTGAACTAAAAGCAGATCAAGTGATATTGTTATCTAAATTTTACATTCTAAAGGCAAATTTATCAAGGTATCCATTGACAGACACAAGATAAACCTAAAAATGTTTAATCAAAGCTGAGAAACATTAATATACATAATGTCCTTTCCATTCACCATCAAGTAAATGATACAAAAACCAGACATGTACTTGGCTTAGTATTGCTTAGAAGTTCCTTAGGGATTGATCAAAAAGAAAAATTAGGTCTTAATAAACATAGAAAATTGAGGAAAGCTCAGAGTAAGGATTTTCTTATAAAACCTTTAGAAAATATTAGTATTTATAATATAGATTTGTCAGACAAAACACACTCAATTAAATGTGCATTTCAGATGATGAATTCCTTTTAGTAAAAGTATGTCCCAAATGTAAACAAAACATATAGTTGTTTATTTGAAATTCAAATGTAACTGGGCATCCTATATTTTTATGTACTAACTCTGGTAACTCTCATTTGTAAGACTATTGTATCGTTCATGTGGATTTTATATTATTTCTGACAATTTTTTAAATTGGATATTGTTGCAGGAATTTTAGGGAGGAAAGGAGGAGAATGCTGTATTACTAAATACTAATTGAAATTAAATCTGGAAGAATGATCTCAAAAGAGTGACTTCAAAATGACAAACTGCCCTAGTCCTTAGAAAAGGTAACTTCCCAGAAAGGCCAAAGAATGCTTTTGTTTTGCAAAGTTGGAGTAACTCTAGTTGAATGCATTGTATGCTTCAATGGTACATCCAATTTTACATGTAGAAGAATTATCAGGTGTTGTTCTTTTAAATTTTCATTTGAAGCATATTAAGCCAATAGCAATCAAAATGGTTGCATTGATAATTGAGCAGCAGTTTATTAATTTTTGGTGATTTGAGAAAATGCATAAGACGAAAAGATGGCTATCATTACTTATGTGTCATCCCATTGATCACCTAGGCTGATTTCCCTGACCTGACCAGTTACACACCAACTGTGGACCATATGATCCTTGTAAGCTTGCATACTATATCAAATGAAATGACTTTCCCAGACAGACGGGAGGTCAAAGGTATATGAAAGGCTGAGACCTTGGTAAAACCTGCAAACTAAATATTTTAAGTGAATCCTAAGCAATTTTCTTTCTTTTTGAAGTTTTGTTGCCACCAATTATTTTTTTGAAAATGACTAGCAGCCTAGCTTTTTTAGGAATTAATGAAAGAATTCAGAACAGAGATAAAAATTATGGACACAAATTTCTAAACTAAAGGCAAACTTTATAAACTTTATAACTTCATTTATAAACAACACAAAGCAAGCTTGAAAGAGCTATGTGATAAATTATATACAATAAATACCTGTTTGTTTTTTAGATCTTATTTCCAATAGTTAATTTTATTTATTATTACACATTTAAACTCTAATTTCTATAAGTAGAAGGCAGTTGCTCAATTGCACAATTGAAAGTTGCTCATGGTACCATTTTTCTCCAGTTTTCACTTAAAAGATTCTAGGATCAAGAGTGATATCTAAAACTGACAAATTATGTAAAAGGGTTTAATAGACCATAGGATTTCTACACATATAAATAATATAAACTTATTTGTCACAGACATTGTTTACAATTTCCAATGCTTTAAAGCTTTTAACTACACCTTCCATTGATGTTTGTATAATATGACCCATTTCTTGATGTTTAATTGAACCATCAGTGATTTATAACTGGACTGTGTGTAGGAATGTCAAGAAAGTTGTATTTGAAAAGCTGTGGTAGAGATTTTTCTAAATTCCTCTCTCTATCCATGGACCCCCATTAAGCATCATTGTTCTAAGATGTGATTCTACTCTAAGATTAAACTACAAAATCATCCATTGAATGGGACAAATATTTCAGCAGTAAAAATTTTAAAAGGAAACACTTAGAAGGAAGAAAAAGATAACTGCTATAGAGCCTGTAATCCTGTCATTAAGCATTAAATTTAGTCTTAAGCTTCTTGACAGACTGGGAGAAAAGGAAATCATGATCAGTAGCCTCATTCACGTCTGATAAAAGGGATAAACGAGATTTTTCCGTGAGCAATAAGCTTCTTTCTATAACCAAAGCCTGTAGGACAGGGGAAAATATAATGGACATAAAATCAAAAGTGTTTTTTCAACAAAACACAAAAAGATTCTTCAAATAGTGTCTGTCTCTTCTTCTCATTTATATATAAGACAATAGGCAATGGTCTGATATCACTTTATTTTTTAAAATATTTACTCATTCAAAACTTTAAGTGAAATGCTTCAAGAAATATCTGAGTTTTGTATATATACAGAGAAGAACGGAGAACCTGAGATAACCAGCATTTATTTTCTTTCCAGTTGTAAGAAAGAATAATATGGTATACACACTCACATATATTGTTAAAAAAAAAAAAGAATTGTGCTGAAATTAAAGAGATATAAAATGTGATTAATAAATAAATGACATTTGGTCTTTGTAATCTATAGTAAAATAAAGTATAAATAATAATAATAATAATGTGGTATTCATTTATTATTTAGTATGAAAATCTATACCATCTCATGCAATACTCACCACAAATACTAAAATGATGTATGTTATCACAATTTACAGATGAGGACACTGAGATTCAGAAAGGTAAACCAATTTCTCAAAGTTAGTAAGCACCAAAAAAGAAATCTAAACCCAGGTCTGTCTAACACCAGGGCTCAAGTGACTTGCTCTAGAGCCAAGCAACTTCCTTTTCCACTTACAAATGTAACATTAGTATACTACTAATATATATTTTTAAATTGTGTAGGTAAATAAATATATTGATAAAGAAAACAAGCATCCTTAGTATGAGAATACTAAATCCTAAATCTCTCAACTTCTATATAAAAATGTTCCCTCCTGATGAGCTTCCCAGGTGGTATTTTTTGCTATTAACAAACAAAAATTGGTTCATCAAAGCTAAAATTTCCTCACATCTCCCTGACTGATTATTGCCAGCCACCTCAAGCAAAATGCTGATGATATAAAGAAAAAAAAATGGCAGAGGGTGAAAGAACACAGAAAATAAGATTTCATCAGCATGAAGAAAGCGCATAACAAATTACCGTCTTAATCACTGTATGTTTCACTAGAAAGAAGCTGAATCAGACAGCTAAAAGTTGGGGAGAAGCATAGTAAAATATGTCAGTGAAATATTACTATGTTTAGATAGAAATATATTAAGCATGATATATTTGTTTTGACACTGTCAAAAGTCATACATTAATAACAGCAAGTATTTTCCTTACCCCCTCATCTAATTGTTATAACACTTAGTTTACAAAAAATTAAAAAGTGGGTTTGGAACACCACAAGTGAATTTTTGTACCATTAAAGATGTGGTGCTAATATGTAAGATCTAAAATATTAATTGCACACCAAATGTAATTATACAATACCTAATGGCATAATTTTTAAAAGGTAATTTTAAAGAAAATACGTTGGTATACAATGTGATCAACCTAATTTTCTATACTTTTGCTTGAATTCAGAAAACATTGCTTTTAAATTTAGTTACAATCCTTGCCAGTAATAGCTATTTAATTATTTGTTTTGTTGACTTTTCTTCAGTTATCCCAGCAGGAAGCCCTCTGTAACCAAACTGCCTGGCCACAAATAAGCTCCAGGGGAACTTGAAAGCAGTTAAAGCTAAACTACTACTATAGATCAGTCCTTTCTAAGGGAGAAGGTGGTAAATCAATCTTTAAGCAATTCAGAAATCAGCTCCCCCTTACTTTCTACTTAATCAACTTTCACTCTACATTTCCAAGTAACATATTGCTACCCTAATTTTCTCAAAAAAAAAAAAAAGTAAATTATATATTTTCCCCATTTTAACATATTTTTTAAAATGCACGTGAATGAGAACTACAATTTTTAATATAACAGTAAAAATACCTTTCGCTTTTCTCAGAGAAAGGAGAGATTAATAGGCAAAATGTCAAGTAAGTAACCAAATTATTAGTCACACACAAATTTTGTCTTTATCTTCTTTTTGAAGTAGGATGGAGAGAGGAATTGAAACGGAAGGCTGAGTAGATTTCGCTTTTTCATGAGTGAAGTGTGGGTTGGACTATTTCTCAAAGGCCTCTGTTTATAAATGCATTATTAACCTGTCATGAAAGTTGCTAAATTTTATAGTTTCCACATTACCAAACAGACTAGCATTAACATAATTAAGTAGACTTTCCATCAAACCACACAATAGACGTTTGACATTGTTTGAAATCAAAGTATTTTGATGAAATTTGATTTGCTCAAGTAGCCTTGAATTTTACATCTTCGGAAGAATTTTAAAGCTATTGAAGATACAGCTCCTTGGCACTCTCAGGCACAGCTATGACTTATGGTACAATTGCTGGTTTTCTTTCTAAATTCACAAAGCTTTCAACATGGTCAAACAGTGCTTTTGTAGCTAGACCTTGGCTTTTCTCGTCATTGCTGTTTTTACTGTGAGTCACAGAGCATGGCTCAAGACAATTTATAATCATCAATGAAATATCCTTGACATTTTGAGAGTACTGAGAAGAGAAACAATAGCAAGCAAGCCATACAAACCCCCACACCAGAGAAGCTGATATTCTAAACTTCCACAACATTCCTCTCATGCTCCTTCTGTGTACATTACAATATGAAAACAAATAATTTGATGAAAATAACACATAATGTGATTGTATTCATTTGTGGATGATAATTATCTATGCCTTCCATCATCTCCCCTTGCCACCACAGACAAAGAGAGACAGAAGAAACTTTAGAGATTACAATCTAAGTTATTAAATTAATAAAATAACTATGAATCAGAACTTCAGAGGAAACCCTGTAAAAACGGATACATTTCTGGAAAGCCTCAGGATTAACGTCTATGATATTAAAATAACAGAAACACTGATATTCTTTGTCATGTCCTTTCATTTTCCCTACAGCCAAAGAAATAGGCTTAGCCAAAGAAATAGGCTTAAGTCATCTTAAGCACATGATTTGGTGATTTTCACTTAGCACAAGATTATAGAAAAAGAATTTAACAGTACAACCAAACATATACTTTAGATTTATTACAACTTAGATTCTATAATCTCTTCCCTTCCTGAGTGTAACTAATGCTCTTTATTTGAAATCCAAAAACCCTCCAAACATGAATACCACCAATTTCCAAATATAAGCATGAAAATGTAAAATTTGTTAGATCTCACCAATTGCGAGCAGTAAGATAATGGAATTCCAATGTTCATACAAACACTAAGATTGCAGAAATGTTTTCAGGATATTTCTAGAGCCTAAAATAGCTGTTTCTCTCTTTCTCTCCCCCCCCATATATATATGTATATATGTATATGTCACATACATACACGTAATATATTTGTGCTAAGCAGGAATACAATTCATCTAAATGCATCTAAATGGATATTTTGATTCTGTACTGCCCTCATTACTTAACATTTCACATGTTTCCTTTTGGAAATCTTTGAAAATATGTTTCAATAGACAAAGAGTACTTTTACTGGCATAACTGATCTCAATGAAATGTATGGATTATGCAAAATGGCAGGATGCTATATAACTTGCAGATTCCACTACAAAACAAACAGGAGAAATGCATGCCACATTTTATTTATTTTTTTTTAAAAAAGCTAAATTTGCTAGTAGAATTTCAGTTATATTTGTTTAGCCATCACTGGAATATCAGTTTCTAAATAATGTGGCATTATTCATATTTCCTTTAATTAAGCTTGATTCTACTCAAAGACCTGTGTATAGGCTTACATGCACACTTTCAATTGAGTATCAACTCTGTGCTACTGGTACCAATATTATTGCCACTTTACTGATGAAGAAACTGTGGTTTAGATATTAAATAATTGGCTAGAAGTTACACAATGGGAAATGACTAAACTGTTTCTGGCACCTGGGCTGGAGGTCCTATTTAATTATTAGAGTATGTTACTTCCAAATATTATGTTTTTTTTTTTTTTTTACTTTCTTCATGACTCAGAACATAATTTTAGACTTTACATTAGACAAGAAAATATTTGATTGAATAACGTGGACTCAGAAGCACATTATACTCTCTGTAGTACAATCAATATGTCCCACATGCAAATGGTAACTTTAGGGCATCTGTTTAAACATTGAGTACTTTCTACTCTCTCTACCTTTGCATTTGTTTACATTGTATTTTCTTTTCTTCATCAGATTTTCTAATAATTTGTATAAAAATGGAATTTATAGTAGCTATCTAGAATCTAGGGTGTGATAAGATACTGAATGTAGTTTTAAGAACACTTATGATGGACATTTCCTATTTTGGCTTTGAAAATGCAGTTAATTCGGCTACTATTTGCAGTTTTCTATTTCTTTCCTTATAAATTCTAGCTAAAAAACATAAAAATAAATAAATCCCAGTAAGAAAGGAAAACTGGCAATCATTATATTGCAACAAGAAAATCCAGGGCTTAATCATTTTGACTATTAAGTCTTACAGACTTCTTGTTCATTAAAACCAACTGGACTGTACAGTTTTTATACATACATAAAGGGAAGAGCCTATTTTGTAAGATATTTGAGACTATGCACCCTAAGTGGAAGCTCTAACCTCCCTCACCATCGTCTCCTTTTAACTTACCCTCATATATTCCATCAAATCATTAGTTTATTCAGAGATTCAGGAACCTATGCATAGCCAAGTTAAAGATATTTAAAAAGACTATAATAAAGAAAACATAACAGGTATGGAAAACTAAAAAGGTGGTTCAGTTAACACTATACGACGTCCCTAAAGAAGAGAGCATGAAAACACACACAGATATTTAAAACTATGCTGGAAGAAAACATCTCTGAAATTAAAACTTTAATATGAAGATACCAAAAAATCAACAATAAGAGGTATCATTCCTAATTCCACCTCAAGAATAAAAAATATATCATTAGGAAAACTGGTGGGGGAAAAAAAAAAAATCAAGTCAATTTAGGATGGCGTCTAGGGGCTGTAAACAAATTGATTTACATACATACTTAGCCAAGACTTCTTTCAAGACCAAAAGGAAATGTTCAGGAATTCTCAACCACACAAAAACTCAGAGATTAGACCATCCCATCCAATCAAAGTACAGGACAACAGGCCAGGTGCAGTGGGTGGCTAAAGCCTGTAATCCTAGACTCTGGGAGGCCAAGGCGAGAGGATTGCTTGAAGCCAGGAGTTCAAGACCAGCCCGAGCAACAGTGAGACCCCCATCTCTACCAAACATAGAAAAATCAGCCAGGCATGGTGGCATATGCCTTTAGTCCCACCTATTCGGAAGGCTGACGCAGGAGCATGGATTGAGCCCAGGAGTTTGAGGTTGCAGTGAGCTATGAAGAAGCTATTGCACCCCGGCCCAGGCAGCAGAGGAGACTGTGTCTCCGAATAAAACAAACAAACAAACAAACAAAATACATGAGTACTTGACAACAAAATCCAATCAATTAAATAATAAATTAAAAAAAATACTTAAAGAATTAAGGGCTGGGTGTGGGGGTGGCTTATGCATGTAATCCCAGCACTTTGGGAAGCTGAGACAGGATGATTGCTTGAGGCCAGGCGTTCAAGATCAGCCTAGGCAACATAGCCAGATCCCTGTCTCTACAAAAGAATAAAATAAAACAGAAATCAGAGATAAGGTTAGTAATGGAGGAGCTCTCATAAAAGTACTGCTGATAGAATTTCATCTATCAAAATACAGAAACAGGATTAAACACTGTAGGGGGGGGAATTACGGTTACAGAACATAAAACAATCTTAACTATGTGAAGGTAATAATTTAGTAAGATTTGGGAGACATAAGAAAGGTGAGAGGAAATGCAAATATACTGATTTATTAAAAATAGCATGCACTGATTACAAATTTGTACATTCTATATGCTTTACCATGTTTTGTATAGCTCATGAAAAATATACAATAAAAAAAGATATAAATGTGTACATTGAACATCACGACAGATATTAAATGTAAACAAGAAATATACCTATTTGGGGAATTTGGAGAGAGTCTATACTCCCTTTTGTAGTTATCTACATCACTTAAATTTCTAAATTAATGATTTTGAAATATTTTTACAAAACAATTATGGTATCATCTTTTCAAAATGAAAGTGATTGAGCAAGCCAGATTATTGTTGTTATTACTTTTTGGTATTAACTAAACCCAAACGGGTTTTTTTGAGCCTTAGATTATAATTTCCTTTTCCACATTAAACTTATTTACCATTTGATTCCTTATTTCTAAACTTTAAAACTGCATTTAGATGCATCATTTTTATTTTCATAATTTTAAACCATCCAGCTAGTACTGGTTGAGCTTTATTTAATCTCAACACACGTGACATGCCACACTCTCATCAGTTATACTGGCTCACTTGCAAGGTCTTGGCTCTGTCCCCATAGGAAGTCACTGAGAACCTCAGTGGGAGGGTGAAAGGAGGGACTGTAAAAAGAAAGAAGGTGGGGGCTTCCAGGTAATTCTTAGAAGATCCTCAGAAGAACTATCCTCACAGTGCAGAAACATTTTAACAGAAATAAGGCAGTTTTCGCAATGTAGCAATTGCATAATCTTTGGAATCCAGTAATTTAATTAACTGAATATATCCCATAACACACAATACTACAATTCCATGATTACTGATTTTCTTTAACATTCAGCAATTACAAGCTCTCTTGATTATCCCATTTCTTGGACCAAAATATGTCTTCTGATGAAACGTAAATAGGCATTGTTAATGCTATTAAATTTAATGCTATTAAATAGCTTATTTAATTGCTATTTTAAAGCTATACTCATATTGAATTTCATATTTTATCTCATTAATTTTGGTTAAAAGTAATATTTTGCTCTTTTTGATCTAGTTGTTAACTTGTGCTGCCTGGATTTTACTGTTGTTGCTACACGGGCAAATATTTCATGGGCTGCTTAAGAAAAGCTGCACATTGCTTTCTAAATTCAGGTTTGTATTACCTACGCTACTCTGTTCCCGTACTGGTTGACTGATTGTCCTCAAAGATCTACAGTAAATAGAAATATGTATTAGTCTCTGCACTCTAACTTCTTGAAAGAAAGAAATATAGGAGATACTGCCCTATATTAAAATTACCATTTTTAAAGACCTTCTACAGTGCTAGGCATATTTATAAAAATCACCTCATTTATTTTCAAAACAACTTTGTGGAGATATGAACATATATAGCAATAGGGTCCTCCAAGTTCAACCTGAACTATGACGATACATGTTTGCAGTTGGCAAATTGTCAGGAATCTCTTTTCATGCATTCATTTGCTGGAGGTCGACTATTTCCTGAAGAAGGAGAAATGTATAGACAAGACTTCACACTGAGGAACTCAATGGACACTGAGGAGATGAGAATAAGGGAAAAAAGAAAGACTCCCAAAGAAAGGTGTTTCTACCCTCATAGAGACAAGCATTAAATACATGATAAAAGAGTTGTTTTCTTCAAGACCTTTGTGACACAGGTAGTTGAGAACTAGCTTCGGGGCCTTAGGGATTAAAAACCTCTAGGACTGGGAATGGGGTCATTTACCCCATTCCTGTGTACAGTACACTATGATTGCAACTGAAGGATTTCACAGTTGGGGATGCACAATAGTAATAGGAGCTGGCAGATGCTCACTAGACTAGGTCAATGTCCGTCAAGGGACTGTGCCAACCTGCTAGTGAACACCTGAGACAAACCCTGGGATTTCTAGCAATATTTTCCATGGAAGAGAGATAGTGCTTATGGTATCTCTTACAGCATCTTACAGTGAAAATTATGCTGGTGGAGATCATAGAGCCAAGACTTTTTAGATTAAAAAAAAATTGATATTCAAGGAAACTATTTTGTCAAAACCGCATTGTAAGTTGTTGGCAGAAGCAAAACTTAAAGTAGATTTGCACAACTCCAAGGCCAGGGCTCCATAACTATACCACAGTTGTGGACAAATATATTCAGACATATAAAGTGCAGTTCAAACAAACTGTTCATTATTTCCCCAGTAATACTGACAATAATGTTTACAAGTAAAAACAGATATCCCAATACAAGTAGTTTTTTTAAATTAAAAAACTACATATAAGTTACTATCTGTCCTCAGTAACACTAAACTATGGTTTTTCTTAGCCACATTTTTGTGGTTAAAAAACACAATGTGCAGAATTAAAAATTATACAGCGGCACATACTTGAATAGAAATATATACATTGGGCGTTAAGGAAACATATATTATAAAACAGACAACAAATCCAACACTGGCCAGTCAAAGCCCTGAGGTTATTGTAAAGAGAGGGAAAAGATTTCTACGCAGAGATTATCGAAAGCTCTGAAGGTGAAGAAGAGAATATTGGTTTAGGGAGATGTCAAGTAGTTTATGTTTGGGGTTTAGAATTTCAGGAGAATGCTAAAGCTGCTGGGGAGATTCTGCAGTAGAAAATTTAGAAAAGGTTAGATGGAGCCAGACCATGAAAGGCCTGATATACCCCAAAGATATACTAAATGGAGAGTCACTGAGATTTTTGAACAAGGAAGTGAAATGGACGAAGTATATGGAGGAAATTTTTATAGATTATGCATTAAATACAAATTGCAGTCATTGTAATACATATGCATTTTCTTTATCTTTTTGTTTTGCAGTTCAGAAATTAATGCATGAACCCATTTTAATGCAAATAAGTGACATACAAAAATTTTAATAAAATGCAGCTCAAGTTACAAAGAGGTTAATGAAATCTGAGTTCAAAAACTCTTTTGACAGCTGCGACTTGGCACCAGCTGGTGGCAGTAAATGACTCCAGCTTAAATATCAATGGGGATGATTTTGGGCGCCCTGTATGGCTGAAATTTTTAGAACACTGGCAGCAATCCCAGGAATTTCCCAATAATTTAGCACTATTTTCATCATCTCAATCCTAGGATACCGAGGCAGCAGATTGGTCCTGAAAAATACAGAGACCCACCTTCCACTTCCCCATCTCCTAAGTCATTTCCTAAGGATTGCTTGTTCTTTTAAACTTTTCCCTCCCTTCCTGAGGGGAGCAGAGAGGGGAAGAAAGAAAGAAATTTACCAGTCCACTACATATCTAAATTTACATCATCACAAGACATATCCTCATGGTGTCTCACTATAGGGGCTTCTACTATACTATCATGTACTGTCCTGACTTTGACTTTAATAGATATAATGGACAGTGAGGTTAGGGGGAGCATTAGAAAATACTAAAAATTATTAAAAATGAAAACAATGTTTTTGACCAGGTAATTAATGGTTAAATATTTTGCTGCTTTTCAATGTAAGGAACAGAAAATGCGGGTTGTCACCTAGGATAACTAACAATTTAAAGCCCATGGTTATTATATTCTGCTCTGGTTTGTTATCCAATGCACATGTATCCATGTGCATGAACAAAAACAGGAAGGCACAATAGACAAGCCCGACTCCTTTCTGTTAAATCAGTTCCCCAGAATTTTTGAGTAAATTAGTTTTGCATTGTGGTTCCTACCTTGATGATGAAGATAGATTATCAAGACACTTAAAAAAAAAAAAGCAGTAATAAAAAATTGATTGTTTCCCTAACAGAAAAGTTGCAAAAACATTAAAATATGCAAGCTCTTGATTCCAAAAGGGTATTTCAACCAAAAGTAAAAACTAAGAAAGACTAATCAAGCCAGAGCTTAAAATCATTTTGGTGATCTATTAAGTTTATTCATTTATTCATTAAGACAGAATGTCATCCCCTCACTTTTGCTCCTGTAAGTCAGTTCTTTCGTATCCAAGCCCCTATACCATGTTATAATTTAGAATTGTGTTTGTCTTTTTATACATTGTAATTCAAATAAATACACTGCAGTTTCCCACTCTACATATTCACAACTGTTTGTGCTATAAACAACAAGAATGATGCAATTCCATGAAATGCATAAGGATAGATGAAATGTAATGCCAGTGCCTTTTACTTTTACTCATATAAACACGAAATTTAAAATATTATCAATATTTCAAAACATGATTTGGCAAAGTAATTCTTAACATTATAAAATGAAAGCAATACTGGAGAACTAAATGAGTCTGATTGACACTCAATAACATTCAACTTCACTAGAAAAGTTTTCACTTTCTAATTTACTGTCTCTGTGAAGCTAAAGCTAAAAAGGACTCTTCAAATGTTTTATTTACTGGCCAATTTTCTAGATGTCTGTAGTCAGCTTGCACAGGAACAAGCTGGTGCTAATAAGCCATACATAAAGATCCTACTTATTAAAATACAAATTAGGCACCCCTTATGTTTATACATGTGTAAGTACAATTAATATTGCAGACTTAGTTGGAAACAAAATTGCTTTAGTTAACCAACCATTGCAATGCAATCAAATGAGATTTCAAATGCAATTGGAAAAGATCTGTTTGGTAGAAATAATAGCAATTATTTCATGCAGAACAATTCATTTTCCAAGCTCTTTTTTTCTTCTCCCACCTGCCTTTAATAAAATAATTTGTCCATCATAAATGACATGAAATGTCACCTTTAACACCCATAAGTTGCATGGAGACCTGAAAGGCAGCTGGTAGACATAGCTTATTTATAAATATTGGTTTGAACTTGTAAACGCATGGCAGCATAAATCTTAATCCATTTAGAGTGTATGCCCTTTGTTCCCTCAATTGTATATTCAGTTGGGAATTGAATGGAGCCAAGGGAGAGTGTGAATTACATGAGCCCTTTGTTGTTGCCAGCATATTAGTGCTTTGCCTTTTGTTCTTGTTGTTCATGAGATTTCTCTACATTACACAGGAGGGAATGTTAATCAACATTTTGCCTAAGTAATATTAATGAAACTTGTCTACTTATACTTGAGGGAAGAATCAGAATATTATATTTCTTTTTGAAATGTTAATGTACCTTTTAGGAAATTATTTCTGCCTTCTAAATCATCTCGGTGTTAAATTATTAAAGGATGGCATTAAAGAACTATTGCGCTGATGCAAATAGTTAAATACCTTAAAAGATACAAGAATTTATAAAGTTTAAAAGGAGGACCTTTTGGAAGATGGTAGCATTTAACTTCAAATTAAACATTTTAAAATGTTTGGTTAAACTGTTGATAAAATATGTGATTGCTTTGTGTGCTTTTACAAAATAACAAGAGATTTAACGTTGATGATTTCTAATTTCCAACTATGATTTTGAATAGTGTTCTGCTCTTGAAGGATTTAATCTTGTTATATTTATAAACTGAAGCACCATCTAGTTTATTAGGGGAAAAAAGCGGGGGTCTTACTTTTATACTTTTTACTTATTTGAGTCTTGGGATCAGACAATCTTCATTCAGGTTCTATTCTCCAAAAATAAAAATTGCCACTATCTCAACATTCTATCAAACTATGGTATTTCAAAGAGAAGGGCTATTGTAAAGACTTTATGTACAGCTGACATGGTAAGATATGGAAATATCAATTCTCAGTGTGCAAATTGTGACAGATGTGTGTCCTGTTAACATTCACAGTCCTTCAAAAAGGGTACTCAAGAAATGAGTTGACAGTGCTCTAAAGTAAACCAACTTGTTTTCCCTTTAGCAGTCTCTTTTGATGTCAATCAAGTGTTCATATGTCTTAAATAAATTGTGAGGTAATCTAGGGGGAAATTTAGAACAGAATTTGTTCAAGAATTCTCTGACATGGTGACCACTATTTGCTAAGAACTCCTAACACTTACTGGGCAAACCATTTATTTTCTGTTTAACTATATAAGATTTAGTAATGGCTTTTGCATCATTGTGGGACAGATTTGTCCTCTTGTATGACTTTTATTTTAGTAGTGCTGCTACTTGGATGCAGGTACTGTGAGAGTGGATAATATGGGTTACATTTCAAGATAATTTTTTTTCACATTGTGACATCTCACAAATAAGAATATAGCTTAACACTGCTGGTACATCATAATTTAAATGGCTTCTTCTTTTTTAGAAATAAATGAAATGAATAAAATGAAAGAGTGTCTTACAACGGATGATGGTTTGGATTTAATAAAATACAGTAATAGATAACTTGCATGGAGTGTTTTTGTGTTATAAGATACAGCTACGCATTACTTCTGTAAGAAAAAAAATCATTGCCAAATATTAATGTAGTGTCAATGAGCCCAATATTAAAGAGTTTACAATATATCTGGGAAAGGAAACATTACATCCACAAAGCAACAAATAAATAAAATAACACCAATAAAATAAAGGCATTTTACTATGACTTGTTAAGTGATTCTTTTCCACATTAGTGCTCCTTAGAAAACTGAAAAAGACATACAACTAATAAACGACTACTTAAAATACTACCAAACTACTTTAATGCAAAGAAAGAAGCTTTTTTGGAACAGTAAATACATAATCTATATATTAGAGAGGCTGACTTTGTGTGTCCTTAATGATATTTTGAGTTCTTTGAATTGCTGAAGATTCAAACTAAAACAGCAACAATTATACTATACCAATACTAGGCAAAATACATGATCTAGCTGTACAGCTCTTATGATTCTATACTGCTTTTATGACACCACCTCTATGTTGGGGAGAAAGAGTAATTTCTATTTAATATTATTAACAGTTAATGAAAAGGATATTCATTTGGATAGATTAGTTTTGCTGCTTTTTCTCTATTTGAGAAAACAAAAAAAAAAGTTCGAGTTTACTTTTCTTTCATCTAAAAGCAACTAACAACATTGTAAAATAAATTATAATAAATCCCTTCATTGGATGAGCTTATAATTTGCTCAATGCTCAAGGAGTTTATGTTTTTAACTTAGTCACTGATTTTTTCCCTTTATATATCATGAATGGCAAAAATGATCTTGATTAACCTACCTCTTATAAAAATTGTGGACAAAGCTCATACCCACATGACACCAATAACTGAGGTAATATGATCAATTTAGCAGAGAATCAAACAAACTAACAGTTGTCAAATAGTGTCTCAGGAGACTCATTAAGAAACATAAATTAGTGGAAAATATAGTAAAAATAAATAATATCAGAAGCACCAAGCATAGAAGACTGTTTATCACATAAGTGAATGAAATAGCATTTCGTGTCTGATATTTAACATAATCATACTATTTATATTTGTCACAATCATACAAAACAGAAGTGCCAATTCCTAAACCTGAGTTTAATGTTCTACTGAAGCACTTTTTACCTTCAAATTTGAGACTTTTGTTTTACAAATCTCAAAGAGTACAATCAAGCTGTCACATTCAAATTCTATCTGAAAAGTGTGTGTGGTAGTGGTGGTCTGGGGGTGGGGGGGGTGCTAGGTTACATCCCCAAAATGGATCATCTGGAATTTTTCTGTGATCAGAAACTAAAAAGATTTTCACTATAAATTTAATAATTCAAATATGTAACA